>NC_137776.1:152040151-152432686 GCF_963455305.1 Plecotus auritus | reverse complement strand
TGGGAGAGTTCCAAGAACATTTAACAGATAAAGGAACTGGGAATTATTCTTTTCTCCAATCAATTCAGAAGGAAGTACTTCAGGAATATGTCACCTAAGTGGAGGGTTTTCTTTTTAACAAATGAAAAAATATGGTAGATAACAAGTGACAGTGCTTTTATAATATATAAATGACCAAGACTAACTCCTTACATCCAATGTTGCAATTTGGCTAGTATTTTCCTTTTTCAGGTTTTTAAAAATTGGGATATAATTTATATACCATAATATTTACTCTTTAAATGTATACATTCAAAGGTTTTTAGTGTATTTGCAAATACACTAAATAAACAATCTCTATACAATTCTAGAAAAATTTTATCACCCCATAAAGGAAGTCCATATCCACTAGCTGTCACTCCTCATTCTCCATTGTCATAACCTCTGGCAACTACTAGCCTACCTTCTGTCCCTATAGATTTGCCTATTCTGGACATCTATATATATAAAGAGGTAATATGCAAATTGTCCATTACAGTGTCACAGTAACGACCATGGGTGGGCGGGGCTGTGTGTGGCGGTGGGCAGGGCTGCGTGCACAACTGGTCACTAGGAGATGCATGGAGCATCTCTAGGGCTGCCAACCCCCCTTCGTGGGTGGCAGTGGCGGCTCCCTCCCTGCTCCCGCAGAAGCAGTGTGGCTTGCTCCCGCCTCCCGCAGAATCGGCAGGCAGCCCACTGCGTGCGATATTGCATACTGGGCCACTAGTTTTATATAAATTGAAATCATATAATATGTGATCTTTTGTGCCTGGCTTCTTTTACTTTCCATAATAATTTCAAGGTTCATCCATGTTGTAGCATGAATCAGTACTTCATTCCTTTTAATTAATAAATAATATTCCACTGTACAAACTATGAATTTTTGTTTATTCATCAATTGGTGGATACTTAAATTATTTTCATTTTATAGCTATTATGAATAATGTTGCTATTTCAACTGTGTATAAGTTTTGAAAACATATGATTTCAAGTCTCTTGGGTATATACCTAGGGATGGAATTGCTGGGTTATATGGTGACTCTATGTTGAACATTTTGAAGAACTGCCAAACTGTTTTCCAAAGCAATTGCACCATTTTACATTCCCACCAGCAGTTGATAAGGATTCCAATTTCTCCACATCCCCATTAACACTTGTTTTTGTTTGTCTTTTTATTACAGCCATCCCTGGGGGTATAAAGTGGTATTGCATTGTGGTTTTGATTTACATTTCCCTAATGACTAATGACATTGAGCATCGATTCATGTGCTTATTGGCCATTTGTGTATTTTCTTTGGAGACATCTCTACCTCAATCCTTTGCCAATTTTTTAATTGGGTGGATAATCGATTTGGATAGTGATATGGTTGAAAACATTTATTGGGCACTTATTTTGTGCCAGACACTCTGAGACCTTGGTTAACTTCCTGCTAAAGAGAAAGCTGTTGCTTGGGCCACGTGTTTCTCCCTTAGATGCTCATCAAGTTCAACAAAGCTTTCCCTTTGGGAAGCACCACATGTTTCACTTTCTCCTGGGACAGGGAGAGGCCCCTACCCCCACCTGCCACCAAAGAAGCAGAGCTGACAGAGGAGATAATAACACTCCACTCCCCCATTTAATATATCTAGATCAAACTAGTCATCCCTAAACTCAGGACAGGTGCTTTGAAGCTCCACTCTGATCACTTGAAGTTGAGACTATGCTCATGTTTTCTACAAATACACTCAAGAGAATCATTTTTAATTTTGGTCTCCACTCCTTGCTATACAAAATGTGGACAATACCATGGAGGTGACAAAGAAAAAAACTAACACACCACAAAAATATCTACAGAAGAATATACACCAAGGCCATAAACTCATTGTCTTAGACCAGTGAATTTCAACCTTGTTCATCTCATGGCACACATAAACTAATTACTAAAATTCTGTTGCACACCAAAAACATATATTATATTCTTTGCCAATCTGACAAAAAAAGGTATAATTTTGATTCATTCATATCACATGGATATTGTTGTGTTGGCTATTGTTATTTTTTATTTGACAATCTAAGGGAAAAGAGGTCAGTGCGCATACAGAGTCAGGTAGTGCATATTTTAAAAGTTCTTGTGGCACTCCACTATGCTGTGCCATGCAGGTTGAAAATCGCTGTCTTAGACTAACCGTAGCAAAGTTGGCTCAGCTAAAGTGCAGAGGCATTGGAGGTGAGTGAGGCTGCAGTGAGAACTACAGGAAACAAACTGAGAAGGCTCCTCCTCACGAATAAATCATCAAGGGAAGAGGAAAGGCGAGGAGAGGCCTTTTCTTCACCAGCCCTACCTTATTATGAAAGTTAGTCTGTTATCCATTTTATCCTCTTAGGCTATATACACACAGCACATTTACTCCTTTCCCTTCCTATTCTCTTCTCCCCTTGAAATTCCAGAAAAAAACAAGAAAACAGAATTGAGGCTTTGAGGTGGTAGAACACCACCTGAACCTTCGCTTTCAATATCAGGACTTCAAGATTTCCAGAAGTATCTCTTTTCTCTCAGACCCAGGTCCCAAGATCTCAGTTAGCAAATCTAGCATGACAAAGGGGCCAATTGCTGGTAATCGGTGGGTTTGAATGATTGTCTATAACTCAACCCCTTAGAGCTCCTAGACTGGGTGGGGCTCTTCAGAAACCTGCAGGATGGTGCTTCCTGCATCTCACAGCGACACCACCAGCTAATCCACTTTCAACCAAGATGGTTCCAAGTTCATCTTAGGTCAAACCTCAAACAAAGGCTTCAGACATAATTTCACAGAATCAAGTGCAAACCTCAAAATCCTTTAACCTCAAGCCCTCCAGGAATTTCCCCAGGCCCTCAGGTTTCCCTGGCAAAATTCTCAGGCTGAGGACTGTCCTCATGGAGAGATCACACACCTGAAAGGTGTGGAAAGAGCAGGAGAATGTTGTAGACCAAACTGTGCACTCCTCAGTACCGTAGGATATGGCTGTACTTGGAGATGGGGCCTTAAGGAGGTGATAGAGTTAAAAAAAGGCCCAAACCAATCTGACTGGTATTCACATAAGGAGAGGAAATTTAGACACATGGAGACACCAGGGGGTGTATGCACAGAGGAAAAACCCTGGGAGGACACAGAGGAAAGGCGCTGTCTGAAAACCAAGGAGAGAAACCTTAAAATAAATCAACCCTGCAGTCACCTTAATCTTGGACTTTGAGAAAATAAACTTCACTTGTTTAAGCCACATAGTCCATGGTATTTTGTTATGGCAGCCCTAGCAAATAATATAACCAGGCCCTGGGGTCCTGGTGGGTGCAGCCACTCACCCTATAGTAGTCAGTGCTGTACACGTCCCGGGACATGCCAAAGTCCCCGATTTTCACCAGGAGGTTCTCGCCGACCAGGCAGTTCCGGGTGGCCAGGTCTCGGTGCACAAAGTGCTGGGACGCCAGGTAGACCATGCCCGCTGCGATTTGCTGGGCAATGTGTAGCATCTGCGACTGCGTCAGCTCCGTCGGCGGGTTGCCTTCAGCCATCAGCACGGCGTCAGGTCCATGTGCCCTGCAGAGGACACAGAAGGAATTGCTGGGGGAACTCTTTGCCTGGAGGGGCCCTTTGTCCCCCATCAGCTACTGGTGCTAAAAGACGCTGCCTGACTTAGCACGAAGTGGAGGAAAAGATGCTTCACCCATGGTTATACTTCAAAAGCACCCAGGCTTCCATTCCCACAGAGTCCAGAATTCCCAGGGTCATGTGGGCCTGAATGGTACTTCTCACCCCCAACATACAAACAGGTTCATGTTTAAGGGGCTTCAGGAGTAGTCCCCTGACTCTGAAAAGCAGTAGGTGGCTGAAGCAAAACAAACCAGAACTCAACAACAAAATCAAAATCAGGTGGGAGAGTGTGGCTCTTGTAGAGCAATGGATCATTGAGCCCACACCCTCCATCCTTCCCAGCCACATACTGCAGCCCAGCACCCCCCACCCAGGGCAATCCCTCCAGAGTGCTCCACCAGGGCCAGAGCTGGCAACTCTGGTCTCCCCGATCCCACCTGCTCTGCAGCTGGGCATGGTTTCCAAGATGCCCTCATCTTAGTAAGCCCAAGTCATCAGAACACCAGGGCATCCTCAGCCTGGACAGTCATTCCCCATGAACAGCGCCATCTCCTTGCGCCACCCTTCCCCCTGATCTCCCCCTCAAAGCACATGCTGGCCACCACATAGGGAAAATTCTTTGAATCGCAACACATTCATTCTTTTACTGGACAAGTTTTCTTCTTTATATATATATATATATATATATATATATATATATATATATATATATATATATATTTTTTTTTTTTTTTTGCGGGGGAGGAAGAATATGATACTTTTTTTTTTTTTAATCTTTTCTTTCTCCTATCTTTTCCCAGGAATGATTTAAGGCAGCAATTTTCAACCTTTTTCATCTCATGATGAAACTAATTATTAAAATTCTGCGACATACCAGAAAATATATTTTTTGCTGATCTGACAAAAGAATTAGGAATAATTTTGACTCATTCACACCACATGGCTATTGTTGTGTTGGCTGTTGCTATTTTTTATTTGACAATGTAAGGGAAGTCAGTGCCTTTGACTAAATAATCAGGTATGCATTTTTAAAAATTCTTGCTGCCCACCAGTGTGCCTGCCACGGTGGTTAAACATCGCTGATTTAAACCATTGCAACACTGATAGGTGTTTCAGGGCGGGGAGGGTACCACTCTTAGGATATGTAATCAGTACCTGCCATGCCCATTCTAACCCTGTGAGGTGAGCCAACATTGGTGTCACTGCCTCTGGTGGCCTGAGGGGGCAAGGAGTAAAAGCCTGGTCAAAGGGCTTCTCCCTCCCAAAGTCAATGCCAATGACATCTCTTTCCAGACACATTGAAGAAGTTAAAATAAATAATAGAGGATTTAAAATAAAATGTAAAGTGGTAAATGCAGAGCGGTATGAGGATTTGAAAATGAGAGAGCCAGGATTCTCCAACAACCCCCATCTGGTGTTGCCCCTCCCCTCACGCGCCAGTGCCACCCCAGGTGGGATGAGCTTCTCAAGCATAGGCCTTGACCCAGCTCCAGCAGGCTCCAGCCCTCAGTGATTCCGCCTTTCCTTGATTTACAAAACATGCTGTCATCTGACCTTTTGTTCTTGTATTCTCAGAGAACAAGCACTGGACAGGGAGGTGGGGAGTTTCCCAGTCTTTGGAGTGTCCAGCACCATGGTCTGGGGAAGATTTTTAACTTTTCCAGTGTCTTTTCCCCATTAGTCAGAACTACAAAATGATATTACGCCATGTGATCATTTAGGTCCCCTCTATCTCTAAATACCTGATTGAACCATTCCTGGGAAGGAGCTTCCTGTTTTTGTACAAGAAACGTCTTAGCACATTTATTTCACCTCCACTCAAACCACAGCCAGCGACCTCCTCTTGTCACACTGAGGAGCAATACGGGGGCAATGCCCCAGGAGTCTCTTCAGCTCAAAATCTCTCACTGGAGCAAAAAGTCTTGCAGTGCGGTAGGCAAGGCTCTGGGTATCAGAGCTGAACTTGAATCCTGTTCTAAGACACTGGCTCTGACCTCAGGGGAGCTGCTGAGCCTCTCGGGACCTGCTTCCATCTGTAAAGTAAAGATAGTGACTGCACCTTCCTAAGCACACAGAGGGGAGGAGCAATGGAAACTCTGCTTGTGTGGTGCTCTGTGGCCTTCCATCGAAAAGCCCAAGAGACCTTTACCCGCCCCTGTTCTGTGTTTATTGTCCCAAATTATCCTTATTTGTGCCGTGAGCTCATTCCCAAGTTGCAGTAGCTATTGTCTCCTCTTTTTAAATGTTTTGCCTCCTTTAATCTTTATGTAAAGAATAAAGGGGGTTAAATATATGGTGACAGAAGAGGATTTGACTTTGGGTGGCAAGCACACAATACAATATACAGATGATCTATTCTCAATTTTCACACTTGAAACCTATATAATTTTATTGACCGATGTCACCCCAATACATTTAATAATTTTTTAAAAAGCCATAGAGAAAGTCTCTGTAAACAGGTTCCTCTTTAGGAAGAAATGGAGAGGTGACATGACAGCACAACTTGTCCTTTGGGCTTTCCTTTTTGTGGTTGCCAGTGCCAGCGTTCTTAGGGATTCCATAGGCCTGGCCCTTCCTACCTCCCTAAAGGTGACTCAAGCCCAACCCTTCCCAGCACTAAGAGGCAGGGAAAAATAAGAATGTTTCCACTTATCATAGGAGTCAAAGCTCTTATGTGACCTCCATACCAGGAGAAGGACCTAGGGGAGCACACAGACTTTGAGAAATCCTGAAATACCCAGAAAACCTAGGCCAGGATGAAATCTTCATAGATGCAGTGCCAAGAGTGAAATAAGTTGTTGATTTGCCACAGCCGAGATTCCTCTAAGAATCTGTCCATTGCAAAGACTTGGGAGAAAAGGAAAAATGTGAGGCGAGTGCAAAAGGCTACCTCTGTGCAAAACCCCAGCCTCCAACCTCACAGTCAGAAGGCGGAGGCGCCATAAAACTGGCAGCCCCCAAAGCCTTCTGCACTCTACACTACCGTGTGCGGGGTGGGGCAGGTGCCTGCTTGCTTCTATGGATTGGAACAAGGCTCCTCCTAGTGAGAAAATCCTGTGGATGCTTTCCTTGAGCAGAAAGTCCTGCTGTGAATAGAGGGCAGGTGAGTTCTTAAGAAGAGTATAAATAAAGTTAGCACTACAGCCCTCTGTTCTATTCCCCAGGTTATCCTGCAGCTCTTTGAAATAAAAACATATCTCATCTCTTCCATGAGAACATGATTTAAGAGGGGAAAAGCACCATCAACACCCCCGCCCCCATTGTGGAGAGCGGGGAGGGGAGGTTCAGCAGGCTTCTGACCTTCCTCGGCTTGTACGCTCCCCGTGTGGGTCACAGCCAGCACTTAGCCATGTTGTTCTGGCTGTGAGATTCCATAGCACACTGCTTTCTTCTGATCTTTTAGCAGCCACCTCAAGAGGATGGACTGCAGTAGTGAAAAACTGGGGTTTTTGCAGCCAGAGACTGTGGGTTTGAATTCCAGCCCTGTCACCCACTAGCCAACCTAGCATAGGGCCTGACCATGTCGCTACTGAATGGATGCCCTTTGGCTGAATGAAAAGGGTGGGAAGATAACTGTAGGCATCTGTCTTCATAGGGCAGTGCCAATGACACTTGGGAACACATTCATGGCAGTTTGAAGGCTGGGTTTCCTTCCAGAAAGAGAGGATAGACTGTACACAGCACAGTATTGCACCTAAGAACCTGAACCTTGGTATGGAAAACCTCTCATTCTCAGAGTTCAGCAGGTTCTAAAATTGATCAGAGGAGGTTTCCAATAGCTTCTTTCCCTGGGCAAGATGCCAAGGAAGAACCAGGTGCCTGCTCCTTCTGGGAAGCAGGAAGGAGAGGTAGGGAGAGGCCGATGGAGCCAAAAGTGAAAAAATACACACACACACACACACAGGTGTGTGCTTACACACACATGCACAGTCTGAGCACAAAGAAGCATTTAATTGCATCTAGTGGATACATGGGGATTTATTATGCTACAATTTATAGAAAGCACCATTTTAATTAAACAAGTAGCCTAGAGCATGGAAACAAGGAAAAATATTTTTCCAGTGCGCAGCTGGACCTCAGCAAAATTCAGCTCCTTATTCATATTAGGTCCAACAAGGACAATGTGTGAAATCTACCATCATCCACTCTCCTATCACCTACAAGAAAACCTTTGCTGATATTGGATAACATATTCTTAGGGTGATTGTCTCTGAACACCATGAATTGGCTCCATATTCCTAATCTCATCCGGCATGCCATCACCCACACAATCAGAGGCAAATCAGAGAAAGGAGATTTGTCCCAGCCAAGGAGAACTAAGTTCCACATGTATTCATGAGGCTAGAGATGGTGAAAGTGATCAGACAGCCATGTGACATTTCCAAACACAGCAGTACACGCTCCCCCTTCCACTGCTCTCTCCACAACTGATTTATTACTTAGACTACATGGTTTCTGAATCTTCCAGTGGCTGCATGAAGCTACTGGTATCAAATTCTGGTGGAAAGCCCCCTTCAGCACCCACAGAATCCAAAGAACAGAGGTGTAGGTATTGCCATAACACAGAAGGTATAATAAACATCCCAGGAAAATATGGCCGGGAAGAAGGGTGTGGGGACAAGATTTATTAATTATCTCCCATCCCAATAGTCCTGACAGTAGTCCTTTTTGTTGATATAATCACACCCCCTTTACTGGTAAGGAAACCGAGGCCAGCAAGGGCAGGTGCAACTTGGTTGCCTGCCCCTAACAGCGTTCCTGTTTCTCCTAAGTGACACCCTCTACCAAGAAATCCCAGGCAGCACGTTTGCTAACCTTGCAAAGCTGAGGGGCAGCTCTCTTGGAAAGAAAACAGCACATTGGAGCCAGGCAGGACTTCAGGGGCTCCATCTCAGGCTGCCTGAACCCCGAAGGCCCACTCCTGCCTGCCTCGCCCTCCCCGCCACCCTGTACCTGAGGAACTTGTTGAGGTCCCCATGCTTCATGTACTCAAAGACCATGATGAGCGGGTCGCCCTCCACGCAGACACCGTAGAACTTGACAATGTGCTCGTGCTGGAGGTTGGTCAGCAGCTCGGCCTCTCGGTGGAAGTCCTTGCGCGCATTGTCGCTGGCGTCCTTCAGCGTCTGGGGGTGAGGGGCAGAGAGGGGAGGAAACCAGCATATCTTAAATGGAGGGTGTCAAAGGGAAGGCTGCGGGGAGAAGGCGTTACTGCAGTGGGCCCTGAGCTTCCTGATGGGAAGGAAATTCAACTCGTTTATTCCATGAAAGATTGGAAACTGGCCTAAATTCTGAGCAAATAATGTTTGTGTTCATTTAACCGTTTGAGGGAAAGCCCCTCGAGGATCTGCAGAACTCGACAGTTGATGAAGCACCAGCACAGATGTTACCTCATTATGTTATGGACATGAGCCTTTAGTTTTCATCCCTTTTAACCCTGGTCTGGGCTCCATTGCAGACTTCACTCCCATTTCGGTGCCTGCTGCCCTTTGTAGGATGCTACGTGCACCTCACCTCTGCTTTTGTACCCTTTTTAAAACTTTAATTATGGAAATATGCAGTAGAGAGAAGAGCATAGTAAGCTATCATGGACCCACTTTCCAGCTTTCACAGTGTCCATTTTGCTGGTTTTATCACAGACACTCTCAAAAGCCTTCTCCCGCTGGTGCCACACACACTGCTGGCTCAGGAAATGCCCCTGCCAGCAGGCCAGTCACACTGCCAAGACAAAGTTGCCCAGGATCATGCCAGCCAGGCTCTGGGGACTTTTGTTCTTGGCTCAGATTACTCAGATACCATGGTGTTATAGCAGGGCAAAGCTGGCATTTGTTGATGCCACACACATGTGCTGAGTTCTTGTCCTGTGCCAGTCACTGAGCCAGAGCTGTGGTGGCATCAACAAGACAGGGACCCAAATCCTGGCCTCAGGTGCTCATATGCAAATAGGGAGATAAGTCACATATGTAATTAAGAGTCAAGCTTAAAATACACTGTCCTAAATGATCCAGCAACCCTGCATCTCTGTCCAGCTTCCTCTCTTCTTGACATGCCTCCCTTGAAATGTATGGTTCCACCTTATGAAATATCTGTAGATGCCCCAATGACACCGTGCCACACCTCCTTGTCCTTGCACACGTCATCCCTCTGCCTGGAATGTTGACTCGGGCATGTCACTGGTATAGGAGGTTGCATAATGCCTCCCTGCAGGTGTCCACATCTTAATCCCTGAAACATGGGAATATGTTACTTTACATGGGGAAATTATTCTAGATTATCAGAGTGGGCCCAATGTCATACCAAACAAGGGGACTTACAAGAGCGGGGCAAGAAGATCAAGAAGAGATGCTATGCTGCTCGATTTGAAGATGGGAGAAGAGGCCACAAGCCAAAAAATGTGGGCAGCCTCTAAAGGCTGGAAGAGGCAAGGAAACAAATTCTATCCTACAACTTACAGAAGGATCCAGCCTTGTTGACATCTTGTCTTTAGTTTAGTAAAACTGGCTTTCAGTGTCTACTAAAATTGTGAGAGAACATTTGTGTTGTTTTAAGCCACTGAGTTTGTGGTAATTTGTTACAGCAGCAATAGGAAACCAATACACTTGATTAACACCTGGCAGTGCTCCAGGACTGGGCTCAGACCTCATCTTTCTGAGAAATGTTCCCTGACCCTCTCATTGCTGTTACAACCCCTGTTATAACCTGCTCCCAGGCTAGATTGAATGACCTTCATAGGTATAACTCATACTTAATTTCTGTCAGATCACTGGCCACAGTACATTCTAAGTGCATGTTTACTTGCTTATCTCTGGAATAGATGGTGAACTCCTCGGCCCAGGGATGGTGCCTTTCATGTCTGCATTGCCAGCACTGGGCATAGTTCCAGGCACATGGCAAGTATTCAGCAGACAAGACATTTCTTAGGCATGCTCTTAGGAATAACACCTGTGGGGGAAATTGAGCAGAGGGTGAAGTTGAGCTATGATATAGTCTCAACAAGCCTTATCTGGCCCTAAAGGATGACGCTTCAGAGTTTTCCTGAGTTGGGCCAATAGCACTGAGCCATTATAACCTGTTATCAACCAGTCATAAGATGGGGGCCACTCTAGGAAGGGAGTGTGACCATGAGAGGATTTGCTGAGCCCTCACAGGAAACTGGCCGCTGAGGACTGTCTGTTGCAGGTGGTTCATCATTGAGTCACCACAGGATGAGTTTGTAATATGCAATTTACCATGCCTGAGGCACCCATGAATAGGCAGGGCCTGCCTCACAGCAGCCATGTGGAAACACTAGGATGGCAGGGAGAGAAGCAAGATCACAAAGTCTTTTTTGCTATCATCTTCACAGAATAAAGCATTTTCACTAACTCCTTTGGCAGGACTTGAAGCTTTCTCCCCAATGGTGACCAGTCCAAGGCAAGAGAACAGCAGTACTCCTGATCCTGCCACCATTTCCCTCCTGAAAGCCCTTGAACCCTGCAATGTTTTCTAAGATAACAATGTTTTCTCAGACTGCTCTGAGTCACTGAGAGAGCTTATTTGTAAGGCCTTGTTGTGTCTTTAATAGTGAGATGGAGAAGATGACTGGACCCATTTAGAACATTATCATAGGGCATGAACAAATTGTGCGTGTAATCTTTCTTCTCAAGTTTTAGCTATGTAGTGGTGATTCAAATGCTGAAGTGTGTGTGTGTGTGTGTGTGTGTGTGTGTGTGTGAGAGAGAGAGAGAGAGAGAGAGAGAGAGAGAGAGAGAGAGAGATATGCAGGATGGTAGAGGGGTAGACTGGGAGAGTAGACAGAAGACAGAATTTTCCTTGTGGGGGAGGCACCAAACTGACAGAGTTAACAAGCATCTAATATTTCCATTTCCCAAAAGCAAACTACTATGAGAAGAGTCTTACTTCAATTTCAAAAGCTGGGCTTCAGTAACATTTTCAGATTTAAGAGAGAATATTTCACTATTCATGGGGCAAATGCATCTCACAAACTTGGCCTCATCCCATGTGCCAATCCATTTTTGCATGCTGGATCCTTTCTCTAAATTATGATTCAATTCTATTTTAAGAGATTCAGAAAATATGGCGGCACCGAGTTGGGCAAAATCATCTTCTGAATCTGGCACTCTAAGGAAAGAATTTTTCTAAGGTGGAACCATAGCCAGACAGCAATCAGAAGTTGGAAAAATTCTGCTATCAGCCCTATTTATAAAAGTCATCTCTGTTTCAGTACCATGCCTGATTGTCATTTTACTCAATTAAGGGAGCCTTGGCTGGTACATGGAGTCCCTTGGCAATGGACAGGAGGTGGCAGCCTCCCTCCCTGATAATTCCTTCCACTTAAGTTTCATTTTGACAGGCATGTTTGCCTCATCATTGATCATTACTGTTTTCTTACTCCTAGTGTCTGCTTTGTAACTTTATTTCTTTTTATTCCTCGTGAATTTCCTGAAACTCCAAAGCTGCCATTCTTTCTGAAGACAGTCTCAAGGGAGAGGTCTCATCCAGAGCTAAAGTGAGTTTACTGTCTGGAGTACACATTGATTCAGAGTTGGAAAAGTGAATTAGTATGAAATTAACTTCAACACAGAACTGAGAAGTTACTGAAGTAAAATAGAAGAAAGGAAGATTAACTTTCATCTGAAATGCTTCAGCAAAATAATAAAGCTAACAGGAAACTAGTAGGAGAGGCAAGAGAGCTTATTTGAAATCATTTCTTTCTGGATGTTGTAGGACATGAAAAATGATTATGCATTTCAAAAATGTAGGTGGTTCGGGAGACACAAGTTAAAACAGAGATGGTGTCCTTTTCTTTTTAATGACCTTATGTTCTTCTCTAACACTTTTTAGAGATCATAAGATGAGTCAAGGAGAAAGACTTTTTAAAAAGAGATTATTATGGTAAGACCTAACTATGCCCATGCCCACCACCATGCCTAAAACATAGATGTCAATGAGTAAACTCCCAGATGAGGCAACCGAGATGCATAAGACTGTTAATATGCCTAAGTTCTTTTGGGTCAGGATCATTGGGTCAAGACCTAGTGCTTCTGATATCTTCTAGAGCTATATTGTCCAAAATGCAAACCAACAGCCACATGTGGTCAGTGATAATTTGAAATATGGCTGGTCCAAACTGACAAGTTCTGTGAGTTAAAATACACACTGGATTTTGAAAACTTGGTATCAATAAAATATCTCATTAATATTTTTATATTAATGTGTTAAAGTAACAATATTTAGATATGTTGGGTTAAATAAAATATATTCATAAAATTAGTTTTACCTGTTTTTCCATTTTTATTGTGCATACTAAAATTTTTTAAAATAGAAATGTGGCTTGCATTTGTGGCTCACATTATATTTCTATTGGATAGCATCATTCTATAAAAGCCACCTCAGTAGGCTATTTATGGGTCAACCAGCTTCTTGGGAATGTTGGGAAACAATGCTAACCTGAAATAGAATTAAGGCAGATACCCTTCTTATAAGATTCTTAGAGGCAATGAAAGCTAAGTATTTAGAGTGATAGTCACAATACTGCGTGATTCTTTTAACTTTTGGGTCTCCTTTAAAGAAAGGTAGAGGAAGCTTCTATTTTTTATTTTTATTTATTATTTTATTTTATTGATTTTTCACAGAGAGGAAGGGAGAGGGATAGAGAGTTAGAAACATCGATGAGAGAGAGAGATTGATCAGCTGCCTCCTGCACAGCCCCCACTGGGGATGTGCCCGCAACCAAGGTACATGCCCTTGACCGGAATTGAACCCGGGACCCCTCAGTTCCCAGGCTGACACTCTAGCCACTGAGCCAAACCGGTTAGGGCTAGAGGAAGCTTCTAACAGATTCTTATAAAAGTGAACCTTGGAAGAGTATATTTTAATAAATTCAGAAATAGGGAAAGCTTGATAAAAATAAACTAAAGAGAGTGCAATGGGTAACTCCCCCACATTCCTACAAATGTAAAAATGAATTAAATAATTGTAAAAAAATAAGAATGATCACAAACACTCAGAGTGTGCTCACTGTGTATTAAAAACTAACACTCTGTGTGCACATCAACTCAGTCATATATAGCTGGCCTTTGCAAGGTCTTTAATTACGTACCAGTGACATCCTGAAATACAAGGTTCATAGCCACGGTGTTGATTGCTGCTACATTTATTATCAGAGGTGCTGACTCCAATGGTTCGGAATCTAAGAAATTGACCATCCAGTGAGAAACATGAAGCCAAGCTTTAATTCACATATTTTAAAATACTTTCAATAATTTGGGGGATAAAATGGATGGTTTATGTGTGCATATTATATCAAGGTGCATGTTATAAATGCTTTGGAAGGTATGGATCTAACTCATAGAGAGATATTGACTCAAAAGAGTGAATGGGAAGTTGGCCTCCAATGTAGAAAATGGCAATAGATTTACAGGCTTCAAATATGCCTGCATACATTTGTCTGAGTCAATTTCACCAGCTACACAGGAGCTGATGGAGATGTAGACTGTGACTCGATTGCAAGTTGGGTTGTCATGTTCAAGTCAATTAAAAAGCAGCACAACTGCCCTAGTTGGTTTGGCTCAATAGATACAGCGTCGGCCTGCGGACTGAGGGGTCCCAGGTTCGATTCCTGCCAAGGGCACATGCCTGGGTTGTGGGCTCGATCCCCAGTGGGGGGCGTGCAGGAGGCAGCCAGTCAATGATTCTCTCTCATCATTGATGTTTCTATCTCTCTCTCTCCCTCTTCTTTTCTCTCTAAAATTAATAAAATATATTAAAAAAAAAAGCAGCACAACTACCGCAGTTCATATGTTCCAGAGATGCCGAGGGGTGAATTGAATCCTTCAGCTACATTTGGTGCCAGATGAGTCTTCCTTAGAGTGAAGTGCACTCATTTGGTTTTAGCATTAATGAAAAGGTGAGGATAAATTGGAGATAAGCCAGAAAAGAGGGTCAACAAGACAAAAAACAGATCTCCCATCAAAGGTTAAAAGTTGAACTTACTGGGACTTAGTGACTGGAGCCTACCTGATTCAAGTGCAGGACAGATTCTTATAAGGAAACATTGTTCTCCACCCTACAGTACATGTGAGCAGGCACGTGCATGCACACACATACCAGGAAGAATGCACTTACACCAAAGATCAACAGAAATCAATTAAGCAATGTCTGGACCATAAAGATGATTAAGTCTTTTAACAGACCACTATTAAAAGTTCTACAATTTCTGTTCCTAGAGACATGTAGAGATGGAATTAATAGTACTTTCTTCAACATTATGCCCTGTTAAGGTATACAAACAATATTTTTTAGGGAAACACTGACAAATGTTTTTTTTAATGCACTAATCTTGTTACCATCCATTTCCATTTTGCAGGAACAAGGATTTCACATGCCAATGTAAACGAAGAGGTTGAGAGGAAGCACAGGAATGGGAGAGGGCCTTCACATTAACTGGGATGTGAGTATGGATATAATGACTGTCACACAAAAAATAGGAAGACAAAAAAAATAGCCACCTGTCTTAGAAATGAACTTGCCTGGGTAGAGCACTTGAATTGATGAACACTTGATGCACTTTCCCATTTAAGAATAATTTCATTATTCCAGAATTGGAGAGAATGAGCTTTCCTTTTGAAGCCCTTATTCTACCCTTAAGCATATTATGATAACTGGCTCCAGTTACTTCTTTCCCATAGGTGGCCTCATCTGTGCCATAGGACCACCTTGGATAGTTAGACCACAGGTAGATGGCCTGGTATGAAGACTAAGTGGAATAACTGGACATATAGTATTTTCCTTCTTGAGGAATCTGAATGTGAGTAATAGAGGCCATGTGAGCAACAATTGGCATGGAAGCAGCAGTCATATGTTAGAGAACAGCAGAGGCAAGAGACAGTTGCACTACATTAGCAGGGAAGCCTAGAGGACAATCCCTGATGGCTCTTACTGTGAGAGTAAAGAGACAGTCATGGGACTATCTCAAATCCTGAGTGAACTTTTGGATCCCAACTATTCTAGTCACAATAAGGCCTAGCTGCCCTTCAGTTCCTATTTACTTTTGGCTGTAGCATGTCTAATATCCTTTTTTAAAACCAGTACCCCACATTCAGTCATGTGTGTTGGGTAGCATTGACCCTATCTTCCATTTCCAGGAATATGCATGTGTATTGGGCCTGGATAATCATAATATTCTATTGCCTTGGTCATAGGACCAGGGGACACAACTCAAGGCAAGCCAATAAGAGTCAGCCTGTGGACTTTTGCATAATTGTTGGGAAAGAAGAGCTCTCTTTGGGGTTGCTAGGTTGGTAGGATCTAAGCAGAGACATTACTGCCAAATGTTTACCGAGGTGTCAGAAGAACCTGCCTGAGAATGCAGTCAATATAAAGGAAAGTAGAGGCAAGATAGATAGATAATTGATTCCCTGGATCTTGTAATGCTGGGAGCTAGGATACCAGTAACATGGTTTTCCAGTAGCATGAAAAATAAATTCCCTTTTCTGCTTTAGCCAGCTTGAGTTGGTTTCCTGTGAGCATTATACTGCTCTTCTTATTAAAGCTTATTATGATGTTTTGTTGAAGCCAAAGCTCTCACTCCAGTATCTAGTTTTCCTTATTCCCACTTATAGGTAATTCCCTTGAATTACCTTTTTACTTGGAAAACATAAAAAGTATCTCTTACACGTAAATGAGCACAACTAACATCCTTCTTTATATTACTTGGTAAGTGGTATTATGTTAAATTTTCTCAATTTGGTTTACCAGGGCATGTGTAAAATTTAATAAATAAAAGTGTGGTGCACAATGGGCACTAAAGTGATGAGGAGGCCTGAGTTTTAGTCCTAGGGCTGACATTAAATGACCTCATTCAAGCTGTGTGACTTTCGGTGGGTCATTTATCTTCTCTGGGTTCCTGTTTTCTCATTGGCACAATAGGGGAGTTAAGCTAAATAATATCAATAACAGTTCTATGTATCTGTATTCAATGATTTCTAAAATGATTCTTCATTAGATTATATTATTCTATACATATTCTCTTTACAGTTCCTTCCAGTTATAAATCTCCATGACTATCAATAGCTCATCAAATCATTTCCTTACCTAGAAATGTCAATGCCAACTCTTTACTTTTTCTATAGTCTATCTTTCCATCCATCCATCCATCCATCCATCCATCCATCCATCCATCCATCCCTTCATTTATTTAACAAGCATTTACTGCATGTTACTGCATATTAGGCCGTATGCTAAAAGACATGGTTCTAACATTCAAGAATATACCACTCTAGTGGAAGAGACAGACATTCATGCCATTGATTAAATGAACCCATGGATACCTATATAGTGAATAACCTTGATAAATGCTATAAAGGACAAGTATAGATGCCTTAATGGTATATAATAGGGAGATATGACCTTAATAGGGGAGTATGCAAGGGGAAGTCTCCCCTAGAGCAGCACCTTGGACTGAGAGCTGATAGATTAGTGGGAGTCATGTGGACCAAGGGGCTGGTTTGGACCCTCCAGGCATGGAACGGCAGCAACAAGTTGGATGGTACTTGTGGCTACCTCCTGGTAATGTGCCAGAGGGTTTACCCATCAACTCTTCCAAAACTTTTGGTGAAGATAATCATCATTATTCCCTGCATTGACAAACACAAAAAAAGCAAAAATGCTAATTTAGATCCCAAAGAAAGTGCCTGCTGAACTTAGATTTCTCCATTTCTCATCTTAAGTCTTCCTATGTAGCACCTCTCCTTCACTTTAACTTATACCTTGAGGGAGTCACTTGACATATCTGGGTCTTGTTTTTTTCACTTATTGAACAGGAGACTAGGGTTATATGCATGATTTCTAAGGTCTCTCTCATATTAGGCATTTGGTGTTTCTAGAAATACACCTGAGTTAGTGGGGAGGCTGAGAAGAGGCCATCAATCCATCAGCACTTGTGGCTATATTTTAAAAACAAAAATCAGCATTCATACATAATATAATAAATGTTATAGGAATTGTAGCTATTGAAATGGAGGTTGGATAGAGCCAAAATAGTTAATGCATTCAATGTAGAGAAACTACAGTGAAGCGTTTTCTTGGCAATTGAGGTATTTAAAGGCAAAGTAATTCATTTTGATCATAGTCTGGTTTCTCTGCTTTTCATCCTCTCTATGTGTTCTTCAATTATAATTCAGTGTAAAAAGAGAAATGATTGATAAATCCATTTCACTAAAAAAACAAAAACAAAGGTCATCCAAAAATATCAAGAAAAGGGCAATCCAGTTGAATCTGAACAAGTAATGGGAGAGGCAAGCTCAGCCTTCATGTGCCCGTGAGTGGCCTGCACATGCCTCAGGATCCCTTGCATCTTACACTGGTTCCTGTGGACCCCTCGAGCTCTTAAGTAATTTGGAATAAGCGACACCAGAATTTCCAGGAACCTGACATCTGTCAGTCTGAATGCAAAGCCTTAGATTTCAAACCAGCCAGCTCCTTCTAGAGAAGGAAAAAGGACAATAGCTATTTCTTAGCATGCATAATCAATGCTGCAGAGGTTGCTAGGCAACAGGCAGAAAGGCTTCAAACATCCCTGGGTGTCTCCAATGGAGGAAGAGCAGCCCTGGCAGCCACTTCTCAGAGGTGACAGGCTGTGCAGACTCTGGAAGCTGTGACCAGTTTGTTTCATTCCTTAGAAAAAATCCCTTTATTCTGGTCAGGACTGAACCATGGCTCATTAGATAGTCTTTGAGGTGTCCAATGGGCCCACAGCCCTAAAAATGAGCAGGTCAGGCTGGCAAGAGGCAGCTCTAGGAAAGGTCCATGTGTAATTTCGATCCAGTTCATCTTGGAGTCTATGGAAGATCTGACTTGTTCCTTGTATGGCTGCAGCCTCTGGATTCCAGAGGTTAAAACAAGCATCCTCTCGGAAGTCTGTAGTCATTCCAGCAAACAAAGGCAAAGCCTCTGATTTCAAGAAATATGTACATTCAAGGTCAGTGAGATGAGACTTCTTAGGTGTGCGACCTTGAAGTTGGAATGAATTTTCAAGCTGTAGGCATGTTGTCCCCTCTACTTGAGATTATAGTTTCATTTGAATTTCAAGAAGGAGACTAGCAAAGAGAATGAGTCAGGACTTGATAAAGGGGCAAATCCATTTTGTTTTGTTTTATATAGCAGTGTTGATGAAAGAGCAAACATTCTTCATAGGTCATCAATTTGTAAACACTTCTTTGGCAAAGCCAGGTAGTGTATGAGGACTAGGTTCTGGGTTTGGGTCACAGGTAGAATTAGGCCTCTGATGGGGATTTAAACCACAGAGAAGCCTGACAGTGGTGATGGGAGATATGCCAGGTAGAAGCATGCTGTGGGCAGGACAGCTGGCTACACTGCTGTCACTGGCTAATTTTTCATCATTAGCCCAAGCCCTGATGTCCTATGTTAGGATGTGCTTGGAAGGAAATATATCATATGAGTTTAGGGTACCCTGGATTGAGCTATGCAACATCCCGTCCTTAAGGACTTTGCAAGAAGTACTGAGAAGCAGGCACAGAATAAGGAATGATATGAAGATGAAAGGCGATACTAAATAATTTGTGGATCTGTCTCTATACTAGCTGAGGTCTCTCAGCTACTCCTCCACTGTCACCTAAGATTCCCTAATCTCCCAGGATTTTTTCACCTTCAAAGCCTCTCACCTTATGAGCCCCTGAAGTGAATTCAGAGTCTGAAGGCCTGACTTAGGCCCCTTGTGGCTCCCAAACAACAGTGGGAACCATGAGCCAGAACATAAACCCACGTTCTTCAGTACCCTTGTCTGTAACACATGGCTGGGTCAGAATTAGATGTTCCCTAAGCTTCTTTCAGTTCTAACATTTGATCAGTGTATGAATCTATAAAAATAGAGGCACCTTTTGGACTTATTTATCCAAAGGGAAAAAAAGATAGCAGAAGAAGAAAGCAAAGACTGAGGATTTAATGCTGCCAAATGTTCTGAACAATTTGTACTTAAAAAATAACAAACTTTTTGAGTAAATGAGAGAAAAGAGGAAGCAATCGCAGCAAGAGGCATTAAACACCCCAAAGTCACTGCAGGATTCTTACTTTACACCTGGACCCATTTGACCTCAGCTTTCCTCTCCTCTCCTCTCCTCTCCTCTCCTCTCCTCTCCTCTCCTCTCCTCTCCTCTCCTCTCCTCTCCTCTCCTCTCCTCTCCTCTCCTCTCCTCTCCTCTCCTCTCCTCTCCTCTCCTCTCCTCTCCTCTCCTCTCCTCTCCTCTCCTCTCCTCCCCTCCCCTCCCCTCCCCTCCCCTCCCCTCCCCTCCCCTCCCCTCCCCTCCCTTCTCCTCTCCTCTCCTCTCCTCTCCACTGTCTCACCAACCCCATTTGCCTTTCTTAGTGAGATAATGTTTACTCAATAGCTATTATATTTTCCATCCTTAGAAAGGTCTGACCTTTATTTACCCCAAAGTGCAGGTTTAAGGAGCCTTTCCTGAGAGTCTAGGAGTGCTGATGCCACTGGGGTTACTTACTTTTGATGATGAGGAAAGCAAACGTACAGTTTGCATTTCGATGGACTTTAACAGAAACCGTGTTTAGTCTGCAGGATGGGTAAATTCAAGAATAATTTCCTCTCTCCTCAGTTACCCATTATGTTTATGCTGAATTATTTTAATGCTAAGTAAAACAGTAATGGAATACACATTTGATTTTTTAAAAATCAAATTGACCTGCTATCACTGGTAAACAAATGCCATTTGTATAAATATTCTGTATTTGGCATTAACAGAGAAACAAAAAACCAAAATTCAATCATCTTATATTAAGCTAAAGAATTGCATTTTATTACATTAGCCATGTTCATATTAATTTGCCACTTAATTTATTTTATAAATAGATGCCTCTTTTAAATGTTTTACAAATGTTATTCAATACCATGGTGGTGTTTTTTGTTTTGTTTTTTTACTAGTATTTTGACAATGCATATGTAAAAGATTTACAGATTCTTTGTGTTATTTTTATTACTTCTTGTGTTTTAGAGAGCTCAGTGGAAATTTTATCCCCTTCAGTAATGTTTACTTATTGAAGACCAGATCTCCTTTTTGAGTTTCTGAGAAAATGGCTATGATGAAGGACTTTAGGGCTTCTTTATTTTAGTAAAACCTTGTGTCTGCTAGGGTGGCAGCCAGAAATGCCATCCACCCCAGGATAAAATCACACATGTACTACATAAAATCCTGGGACCTTGGAAACAGTTGGGAGGGATGAGGTATAACAGAAGATGTCAGTGGAACAGAGGCTGAGAGAGAGAGTGAACTTCATAGTCTCCCTTCCAGAACCTCAGCGTGAGAACACGTGCAGCTGAGCTGGGCACAAACACCAAGCAATCAGGGGAGACAGGCTGAGTCTTCAAGCCTTAGCTGGTTGATTTCTGTCTGAAATTTAGTTAAAATGGACTTGAAAGAGTAGCTCAGAGCTAGTTACAGCCTTTTTAGGTGCCCCTAAAAAGAACCTAGGACACTTGGATGTGCCCCAAATATCCTTCCTACTGTCCATTTAGTTAAAAGAGTTTGATCACATCCTTCATAGCAGACATCATTTGCTCCTGAAATGGCCAATAAAATAAAAAAGTACACATTACTGAGACCGTGGATAACAACACATTCTGGAGTGTTCTCTTACCTTCACAGCCACCAAGATCTTGTCATGCTCAGGACAGAGGTTATAGCATTCAGCTAGGAACACTTTTCCAAAGGCCCCTTCGCCTAGCTCTCTTTTCAGAACAATGTTATGCCGCTTGATGTGCTGAACAACTGCAAAACAAAGACAGAAACAAAGACTGGAATCAGAGCACACGGTGGGCAAGCAAGGGTGGGTAGTCTCAGGGCCCATGCCCGGGCTCTTCTCCGCACAGAGCAAAGCGGAGGACAAGTCCAATGTCCACCCTCACGGTTGGCTTGCTCTCCAGAACTCATTTATTGTCCTTGATAGAAGTAAAGTAGGGATGTAGCTGTTGGCTGCAGAGGGTCATTAATGGACTTTACTGGCTAGGAAAGGGGAGAAATGAGAAAGAAATGCACCTTAATGGCCGGCCTCTTTCTTACAAGCCAGATGCTTTGCATCTATTTGTCAGTCACATGTCTAGTGGGGAAAGGAATTTGTGTCAATCATGTCCTTCCTAGGTTGGCTACTAATGATATATCCTTAACAAGATATTGTTTGGCTTTGCCTGGTTTTGAACCTACATAAATGGAATCATACTATATGTATTTTTCTATATCTTGCATCATTCATTCAACAGTGTCTTTCAGATTAAGTTTTATTGAGTTACAGTGTGTGTAGTAGTGATTACATTGCCTTTACTGCTTTATAATATTCTGTGGGAGGACTATACTGCCATTTGTTTATACATTCTATGTTGATGAAGATGCTATACAGTTTCTTTTTAGATACGACTTGATATAAAATGCAAGTGGTGATTAAGATTTTACTTTAATAGGATTTTTCCCTTGGTAACTCATGTGCTTTGAAGCAGTGATGGCTTCCACAGGCCTCTGGGAACTCAGGCTGATAAAAATCAAAAGGTCTTTTATGAGCAACAATATTAATGAGTATAGGAATGTATATTAATATCTCATGCTCTGGTAGCAACGCCCGGATTGAAGAGGAGAGAAATGTGTTCATTAGGTAGAGTGCTCATATAAAGAGATAAATGTAATTCTTGCAGAGAATTAGCTGCCCTATTTAAATCTAATATTTAACTCCATGGTTGTCACATGTTCACTGGGAATTAAATAGCCACTTGATTTACTTTACACTCTAACCAGATCAAGGCAAGTATTTAACTTTTCCCCCATTTAATTTACATTTTCTTTTTTAAAACATTTTCCAAGGAAGAGAAAAAGTTGGTAGGAAATAAGTTTATAGAGCTATGGCAAAAGACAAAATTTCATCATCTCCAAAACTAAAATTGATGAGACCAGTTTTCCCATGTTGACCTTGAAAGCAGTAAATGCATCTTTTCCTTAAGAAATTGCTAGTTTGTATTAATTTCCTTTGTTGACTTGGAAAATAATAGATTATATGAATGGTGGCCTTTTGCCAACGTATTCCCCTGAAGCAGAGTTAATCTCTTTTATAAGACCTATAGCCCAGGGGCACAGGTAACAATTTTGTGTTTATATCTGCATTCCTGACAGTGTGTCACAGTACTTTGCACACAGTTGGTGCTGTAAAATATTTGTTGAAAAATGTGCTGAATCATAATAAACAGCAGGCAAACACTGTATAATCATATTATCTCAGTCAATTGACGAACCTATTGAGTACAAAAGCAATAAAGAAGTCCAGTTCTCTGAGATGTCAGCAGCGGGGAGAACAACTAACTTGAGCTAAGAATTTCTTCCCATTCTCCTCCAAAGAGCATCAGTACTTATCCCCACCTGCCTCCTTCCTGTTTCCTGAAATAACCAAGGAAGTCCTTGGTACCCTCTTAGGGGATCACTTCTTAACCAACCTCTCATTCCAGCTTTGCTCATAAATGTCCCAGGCTGAGTCAATGCTCACCCCTTTACCTCCCTCATAAACCCTTCCTTGGAGACTTGTGGGATGGCTACCTATCATCCATGAGCTCTCCTTAAATTTCCTTCTACCTCCTTGATTCAACCAAAACCTTGGTTATGCCCTGAGGACATCCATGCCTTTCCCCTGAAGCCCTCTCAAATGCAAGCCATTTTCACCCCTTATCTGCGGGTACTTCAGGCCCTTGTGTGTGATTTCTGGCCATTACTCTCTCTCTCACTCTCCTGCCAGAAAGAAGTTTATAGAGCTATGGCTAAAGACAAAATTTTCTAAAGCATCTAGCTATCCTAAAGCATCTGTCTTAGGGAGCCAGCAGCCTATACCACCTCTGCCCCTCACTGCTGACATCTTGATTCCTCCTCTCACACACTGAGCTCCTGGCTGACACATTCCTTTTCCACCCCACCAGTGTCATCATTCTCAGGGTGCAGGGCAGAGAATGGTTCAGTCACTTGCTTAATCTGTAGAAACACTGGGCCGCCATTTCTTCTGCAGTTCAGAAGTGAGGCTCTGTAGGAGTTTGTTTGGCTGAGTGCATGGCATTAAGGTGACTTTTTCTAGGAGCAAGACTTTCTTAATATAGGAAGCAGTGCTCTGATTCTGGACAAACTCCTTATCTCATTGTTGACTAACATTTTGAATATCACTGCCTTAAAGAGCCCTATGAACATTTGGATTCATTTATACAAAATATCCTGAGTGAAGTGAGTCTAAGGACTCTATAACAAATAAACCATCAGGTAAGCATGTCAATTCATTATACACTTCCTTTCCCTGAGGTCAGTCAATTCTCTTCTCAATCTTGGAGACCTGATTAAAATCACATCAAACCCAACATGAATAACTAATAAAAAATAAATAAATGCCCAAACTCCAGCATAAATGGATTCCTAGATTTGAAGGGGAAAAATTGATTTAAAAAAAAAAAGCTTTATCAATAAAGTTTACTTTTTCACTTTGCCAAAAGAAAAGGGGGCATCATTAAGAGGTATATGTGGTGTAGGAAATACACCACCAAACTCATGTGGTCTGCAGACTGATCTATGTACATCAATATAGTCAAAACAAAGCATGTGATTAGATTATTGTGCAAATAAATCTGCTCTGTAGAATCAGGGAGAAACTGATGACTAGCAATAAGAATCAAGATGAGTGGCTGCGAACTGTCTAGCCATCTTTGTCATAAATGGAATTTTCCAGAGTGGAAATTTGGTGTCCTTGGTCATTTGCTTCATGTGGACCAGAGCTGAGTAGATTTCCGGTTCTGTATTAGCATTACATTACAGCAGCTGAAAAATGCATTTGTCATAAAGAAGCTTCCATAGTTTACAGGGATACTGGCAGTGTCAGGTGGTCGAAATCGAATTCCTGGTATTGATATCACCCAGAAGTAAATATTATATATATATATATATATATATATACACACACACACACACACACACACACACACACACACACACACACACAGAGGCTATAGATAAAGTATTAATCCATGTCTATAACCATTACCACTGAACCTAAAAATAAATAATAAATAAATAATTAAATCCCTGTCCACTCAGCGTTGAAATAAGAAATGTATCCTTCCCATTTTCCCAGAAATGAGGTTTCATAGAAAACCTTGGCCCAGTCAACATGTTCTGCTCAGCACACGGACCTTGAATTGGGACACTTCTTGAGTTTCTCATATATGCCAGCTACTAAACGATCTGCCTCTCAAAAGAAATATATTTTAAAGTTTTAAACAGGAAGGTAAAAAGTACTATGTATTCAGAAGATAATATTCTGTATTAGGAGGAATCTCTCTTCTTCTCTACAGACCTAAATGTAGGGCCAGTTGCCTCCATGGTTCTTTCTCAGAGGGCTGGGTGTTGTGAGAGAATATAAAGATATGTGAGGCTGTCTCCTTCCTGTTTGACAGTCAACCAGTGAGACTTGGGGCAGGACAGTGACTTCCCCAGGGCCACACAGCTAGAAGGTGGCCCAACTAGGACTCAGGTGTCCTGACTTTCAGAAGAGCCACCCTTGGACTCTGTATGTAACACAGGCCCATTTGAGACTGAAGGCAATGCGCGTTTCCTGAGATTAAAATGGTAACAGGTGTTTCATTTAGTTAATTATCTTTTCTAGTAGAAATGTTTCAAACATTCACGTTTATCGTCTGAAATGGGCCAAACATCTCATAATGAAGAATTTCATTAAAAAAGCAGCAAATAAACATAAAATATAAGTGAGAAAAGCAGGATATAAAAGTTAAATACCTTAGAAAGTGCTTAAGCTTGATCTGAATACAATTAATAAAAATTATTTCTATCTATCTTGACGTCTGTTTCATGGGTAGCATATTGAAACAGGTAAAACTATATACCTTGTAAAAATAGATTTGCATAAAAGATGGAAACTATGTTTTTCAACTTCATCTACATTTTTATTAAGATACAAGTTGGTATTAAAACGAAATAAATGCAATTAAGACCACAGACATAAAATGCACCAGGATAAGACATGGCCAAATATTCATAAATAATATTAATGATGAAATAAAATGTAATAATACTGAGCCATTCTTACGCACTTTTCAGCAAAAATTCCCAATGTGCATTATCATCAATTAATTTTCATATCCTTCTGAATGAGGTCAATAGTCACATTTATTTTACAGATGACACCACAATTAATTGACTTACTTGTGGTCATAGAGTCATCCACTTATCCTTTTCCAAGTGTTATTTCTAATGAAATGAGAGGGAGATAAGTGGGGGCCTAACACGTGCTGATTGCTATTATGAGCCAGAAAATGTGTTGAGAGATTTACAGGGGTTATCAATTTTGATAGCAATCTAGTAAGGTATCCCTATCTCCATTTTTTGATTAAAGTAAAAGGAAGAGGATCAGCTGAGCTAACTAACTCATCCAAGTTTGTACCATTGGTAACAGGCAGAGTTTGAGTTCTTCTCACTACAACACTACCTTTCCTTGGCCTTCTTATAAAAAAGTGAAAGTGTGTGAGCTCAACTTTGCCCACCTAGGGCATTGTGAGTCTACTTTTAGCAATTTAGTTCAGCAAACCTTTATTAAGCACCTATTATGGCCTGGGCATTTTTCTAGGATGAGTAAAATAGACTCTAATTTATTGAAATTCTTCAAAAAAATAATAAAAAAAAACCTCACAAACGAACAGGGCAGGAAAAAATACATATATCTGTAACACCTTATACCTTTTTTTTCCTACATAAAAGATTTTACATAACCAGGCAAGGAAAAACAAATTTTAAATAAGAACTCATCAGGGCAAGTGGAATGGAAGATGAAGGCAAGGTGTTCAATAGAAATGCAAACATGCAAATTCTAGTGTCCCACAGGGTTATTAAAATTAAGTCATAATTTGACCCCGAGCTTTCCGGAATCAGAAGCCAAAACAAAAACATAATAATTCACAAAATTTTTACTACTCAAAGTAAAAGTACAGACATTCCTTGTGGTAAGATTCTTCATAGTATTTCATTTTCCAAGGAATATTTTGAATGAGTTTCACGCAGGGGATCGATATCCTCCCAAAGGCCTTAGAGTAAATAGTGGGTTTCCAAAGATTATTTCTCAAAGCATAACTCAGTAAGAGATAAACATATGACACAAAAGCCACCCCCAGCCAAAGCACTACACAGGGAGTCCACAAGGCTCTTATCATCATGATGACATAAAAATCAATGTCTGTAGGCATACTCAAGAATGCTTTGGGGATATAGTTGAAGAATAGGTATAATTTCCCCATACCCACTGCTGGGTCTAGACTTATTAAGCAATCTAAAGTATGAATAAATAATAACATGAAAATGTAAAAATAGATAAGAGATTGAACAAGAGATAAGAATGGTGGGAAAGAAGGTATTTAAGGTAGTGGAGGAGAAGTTCAGAGTGTATGTGAGAAATAGTGATTTATCTTGGTTTATTCCTGAAGAGAGAGTAGATGATATTCTCTGAGAGTAGGACAAGCCTAAATCACAAAGGGCTTTGAATACCTTACTAGGTAGTAAGTTTGGGCACTAATAAGTCTAGACTCTTGAACAATGATGTCACTGCCCTTTGCCTTCATTTCCTCATCTTTAAATGAGTACTTTTGAGCTAAATGGCATCAGGTCAGCTCCAGCACACACATTCCACTACTTTATTATGTATATGAGCTCTATCTAGGGCTATGACAGACATTTGAGTCTGGGAGAAAAGTGATAAGTACAAATCATTAGATTATTCTGGCCGGGCATACTGGAGCCAGAGAAGTCAGTTAGGGTGTAGCTATAGCTTGTTCACACAGATGCCTCTGCTGACTAGAAGGTGAGCTCCATTCAGTTATAATTTACATTCATTCTCTAGCCCCTTATCCTTGGGATGCACACAGCTCAGAGTGACTGCCCCCAGGGACGCTGTAGTCAGGTCCTTGCCCCCAAATACAACAGAGGACTTTTCCAGGTACTAATCCTCCATGTTTTCAGGGGAAGACAGAGAACAATGAGCCATAGAACAAAACCAAACTGAAGGAATCAGAGAGATAGGAGAATGAGCCACAAATGAGGCTGAGCAGAGCAAAAATCAGACTGCCAGGGGCAAAGGGTGAGTGTACTAGTAAGTGAAGACCTGGAAGTGGTAAGTGGAGCCTACACATGTGGGAGGTCATGCAGACAAGTGAATATAGAGGATGGAGCTGGTGATGGGGTTGAAGAGGCAGAAATTTGAGAGTGTGTGTATGTTAGGAAGAATAATGGGAAGTAAGAAATTAAACAGGCACAAGAAGAAAGGCCGAGGGAAAGAAGGAGGGTGAGAGGGAAACTGGCAAGACAGATTCTTGGAGAAGCCCCTGAGAGTACAGTGCGGTGGAGGATGCAGAAAAAGTCTAAAACAGAAAGCAAAGATTTTGAGTGAGCCACTTTTGAGGGCTCATCACAGCATTGGGTCACTGAAGGAGGAAGTGGACTTCAAGGGATCCCCAAGGGCCCCATTGTGTGCCTTTGGGTTAAGCTTTGAAATGGGTCTAGTGATAGATAAGATAGACTCTTGCAGGGTGACTCTGCACTCCTGGGAGGGTACCAGTTACCAACCTGGATGCCCCCATATGACATCCAATGGCAGCAAATGGCCCCTTCCTTCTAAAACATATTTGATGCCCCCATGCTAAATCAGAGAACAGATGTGGGTCATGCAGGAGCAATGCTTAATTTAACCCAATCATTACAGTAGATAAATGCAATCTAGTTATTTGAAATTAAATTACCCAAACTTCTTGTAGAAAACAGCCAAGGAGGGGGAAAGCCCCAGAAATCTTTCAAGCTGTTAGACTGACGGGAACACCACACTTCAAAATACACATACGGCACATCCCTCGCTTTGACAGCCCCTAACAGCCAAAATTATATCTGTTCTACACACTGGCATGTGGTAGAATTGGATTGATTTACCCTGACAGCCCTCCCTGCTGGAACAATACTTGTCAGTCAGCCCCAGCAATGTTTGTATTTTCAAGAATAATTATGCAGAGTGATTGTACAAAATTCTGGCAGGTGGGCCAGACAGCCTTATCTGCCTACCCCTTTGACCCTGTGTCCCTGAGCCCTAAAGTTCTTCTTGCTCCTGAGGATGGAAAACATTCCTTTACCACCCTCTTCCCAAGCTGTGTGCATGAACCTCAATTTAAGGGTTCTACTAGTATGCTGGTATCTGTTCTATCATTTGGGATCCCCCACTCCTGTGCCCTCCTCACTTTTCTCCTAGTAGCTACTACATTCTCCTAAGTGACTTCTACAGGTTAGTTGGCCTTTATCGACATACTTCTACATGAATCCTCCCATTGCAAATGAAATCTTGTTTTTGATGGGGATAATTCACAAACCACACCAGTGTCTTCATTTTGAAGAGTTTATCCTAACAGAAGTATGTATGTAACATATACATGTTATATACATATAACACAATTCCTGTACATATATTCTAGTGAGGGAGCAGGAATTGGTAAGAGAAATAGCAATAATTCTATCAGAATGTGATAAATGATGATGAGAGGGGCAAGCCAACCGCTATGTGAATGGGCCACTTGGAAGAGGCTCCATGGAGTCATTGAGTGAACTTCAGAGAAGCAGGTTAGAGTTTTTATGAGGAAAGCTTTGAACACAAGGGCAAGCACTTAGTCTATAAGCAATGAAAAGTCAATGGGCATTTATGAGGTCCAGAATTCTATGCCAGTTTCCCAGGCTGCTTTCCTCAGCTATAGACACGGCCAAAACTCCTTAGAAAGGCAGATGCTCAGTAGAGCTCATAACCAATGACATGTGGCCAATGTCTGTAAGAATGAGGGTCACGGACAAGATTTTGGAGTACATCCCAAATATTTCCCTGCCTTTTGGCCCAGTTAATATGCAAGACAGAATTCTATGATATTTCTTCCTTAACATGCTTATTTGAGGACTCATATTTCAAGAGGTAATGTTAAAGTTTATTTTCTTCAAAGGGTTTTACAATACTTGCAGCATCTTTCAATCAACATACCCCCACCCCATTTCAGCATTTAAGCATCTATGTGAAAAGAACTATGTTTGGTGCTGTGGGAGATTCGATGATGAGCAGGGGAAGAGAAGCTCAACAGTGCACATCTTCTGTGTGCTGGGCATTGTGTTAAGCATTGTACATAGAGTCTTTATTCAGACATCTTGATGGACTGATGGAGAGACATCATTGTGTTCGTTTTAGGAATGTCATAACTGAGTCTTGGAGATATTAAGTAATTTGCCCAAAGCCACACAGCTGGAAAGTGAGCAAAACAAGCTAGGATTGGCTTCAAAACCCATGCAGTCTCTCCCAATAGAACACAAATCTTTCCCCAAAGGATGGGCAGTCTACTAGGCAGATGAGACAAATACACAAATAACAGTTGTTAAAGGCAGAACATAAAGCCTGCCATGACTGATGTAAAAAATAAAGGGTGAGGGGTGTTTAGAATGAAATAAAAAAGCAAAAGCAAATTGTTAGAGTATAGGGTTTGAGGTAGAAGGACATGCCATTTGAATTTTCCCTTATAAGTTGAGCAGGACTGGAAATGTTGGTTGGAAAGAAGGGCCTTGTTGGACATAATGAATTATGACATTTCCAAAATACTAGAGTGTCACTGACTTGATCATATACTGGACCTTCATGTTAAAATCTGTCTGTAGTAAAGTCCAAACTCTGAAAACTATTTAGGTTGAACCAATTGAAATTTCTATTTGCACAGGCCCAAATGGGACAAATAGCTATTTCACATAGTTCAACCTAATGTATTGCTAGGTTTTACTTTTGCAAACAGAACCTCTGAATGTTAGAAAAGAATCTGCATTTTTTCTTTTAATTTACAAAAAAATTAAGAAAAGTTATACATGCAAATGGTAACAAATAAGCAGTACTAAAGAGCTAAAGATGAAAAGAAACTGTGCTTTTCCACACTCCTTCCTGTCCTCAGTCCTACTCGTCTTCATTCAGTGCAGTTTGACTTTTTTGTTTTCTAGGCATCATCTCCATAACTCTAATTAATGTTGTACCTCCTACTCCTGTTTTCCTAATTTAAGACACTTAATGACTTTCTGCTACATAGGAGGAGGATTTTGCTCACACTCCCTCCCACCTCCTCCCAATAATTTGGAGCTATAATATCTTCAGTTCTTCTATTGATTATCTATCACACTGCATCTCTGTTTCAGGTATCCTGATACTCTTCTGTATATGTTGAGCTTATTACACCCCTACCTTCCTCTGCCCCAATTATTTCCTATATTCTGTGAGCTTGACCTTTACTGCAACCATGCCAAAATTGCTGCTGTGTACATTCAGTTCACAATATGATACAATTAAGTGTCTTTTCCTTCTAAAAATTGGAAAGCAATGAACAAAATTTGTTTTAACAGGAGCAACTTAATACTGTATACTGCAAGGCTAAGTGGGCGCCAGGCTAGATTTTCTTCTCCATGTGTCTAATTTCAAATCCAGTGCCATGTTCATTATATCCTGATCCTTCTCATTACAGACATGTATCAACCAAATGCAACGTATCGCTCAAAAATGTAAGAACAGAGGAAGTCAGGGAGGTTAAAAACTGGATGAAGTCCATGGAATATTGCTATATCCTTTCCCCAGAAGTCAAATCACCTATTCTCTGTAGCTACCAGACTTATCCCTTTCATTCTCTGTCTATATACACTCTCCATCTCTGATGAGCTGCAAAACCTCGGGTGTGAACGCATGTCAAGAAGCACAGCGTTGAAGGCAGTTTATGAGCTGGGAGAAGATTTATAGTGTGAGAGTCATGGTGTTTGGGTTCCTTTCCTCTCTGTCTTTTGATAAGAACTTGTGGGTGGTTCTGTTAGCTGGAGCACTTCCAAATTTTGCATTAATCTTATAAGCTCTGCTTTTGGAGAACAGTTCTAAAAAATGCACAACTAAGTCACATTGACCTAATCAGGCTGCTTTAGAAAGGAGAGAAGTCTTCCCATTCCCTGGGCTCTGGAGTCCTGTTGGAGATTATGCAGAGGGTCACACAAATCTGGCTTCTAATATGATTCCCTGGGTTTTATAATGAAGTTCCTTATAAAAAAAGTGCCTTCTCCAGAGAAAGTTTCAAAGGGAACTTTATGGTGGGTGATTAAAAAATCTGTTCCTATATGTTAATATGAACCATTTACATCTGGGATTGGCATGTTCTAAAGTATTAAAATGCTATCACATGTTCAGAGAAGGTGATGTTAAGCAAATTCATTCAAGAACAAGTCAAAGTTAAAGTATATAGTATGCTTAAGCTGAGGAAGTACTCAGTGGTAACAGTGTCCCTGTGCGTATGGATAAAAAATGTCTAGCCCTGCCTTGTGGTCCTGGTGGACAAGCCCCTAAAGAAGAACCTGATTTCTCAGGGACCTACAGTCTTCAGGGGACCAGAACTGAGAGTGAAGAGCCAACATTGGACTCAGTCACTTCTCTGATCTTGGCTCCTCCACCTAAAAATAATTGAGTGAATAACAGTATTTGTAAGGAATAGTAAAAATTCTTATACTTTGCCCCTCCACCTATGAATGTGCACATGATTATAAGGAAACTAGAGGCCAGATGCACAAAACTTGTGCACAGGGTGGGGGTGGGGGGGGGTCCCTCAGCCCAGCCTGCAACCTCTCGCAATCTGGGACCCTTCAGGGGATGTCCAACTGCCGGTTTAGGCCTGATCCCACAGGAATCCCTGCGGGATCAGGCCTAAACCGGCAGTCGGACATCCCTCTCGCAGTCTGGGACCACTGGCTCCTAACTGCTTGCCTCCCTGCCTGCCTGATCACCCCTAACTGCTCGCCTGCCTGCCTGATTGCCCCTAACCACTCTGCCTGCTTGTCTGATCACCCCTAACCCCTCTGCCTGCCTGCCTAGTCTCCCCTGACTGCTCGCCTGGCTGCCTGATCGCCCCTAATGCTGGCCTGCTTGCCTGATTGCCCCTAACCATTCTGTCTGCCTGCCTGATCACCCCTAACCACCTCTGCCTTGGCCCCCACTGCCATGGCTTCATCCAGAATGTCATCCAGAAGGATGTCCGGAATGATGTCCAGAAGGTCGTTCAGCTGTCCAGTCTAATTAGCATATTACGCTTTTATTATTATAGATGAACAGGAGTGAGATCCTTACAAGCTCAAATAAAGCCACCTAGCTATACAAGATCCAATGATGGCCAAGGAAGAAAAGGACCATTGAGGAAGGCAAATGAGAAAGAAAGAGGGTGTCCCATGGACAGGGCCCAGGGTGGGGATGGGGGAGCAGTGAGTGAAATGACTATAATTTGCAGGGATTAAGAGGCAGAAAGGGAAGCCTCAGTCCCATCGTTGTTAATAACTAACTACACGACTTGAAGCAATTATCTGAATGTATCTGCCCAACTTTGATTTCTTTCCTCTAGCTGTAAAATGGGAATGAAAGTACCTGACCCCCCAGCAAGAACAAAATGGTATTTTAAATAAAAAGCACGCTGACAAATAAAATGCATTATAAATGGTGTATGACGTGACCACTGCTATTTAGTGATTTGGCACTCATGAGTACACAGTGTCTTACAGATACATTTTTATTGGTTCAATTTAATGTTAAATATTACCTACATCTACAATAATAATGGGCCTTCTGGTCCCAGAGCACTTTAAGGCTCATAAAGCCCTGGCATGTGTTATTTGAGCATTAAAACTATGTGAGATAGGCTGCTAAACCTTTCTGAGTTCCATGTTACAGCTGAGGAAGCAGAGGTTCAAACAGTTCAAGGGGATCATTAAGGTTGCACAGCTGGTCAGTTATAAAGCCAGACCCCATGCTTTGCTTTTTTTATTTCAAGTTCAATGTCCTTTACACCAGTGTGGCGTGGAAGGCATTTTGGAGACTAAGAATCAAGAAAGTTAAAAATTCAATCTGGAGACAAAACTTATAGATAGGAGACTAAGATCCATGCAAGATGCTAGTGTGGGAATAGCACCAAGCATTGGCCTGCTAGAGGGATATGACTTCAAGAAAGGAGAAGTTAATGTGGATGGTAATTACAGGATTAAAAAAGGTCTGGGTGGAAATGTGAAAAAATAGATTCATTTGAATAATTGGAGGCAAAGGTGGGCTCGTAAGTAAGAAAGAGCGGCAAAGGCATGAAGGCAGGGTAGTGGTGACAGGACTGCTCTCTTCAATCAGGGGTATGATGAGAAGTGGCAGGGTGGAAATTACAATAGGAAGTTTCAATGGGCTCAATAGAACCAGGTCACAGAGAGCCTGAGGGATAGATGAGGGGTCTAGATTTGATCCTATAAGCAGAAGGGAGCTATTGTAGGTTCCTGAATGAGGGTGGAGCATTATGTAATTAGTATATTGTCTGGTAGGGATATGCATGGTGTATTATATGTGAACTGAGACAAAGACAGTAGCTAGGAGATTGTTGCATTAATAAAAGCATAGTCACAAAGTCCTGGTTTAGAGTGGTGCCAGTGAAAGTAAAAGGAAAGCTATAAATGCTAATAGCTAAGTTATTTAATATTTGGAACAAAAGCATTATTCACTCAGCTACCATACTCCACATGACTCCCAGAAACATGAATGACTTTCTCAGCCAAGTGTCCCCTTAACTGTGCAGCCAAATTAAGTGGTTCAGTTGCAGAAGAGAGAGTTCATTAAAAAATCACATGCATTTGTCAAAAAGGTTCCGTATTTCATCCCTTAGTCTTCTATTCAAGAAGACTTCTCAGAAGATGTTGTCACATGGACCATTGGGCCCATATCTGCTCCAAGGAGATGCAGGGGGAGATGGGGAGCAGAAGCAGATGCACTAAAGCTCCAGGTGTGGAGCACAGAAGGAGGACAACAAAGGGCAGAAGGACAAGGCCAAGCATGGCACTGGGTCCTAATGGATAACCTGGGTCCTAATACCTTGATAGCTTGGGCCAGCTGGAGTCTTGATGCTTCATCCTACCTTCCCAGACCTATTATCTGAAGACTTACCCCAATGCAATAAACAGTAAGGGTTGAAATTGGTCCTTTTTCTTTGTTTGCCCGGTGGGTTCCTAAGACATGGTCAGATTTGAACATAACTATAGCCTTCCTTTTCATAAGTGAATTGTAATAAAGACGCACTTCCCCTTTAAATTTCAAGAGCTCTGTTGTGCTTTCCATTCCCTCTTCATTGCAGTGTGTGGGCATTACACACACACACACACACACACACACACACACACACACACACACGCAGACACCTCACACGTTGCATTGACAGCTGCTTGCCAGTCAATGAAGTCACATTACTCTGTCATGGGGATGTGTGAAATCAGCCGCCTCACAGGAGGTGGGCAGAGGCACACACCATGCAATCAATGTAAATGGGAATTTTCTCTTTCCTGCGCCTGGCTGTTTCGTTGGCTTATTAAGCAGAGGAGTGACCAAGCTTCATTGGGTACATAACTGTATTTAGAAAAACCCTGGCCTTTTTATTGTCATTACATGTGATGACAACTTCATAAGACTGTTCCCTCGAGATTCACCCTGGATGGACAAAGCAAGCTCCCAGTTCTCAGAAAATCCAACAGAATTGATTTCCTTTTCCCATGGAAATATCAACAGCAATTATACATTCCCCAGGCAAATGTCCCAGAGCCCCTCCGAGGGCTGCGAGGCTGCGGACAGCTCAATCACTGTCAGGGTATCTTCAGCACCTCAAAGCATCTCCTTAGAGCTGATACTTACAATGCCCCAGGCCAAGCAGCTGTCTATGGCCCAGGAGATGCCCAGCCCAGTCACTCCTATCAAGGCAAACATGTTTGTGGGCTATCATTCTAGGAGGATGACCTTCATCTCAGACCCCGGCAACGCAGACATTAATCACCTAAAGCAAGTTCCTGAGAGCTTTATAGTATTTTTTCACAGGAACTCTGTACTCCATGAAAATAATTATTGAAAGACAGGTATTTATTTTGGGTCATATGTGCTTACATAATACCCGATAGTATGCAAGAAATGATTTGGCCAGTTTGGCTCAGAGCAGTGGTTCTCAACCTTCCTAATGCCGCAACCCTTTAATACAGTTCCTCATGTTGTGGTGACTCCCAACCATAAAATTATTTTCGTTACTACTTCATAACTGTAATTTTGCTACTGTTATGAATCGTAATGTAAATAACTGTGTTTTCCGATGGTCTTAGGCGACCCTGCTAGCGGTTCTCAACCTGTGGGGAACCCCCACGACCCACGGGTTGAGAATCGCTGCTGTAGAGCCTAAGACCATCGGAAAACACAGATATTTACATTACAATTCATAACAGTAGCAAAATTACAGTTATGAAGTAGCAACGAAAATAATTTTATGGTTGGGGGTCACCACAACATGAGAAACTGTATTAAAGGGTTGTAGCATTAGGAAGGTTGAGAACCACTGGCTCAGAGGATAGAGCATCGACCTGTGGACTGAAGGATCCTGGGTTCGATTCTGGTCAAGGGTACATGCCTGGGTTGTGGGCTTGATCCCCATTAGGGGGCATGCAGGAGGCAGCCAATCAATGATTCTCTCTCATTATTGATATTTCTATCTCCCTCTCCCTCTCCCTTTCTCTCTGAAATCAACAATATATAAATATATATGTGTGTGTATATATATATATATATATATATATATATATATATATATATATATATATATATATATTTAAAGAAATTACTTGTCTCACCTGACATCATTAGATGACCCCCAAGGACTTCTATGCCCCCCAAATTAAACTTCTATTCAAAACCAATCAAAGCCAACAAGTAGGCTTGATTGTGTAAATGAGAAATGTACAGAGGGCGGAGAGCTACAGGACACTGGGATAGGATGAGACTCCAGGAGGCTAATTAACAGGACCAGGACCAGGGAGTGTGACAGACTTGTACACCAGTGGGCTGGCAGCCCTAACTAATTAGCAACAATTAATTTTACGGTAGGAGCAAGAACACATGTATTATGTTCTATAAAAGCTTAATAGATGTCACCATAAATCACTCGCATCTCTCCCCTGAAATTCAACTTGCAAGCAGGCTGCCTTGAAATCTTCAAGAATTAACACTATAGAGCTGCCTGCTATGTCTTGGATCTTAATATGAAAAGTAAGGTTTTTTCACTGCCACTTGCCCTCCACTAGTCTCAGCTGCTGTAACCCAGGGCAGGCTCAGCTGCACCCAGACCCTGAGCCTGTTCTGATTAAGGGAGGCAAAAAATGAGCAGCCCCAAGCCTGCTCTTGGTAAGAACTGGGATCCACTGTCCCACTCTAGACTGGATGTCCGTGTGCCCAGAAGGAGCTCCTTGCCTGAGATGGAAAACAGATTCTTCATATATGTCTTCTATCAATTGCAAATGCCTACACAAAACATTATGTTGGGAGGATCAGGGGCTTAGTGGGAAAAAGAGCTATAACCAACTAGTAATGTCTGCTGGGCACAGGGATTAGGAGCATTGCTGTGGTTTCTTTTTGTTTGCTTTGTTTTCATTTACCACAGTTTTTTAAATTGTAGTAAAATACACCTTAAATTTATCATTTCAAAGTGTACAATTCAGGGGTATTACGTACAGTAACGATGCTGTGCAACCATCACCACTATTTAGTTCCAGAAGTTTTTAATCACCCCAAATGGAACTCCTGTACCTATTAAGCAGTCACTTCCCACTTCCCCCTCCCCTCAGCCTCTGGCAACCACCAGTAGTTTTCTATCACTATGGATTTGCCTATTCTGGGTATTTCATACAGATGAAATCATACCATATGTGTCTTTTTGGGTCTGGCATCCTTTCACTTAACATAATGTTTTCAAGGTTCATCATGTCGTATCATGTAAAGCACTGTTTTGTTTTGGTTTGGTTTTGATCACCGTGATTAGCCTTGTCTGCTGGCCAGTGTTCTCCTTCAGTTTCCTAAACAGCATCTCAGTTCTCTTCTGAATTGGAACCCATTATGAATCCCAGCCAAGTCCTTCTAGGGCCCTTCTTCAAATGGTTGTATGCTATTTCATACAACCTGGTTGAATGCTCCCAGGCCCTTGCTGGGACCCAGCTCTGAGAGGGCAGATTAACTGCAACTAGGACTCTGTTGTTTGTTAAACAGCTCTTTCTGCCATGATCCACCCACCTACCTGCACTTCCTAGCATGGAGGTAGACCTGACCTATCCTTTGGAGCTCTGTACATTGCTCACTCTGGACTAAAGGTTTCAGACGCCAGACTTTAGCCAGGTGAATATCCCAGGCCTGAGTCTACATTTGAGTAGTTTTTCAATCTTCCAGAAAGTTCCACATTTGGGGATGTATAATGTAAATTAGAATGCAAGAGATGTGACTTCTGCTCCCAGGAAGATGAAGTAGACATCATTTTCTCAAGTTTTTTTCATAAACTATCACTAAGAACCCTGAGCAATATATAGAAAATAAACATAAGAAGACTTTGAAAGGTGGAGAGAAGAAGACATATCAACCAGAAACCTTGGAAATACATGGTGGTGGATTCCCTATATTGTATTTTTGTCTCATATATACCCAAATTGGAACTGAAGAAGCCAGGAATCTGAAGATATACAGGCAGAAAAATCCCCAGAAAAAAAAGGCTGCTCTCTCTTTCTAAAATACCAGAAAAACAGTAGCCTTGATAGAAAAATCTTACACAGTAACTGCTCTACTCGTACCAAATCCCATAGGGTAATTGTGGCTCCACCCCCACCCATGCCGGCAAAGGCTGTGTAGGGAGCCTGGATTTCTTTCCATCCTCATGAGGCTGTAACAAGGCACCCAGCCATGCATCAGGTGGTATCAGAGAAAAGGCCAAGTAGAGCTGAGGCTTTCATTCCCACCAGGAAGGGAGCCTATACTTCCATCCCAACCCTACAAGAATCAGGCACCCCATTCTTCCATCCAAAGGTGATGTCTGAGGTAGCCGAGTGGCGCGTCAGGACTTTCACCACCACCCAGCAATAATGAAGCCATTCTTCTTGCACCCCCATACACTATGATACCATTGGAAGCCATATGGGGAAAGGGTAAGAAAGCATTCCCATCCCTCCCAACCAAGAAGGTATCCGTAGAGGCCTAATGGGGAGGTGGAACTGCCACTCCCACCCCAAAGTAATGAGGAGCTTGCCACCTCAAGTGCTAACAGAAGTTGAGTGGAAAACCTGGATGTCTACCTTCACCTGACAGTAATGAGGCAGAGTCCCCCTTTTCCCTGCTAGGCTGCTGTCAGAGAAAGCTAGCTAAAATAGAAGATTTAAATACATTCCGAGTTTCAAAACTGAATTCCCCAGATTTCTAGGCTTCAATAAAAAATCACTCATTATACCCAGGACTAAGAAGGTCTCAAACTGAAAAAATAAAATCAATAGATGCCAACACCAGGATAACAGCAATGTTAGAATTATATGTCAAAGATGCTTCAATGAACAACTACAAGCACATTGAAATGAATGAAAAAAATAGTCTCAGTACAGAAACAACGGATATAAAGGAATACCAAATGGGAACTTTAGGACTGAAAAATACAATAACCAAAATTAAAAATACAATAACCAAAATTAACAACTCAATAAGTGGGCTTAACTACAAAATGGAGGGGACAGTCTGAACAACAGACAGAAAATAGACTGAAAAAAATTAATGGAGCCTGAATAAATGGAAATGTGGGGTGATAGCAAAAGATCTAACATTCATGTCATCAGAGCCCTAGAAGAGGAAGAAAAGGGCATGTCAAAATGTAGTCAAAGAAATAAAGATGGAAACTCTCCAACTCTGGCAAAAGACATAAACCTAAAGATTTAAAAATTCATCACCAAACAGAATAAACCCAAAGAAATCCATACTATGAAGATTATAACCAAACTTCAGGAAATTAAAAACAAAGAAAAAAAGCTTTAGAGCAGTGACGGAGAAATGATACCTTGCCTGTAAGGGGAAAACTATTTGAATGACGGTGGATTTCTCATATAAAATGATGGAGCACAGAAGAAAGCAATACAACCTCATTCAAGTGGTGAAAGAAAAATATTATCAACCCAGAACCCTGTAGCCCATGAAAATATCCTTTAGGATTATTATCTCCTTTAGGAACAGAGAAAGGAAAAACAAGACACATTTAATACATTTTTCTTCTCTCTTGGAGTTTTCTAATTTATGTTGAGGGGCTAAAGCAAAAATTATATTGTCTATTGTGATTTTAAATATATGTAGGAGAAATTTGAAGGCAGTTATATTAAAAATGAAAATGAGAAAGTAAAGGGGAGTAAGGTTTCCAAATTTCATTTGAACTTGTAAAATGTCAAAACCAATAGATGGTAATAAGTTATGTATACTGGGTGAGGCAAAAGTAGGTTTACAGTTGTTCATATAGAAAATAATACAATAAATAATGATAAAGAATAAACTCTGTGTTTCCCATACTCACAACTGCAAACATGCTTTCCCCCCACCCTGAATATTATACCAAGAACAACCACTATGCATGAGGACATACTCAAAAATATTGTACACATACCAAAATGAAATGCTAAAAAATGTTCAAGCAACCCAGAGGAAAGCAAGAAGAAGAAAAAGGAGATATAAAAACAACAATGACAAAAGTGAAAAAACAAAAAGTAAATAAGACCTCACATACCAATAATTACATTAAGTGGGATTATCTAAACACACCATTTAAAAGATAGAAATTGATATATGCATTAAAAAACATGACTCAACTCTATATGGCACCTATAAGAAAGTCCTTTCAAATACAACAGTATAGGTAAGTTTAAAATAAAAGATGCATGGAAGAAAAAAAAGAATATATATGTATATATATATATATATATATATATATATATATATATGTGTGTGTGTGTGTGTGTGTGTGTGTGTATACATGTATATATGTAAAATATATATACATGTATATATGTAAAATATTCTTGAATTGACAAATCTATAGAAATAGAGAACATATTAGTGGTTGCAAAGGGGTTATGGATGGGAGAGAGGCACCTGAGGAGGGAAGTGGGTTTAGCTATAACAGAGTAACATGAGGGATGCTACTGGTAATGGGAACGCTCTGTATCATGACTATATTAATGTCAACACCTTGTTGTGATACTGTACTATAGTTTTACAAGATTAGGATCGGTGGAAACTGAGTAAAAGGCACATGGGATTGTTTTGTATTATCCCTTACAATTGCATGTGAATCTACAATTATCTCAAAGTAAAAAATTTAATTAAAAAATGTCAGAAATGTGCCTTGTGCCATTGGATACGTTTTTAATATGGACAAAGCACATTGCATGCTTATAAGAACCAGTGTGCCACTGAAAGCTACCATTCATTTTTAACAATTATGACTTTGATCCCACCTGCATCATAAGTGAGCTCCTTGATGGCCTGACTCATATGTTATTTATCCATAAATCCCCCACAGTGCCTAGCAAGCACCCTGCTATGTAATAAGTGCTCAATAAATGTTTGTTGGTTTAATGTTTTTTATCAGTAATGCACTGAGTATGTGTATTGTGCACTCTTAAAACATTGCTTGCTGCAAATGAGAAAAATATTAAAGAAATGTGTCATGAAGTAAATTAATGCCATCCTTAAAAAGCAATTAGATCTCTCTGTTTTTTTGTGTGTGTTTTTAACTAGTGTTCTGTTTACTTTTTTCTCTCTTTGTTTTTGCATGATTACAAAAGTAATCATTATAGAAAAGTGTTATAGTCTAGACAGGCGTAAAGGCCTTTCACTGTACCTATTTCAATGACCAGACAAGTTACTTCTAATTTGACACGGTTTGCTTCCAAAGTATTTGATTCCAGTTGTTTTGTTCATCGAGTCATCTATTCATCAGATGTATATTGAAGGTTGGGCAAAGGCAGTCATGTGGACCCAGAAGGAAGTGGGGCTCCCTGCATTCTCTGGCAAATGAAATGGACTCTCTCATTTGAAGGGTCCAGCCAGAGGGAGCCTTATTTCTCTTTTCTGGTGGCCAATATTAAAATAACCTAAGCTTCCTGACATATTTTTTAAAAATATTTTTTATTGATTTTAGAGAGGAAGGGAGAGGGATAGAGAGATAGAAACATCAATGATGAGAGAGAATCATTGATTGGCTGCCTCCTGCATGCCCCACATTGGGGGTCAAGCCAACAACCTGGGCATGCCCTGTGACTGGAAATCAAACCACGACTTCCTGGTTCATAGGTCAATGCTCAACTACTGAGCCATGCCAGCTGGGCTATTTTGACATCTTAAAAGGACAGTGCCCCTGGTTCATGATGAACACAACTGAGTATTTCCTTAGCAGTAAAGGGGACATCTCCAGGGGACATCTTCCCAGGCACTAAAACCAACAGAGAAGACAAGAAACAGCCAGAAGATGTGGACTCGCTTTTATGTAAGAGGTTGGGAGATCAAAAACTGTGAACTTGAGCAAGATTGTGAATGCACGTGTTCAAATGCATTCAGAAACAGAACAAAGTAAAAAACTACACAGGACAACACACTTGGGTCCATAACCACCTTATATTTACATCAAATCTATGTTCTTAGAAAAACTTTGTTCTTTAAAAGGGAAAAGGTAATACCACTAAAGACAACCAGGCAAAACCTACTTTATCAGCAAAAATGCATTATTTTCATTTCCTAATAGTTGTAGTTGGTGTAAATGTTATCCACCAGACTGAGAAAAATTAAGCAAAGCTATTGGGATTTTTGCCAGGCAGGTACAAAAATCTGCATGCTATTTTCTTTTTGAAAGAGAAGTAAACTGAAAAGAGTGTGTTTCTATTTATTGTTCCTATTAATAAAGGGGAACCAAACAATCTAGACTTTTACCAAAATGCATTTAGAACCCCAAGTGCAACATGTTGTTCAGCTCATTTTCTAAAAATGTTCTGTTGCTATGTAAATGGCTATGCAATTTATCCAAATGAAACCCATTCTTCACAGGTGAGGACCTTCTAACTGGGTTGAAACCTGCACTGGAAGCAGAACAGAGTTTCAGATGTCAAGTCCACGCCTATCACCACTTGTTATTAGTGGTAGGTGATGCTAAATACATTATGTGTGTGTGGTTTGAAAGAGATTCACGTTTCAATTCAACAAATACTGATTCCACATTCACTGGAGGACTGCCACACTTACCCTAATCCCCATTCCCATTACACTTTATAGAAGTGCTTTGAATTTCCCCCAAAGCATTCTGGATTCTTTTTTTGGGGGGGCCACATAATTAGTTAAAATTCTCCTTCTCAAAAGACACACACCTATTGAAAAATTACTTTTACAAAAGAAAAAAGATAAAGAATAAGTCCAGGGGGAGGGAGGGGAGGTTGTATATTAAATGCAATTTTATAAAGGAACAAACAGAAACATTGAAAGCACTCTGTGTTCAGGCAGAGCAGCTGCCCACTGTGATCTCAAGGGCACCAGAGGCCACTTCTCCCTGAAAACTTCTCTCACTTGCCTTCAGCCCCTCTGCTGGTGCCAGAACTACCTGGTTGTTATGTGACCAAACAGGGCTCATTACCGTCCACTGACTCTCTGGCTCTTGAGAGACAGGGTCAGGGAGTGGATCCATTTTGATGGAAAATACACTAACCCCAGCAGGAGTCACTGATTATAGGGGTTGGGTAGAAGTGGGAAGAACCAGTCAGTGGGAAGAGCCAAATTAAATCTTCCCAGCCACTCTCCCTCCTGTCCCTGCCACACTCATCGCCTCCCTTGCTGCCCACTAACGAGTGGTCTGGTGAAACTGCCTCCCAAGGTCCTTGACTCCTGATTATAACAACGTTATTTTTCACTAGTTTTTATTGCAAAACTAGACATTGGACTTTGAGTGAAATAGACTTTTGTTAGCGAGTCTCATAGTCTCACCACCATTTATAAACTAGTTCCCATGAGAGTAATGCATTCCAACTTTCAAAAAGCTGGCTTTATGGTCAGCAAGCATCTGTAATGTAAGAGAAATAGCTCCTGTCTTCACACAATGCCTTGTTATTTGAAGTGATATCACTAAATTTTCATTTCTGATATCAGAGTTCTGTGCTCAAATTGATAAATGTTTTTCTCTGTTGAAAACTTTTAAATTGAAGACTTGTGGAAAGAATTTTTTAAGTGAATCAATAAAATGAGGCTTTTTAATTTTATCCAGGTTGTTCCCTGTCATCTCAGAAGAGCCAAGGAGGCTTCCTTTCCCATTCAATGATGGGAGAAGACAATGCTAATGATCTGATCACTGAAAAAGTTGACAATTTACATGTAGACTCACATGTACAAATGCTTTTTAAATAGCTCTGTCAAACCTTCCCCAAGTACGCCTCTGAAATGCAGCTGCTACGATTCACTTCAGGTTTGCCCTGGCTGAGAGCTACAGATGATGTACAAAGAAAAAAGAAAACCACAGAAGCCAGCCCATTACTGTGCCCATGGTATTCTTAGGACTCTCCATGGGAGATCCACATTTAAGAATAAAAACTTTAAGAATATCCTTCCTTCACTGTCCTCAACCCCATGCATACATCAAGAAACACAAAATCCTTCACATGCTCAGCAGGTATGGGCAAAGGGGAAGGGCAATCACAGAGCCCCAAACAGAAACAGGTAGATTAGTTTCTCACCCCATCTTTGCTATTTACTAGATCTGAGACCCTAAACCCCAGTCACTTACCCTTTGAACAGTTCTTTTATGTTTTAAATGAAGAGGTGGAACTAGATGTTCTCGAAGGTCCCAGCCAACACTAACATTCTGGGTGTGATCCTGTTATAGAGAAGCCGTCACTTCCTTTCCTTGATACCAGTGGAACTGGTCTGATTGCCAACAAGAGAAGCATTTAGTGCCATGTCTCCTAGGGCAGTGGTCGGCAAACTCATTAGTCAACAGAGCCAAATATCAACAGTACAACGATTGGAATTTCTTTTGAGAGCCAAATTTTTTAAACTTAAACTTCTTCTAACGCCACTTCTTCAAAATAGACTCGCCCAGGCCGTGGTATTTTGTGGAAGAGCCACACTCAAGGGGCCAAAGAGCCGCATGTGGCTCGCGAGCCGCAGTTTGCCAATCACGGTCCTAGGGCATGGTAGTTAAGACCTTGGGCTCAGAGGGGGGGCATCCAGAGATCCTGTCTAACACTTCCATTGGCCCTCTGTCTAGCTATGAGAAGCCACAACACTCCTGAATATTTCTAGCCAATCACTTCTGGCCTGCAAAGTTTCTGTGGAGAAATCAGTTGAGAGTCTTATGGGAACTCTCTTGCAGGTAACTAACTGCCTTTTCTCTGCTGCTTTTAAGATTCTCTCTTTGCCTTTAACCTTTTGCATTTTAATTAGGATGTGTCTTAGTGTGGGCCCCCTTGGGTTCATCTTGTTTGGGACTCTCTGCACTTCCAAGAATTGTATATATATTTCCTGCACCAAGTTAGGGAAGTTTTCAGTCATTATTTTTTCCAAATAGGTTTTCAATTTTTGTTCTTTCTCTTCTTCCAGCATCCCCATGATGCGAAAATAATCCTTGTATTTCAATTCTTGATTTTATCTACAGTTGATTCCCTTAAATTATTCTTCATTACAGTTAATGTGTCATCAATTTCTGACTGGTTCTTTTTAATGGTTTTCATGTCCTTGTTTTGTGTTGTTGGGGTTCTCACTAAGTTCATTAAGCATCTTTAGAACCAATGTTTTGAACTCTGCATAATAGATTTTTTTGTCTCCATTTTGTTTGGTTTCTTTTCTGGAGTTTTGTTCTATTCTTTCATGTGGGATGTGTTTGTTTCCTCATTTTGGCAGCCTCCCTGTGTTTGTTTCTACGGATTAGGTAGAGCTGTTATGTTTCCTGGGCTTGGTAAACAAGTAGACCCTTCAAAGGCTCATATATTCTGCTAGTTTCATTTCAAAAATTTGTAAAAGAACTGGAGAGTTCAGAATACTGAGTACAATAAATCACTTAAAAGACATACCTTGGAGGCCTAACATGAAATTGCTTTCTTCCTTCTAGTTTTGAGAGATATCACAACTTGCTAGAACTAGGTTAGTGTTGCAGAGAAAAATATGTGCTTCAAATTTCCATCACTGCACGTTCATTCCATCCAATATGTTACTGTGCTCCTCTCTGCCAGGCAGTGTTTCAGCAGCGGGTAAAGGAGACCCAAGTCCCTGCCCTCATGGAGCTTACATTCTTGCAAGTGCCTGGCACCAAAGAGTGCTCAGCAAAAGTTGTTGAATGAATGCACGTATGTACTTTCACCCTAATGACCAAACTACCTTGTTAAATCTAAAGTAGTTATATAATTTCTTCAAAAAGTGTAGCCACGTGCATAGCCAATGTGGTCTTGAAAAAAATTAAAAACAAACCAACCAACTGTGATTCATTCCCAGAGAACTTATCTCAATAGAACAACAACGAGAGAGAGATTGAGAGAGAAAGAGAGAGCGAGAAAGAGGCTTACTCAAATGGGGCAGCCTACGAAACCTAGGAGAATGTTATTTAGAAATTAACATAGGCTTCTGCAAGAGAACAGCACAGACAAGTGCCCTACCTATCACATCCTTTGGAAATCTCATCAAATGAGTTAAAGACCTCAGGGCACCACTTGTCTTTTATTATTAGGTAGTAAGTGTTCAAGCCCCCTCTACTCAGCAAGCAAGCCCCTTCTACTACAAGCTTCTTCAGGCAGTGGTGAGATGGAGAAAGGAGTGGAATTTGGCAAAGGAATCTCTAAGAGCTTTATGTTCCCTTCTTTGCAACACTGTATTGATTTGCTCACACTCCCCAAAGATCTGAGACATTTTATAATCATGACCATAATTGAATACCATCAGCTGTTCAAGGGGACTTTCCTCATTATCACTTAAAGAGACAATAGCATCAGTTTAAACGTCATGAAACCTACCAAGAAGCCAAGATAGCCCCACAGACCAATCCTGCCTTTCTGACCTTCTCTTTCTTGGTGGCTCCATCGCTCCCTAGGATTTGATTATCTGGCTGCCCGACAGGCAAACATGCAGAAGAGACGAGCTGCTTGGGGAGAATCATTTCCAGAGAAAAAAAAATCAAAAAGCCTTTCATGAAAGACTGCCGCTCTGAACAGACAACTAATGGATCAAAAGTGCCAGGAAATTCCAAACTATCTACCTCCAAAATCGCATCCAGGCAATAGCCCCAGATTCAGAGAAAGTGGAAATCTCTGCATCAAAATAATTGCTTAAAAGGTAAAGCTTGAAAGTTGTAAGATATGTCTTTAGGGTTTAAAAGACATTTTTAAACAGAGTATAGGAGAAGAAAAAAAAGAGTGTAAAGCCCGCTGTCTGTTTTATTGTCAATATCCTGCTGTCTCCCCACCCTTCACTTCCTTCTCTTTGTCCTGAGTTTGGTAAGTTGTATAGCTTATTGTCTCAAGTTGCCCTATTATCTAAGGATTATAACATTTTCCCCATTATTGCTTGGATAAGCTTGAATCATAAATCTATATATTTTCCTGCAATTTTAATCCAGCTGAGCCATGTTGCAAATGCCTTATCTTCTTTGATGCTTGTCCAATTTCCCTCTATCTATTAAACTTTGTACCTAATTAGAGGAAAAGGCTAATGAATCATGTCCCCGATCCTGTGTGGTTTTTTGAAATCATCATAGACAATATTAGAGAAGATCGATTATATCTGTTGTTTTGCCATGCATATGGCAATTTATTAATGTGATGTCTGTCATCACTCATGTCTGGATATATTTGTAAATCAGGCTTCATTTGTGGGTGAACTATTGCGTGGATGATAATTTTACATGACCACAATATTTCCAGACTATAAAACTCAAAGAAGCTTCTTGGTTTTGGCCAGCCTTAAGCAAGGCATACTGAAGTTCAGATAGGATACTTAGGTGGAGGGGTGGGGACGGTGGGGGAATCTTCCTGTTTTTTACGGAGTAGAATCTGGCTGGTCCTTGTAATGAGGTAGAACAGAAAGTTGGGATGGCAAAGCTGCCAGAAGCCAAAAAGAATTGCTTGACTTTGCTTTAGCTTAGCAGCCAATGACCCATTAACATACAAAGCTAAATAAAATCAGCTGTTCGTAGAGATAAGCGTGATTGCTGCTGGTCTGGTTATGCGAACTATGTCCCATTAAATTAAGTATGTGAGATGCAAAACAAAGAGGACCAGCTCACGGTTGGAATGCATTCAAGGCCTTGGAGGAGCAACTCTCTTAGATTAATATGGGAGTGCAAGGCAGGCTATTAAAACCCCTCCAAGCGTGGGGTCTGACCAGTGCATGCAATTGCCAGGCACCTGTTAGAGTTTTCATTTAGCCGAATTACACTGAGTGGCTCAGCCTTGGGAACACACCCTCTGCACAGCCTGGCCCTCTGGATTTAACAGCCTAATGGTATCTCCTTGCAACATTTTGTTGGAGAGGCCTCCTGGGGCGCATTTCATCTGTGCTGCCCTCTCTTAGTTATTGAATGCACCACATCTATCTGGGAAAGTAGGGTGACCTGTTTCTTGTTGTGAAAAGAGCTCTGTGGGTTTGGAAAAGCCTCAAAGTTAATGTCAGCTCCTGCATGAGCTGCTTCTTCTACAATGGAGGCAGAGCGGGCAGCGTCTGCTTGCTTGGCCAAGAATCCCCACTCTGTTCTGCAGATACACACTATTCTCCCCCCTGGATTACACCATATGCTTTGAGGCAAACTATTCCCTCCATTGTATCATGAAACAATCAAAATAAAATCAGTCACACAGAATCTGATTCGTATGCTGAAGTTCAGGTAGGATATTTAGGTGGAGGAATGGGGAGGCTGAGGGAGACTTCCTGTTTCTTGCTGAGTAGAATCTGGCTGGTCCATGTAATGATGTAGAACAAAGTTGCGATGGCAAACTCGCTACTAAACAAAGCCCGCCCGGTATTCGCGGCATCTACTTGGCATGTCATGCCTCCTGCTCTCTGCCACACGCCCACCACGCATCCACATCGACCTTGTCAATGAGATGCTGCTGCTAAAATCAGGACACGAGGTCAACTGCTCCCAAACCACTGAACATCAGAAATGGCTCCTGGAGCAACAATTCTTGCTCCTGCGAGGCAGCGAGAGGAGCAGTGGTTCCAGAGCAGCCACCTCTCAATGGAGCACAAAGAAGCCCATTTCTAAGGTTTATGCATTTCAGAAAGTATTTGATAAAGCCCAGTTCTCACACACAGAGTTCATACTGTATGCTTCCATTCATATGAAGCTCTAGAATAGGCCAAATGAACTTATAGTTTAAGGCTTATGAATCGGGCCTCTGGTTCTTGTGTGATTTTTTGCAATCATCATAGACAATATTAGAGATGATTGATAGTATTTGTTGTTTTCTATGCATATGGCAATTGATGTGATGTCTGTCATCACTCATGTCTCAATATATTTGTGGTCATTAGAAATAAGGGCGGATACATGTAGATACATGATTTGCTGTCTGATGGAGGGTTGGTAGAGGGACTGACTGGAAGGCACAGGGAGAAACTTTATGGGGTGAAGAATAATGTTCTGGATCCCAATGAGAGTTTGGATTACAGGGGAGTATGCATTTGTCAAAGTTCATGCAATAGTTCCTTTAAGACTAGTGTATTTCATTATATGTAAGTTTTATCTCAAAAAAAAAGAAAGAAGGAAAAAGAGAGGGAATGAAGGAAGGGAGGAAGAAAGAGAGGAAGAAAGGAAAAAGAAAGGGAGGAAAGGAAGAAGGGATGGAAAGAAACCATGCATAAATATTGCATTCTAGCTTATGCTTGTTGAAGTGTTAGGGCTAAAGTGTCCTGTTGTCTGCAGCTTCCTTTGAAATACCTCTAAAAACTGATGATGATAGAGAGATCTCCACTGTGAAATTTAGATGGGTGTATGGGTGTTCACTGAAGGGTTCTTTCAACTTCTCTGTATGCTTGAGACTTTTGGTTAGTAAAATATAAGGAATGCAGCGGAGAAATTCAATTCTACTTTTTAGAAGTCAGGTTTCAGAGTTGGCCGACATGCCAGATGGAATCTCTCACACAGAAAGTTTCCGATGTGAAAGACAGTGCACACAGCTCTGTACTCTGCATGGAGTCTACTGCTGGGGCCTCTCTCTCTCTGGGCTCTACTGGACTATAATATATAATCATTCTCAACAGAAGAGCTCAGATAACTCAAGCAAGAAAAATTTCCTTTGGATAATTTGCAGACTTTGACCTGAAATAAGGGCAGATACATTTAGATATATGATTTGTTTTTTGGCTGCTGTGCTATTTCAAAGTATCCTTGTTACTATTTGTGATGAAAAACTCCTCCACCATTAAGAGAAATGAATCAGACTGAGTTACTTGAACCATACCCTATAACCCTCCTAGCCTACATCCATCTTGCTAGCATATTGGCCTAAGTCCGTTGTCGGCAAACTGTGGCTCGCGAGCCACATGCGGCTCTTTGGCCCCTTGAGTGTGGCTCTTCCACAAAATACCACGGCCTGGGCCGAGTCTATTTTGAAGAAGTGGTGTTAGAAGAAGTTTAAGTTTAAAAAATTTGGCTCTCAAAAGAAATTTCAATTGTTGTACTGTTGATATTTGGCTCTCTTGACTAATGAGTTTGCCGACCACTGTTAAGTTCATCTCTTTAAAAAATCCTTTTAGGGTGACACGTGGGTAAAGAATTATTCCTCTTTTTTAAAAGCATAATATATTGCATTAGCCAAACAAGTTAAATTATATCCCTGCACAACTTAATAAAACAGTGTCCTTTCTATATTTCTGTAGGCTCTAATTTATTACTCTTAATTGTGAAAGAATGAAAACATGGACATGAACATCAATAAAAATCACTGGCATTTGGCTTTGGGACTCATGATAAGTGAGATAAATACATGAATTATCCATCTAGGCCATATCCTAGTTTCCTCCCAGATCAACCCTATTGGGTCCCAAGACCCAGTAGACAACTGAGAAAAGAAAAACTAGAACTTGCTTTTCAAGTGGCATGTCCATGGCAGTATATCAAAGTTAAGCAAAAAAAACAAAGTATGAATACTGACATAATTTCCAGAAGAGTTCACTTCACTCAACTGCTTGTGGTACTATATTTTTATACTAAAATGTAACAGATATATTCTGGAATAGTGTGTAAAATTCCCACATTGTAGTAGATGATTACTTTGGTTACTCCAATAAACCACACCTTCCTATTTCCATGCCCTTGTGTAAGCTCCTCCCTTTCAAGCCAGCCTGGTCCTAGGAGCTGCTTTAACCAATAGAAGCCAGTGAAATTGAGCCAGTTCTAGACCCTACACTGTAAGAAGGCCTGGTGGCTTTTACAGTTAAGCTTTTTAAAATTGTTGACTATCTGGAGTCTTCCATGATGTGAGGAAGCACAAATATCCATGTGGAGCAGTCCACCTGGAAGAGAATTAAGGCTCTTGGCTGATAAGCCCAGTGAATTCCCAGCCAGCAACCACCTGCTATGAGCAAGAGACCATTTTGAGCCTTTCTAGTGTCCAAACTGATGCCATATAAAGTAGAACACCACCCGGTCAATCCACAGAATTGTGAAAAATAATAAGTTGTTCTTGTTTAAGCTGCTAAATTTTGGGGTAGTTTGTTACACATAATTAGAAACCAAAGCTTATGTTTAAAATACAGTTTGTTCACTGATAAAGGTTTAATCTCCAACATCTACAGGCAGCTTATACAACTTAATAAAAGGAAGATAAATGATCCAATAAAAAAATGGGCAACAGACCTAAATAGAAACTTTTCTAAAGAAGACAGAAGGAAGGCCAAGAGACACATGAAAACATGCTCAAAGTCACTAATTATCCGAGAGATGCAAATCAAAACGACAATGAGGTACCATCTCACTCCTGTCAGAATGGTTATCATCAACAAATCAACAAACAAGTGTTGGCAAGGATGCGGAGAAAAAGGAACCCTCGTGCACTGCTGGTGGGGATGCAGACTGGTGCAGCCACTGTGGAGAACAGTATGGAGTTTCCTCAAAAAACTGAAAATGGAACTCCCATTTGACCCAGTAATCCCACTCCTAGGAATATATTCTAAGAAACTAGAAACACCAATCAGAAAGGATATATGCACCCCTATGTTCATAGCAGCACAATTTACAATAGCTAAGATTTGGAAACAGCCTAGGTACCCGTCAGCAGATGACTGGATCAGAAAACTATGGTACATCTACACAATGGAATACTATGCTGCCATAAAAAAGAAGGAATTACTACCATTTGTAAGCACCTGGATGGAATTAGAGAACATTATGCTAAGTGAAAGCAGCCAGTCAATGAAAGAAAAATACCACATGATCTCACTCATTTGTGGATAATAAAAAACATTATAAACTGATGAACAAAAAGATAGATACAGAGGCAGTAAAGCATCAAACAGACTGTCAAATTACAGCGGGAAGGTTAGGGAGAGGTGGGGGAAATAAGAGATCAACCGAAGGACTTATATGCATGTATATAAGAGTAACCAACGGATGCAAAACATTGGGGGGTGAGGGCATGTATGGGAGTGGGGTGGGGGGAGCAATGGTAAGATATGTACACATATAATACCTTAATAAAATATATATATATATATATATATATATATATATATATATATATGTAATACAGTTTGTGATCTCAAAGAAATTTTACAATTAAAGAAGGCATCTTAGAGTTATATCCTGAAACCTCTACCCACCAATCAGGGTATTTCAGTGAAGATGATTGAGAAGCATCTCCTTAGAACATAATTATAAGAAGATAATCTCCCAGATTCAGGCATATTTTCTAGTTGATATATGATTGAAAGGAGATGTGTCATAAGCCTGTGTTAGGTGATCAGAGATAAGTATGTTTTAATCATGCCTGTTTATACCAAGGTGATTGCTAATGAGATCATTTTAAGACATAATGCAAGTAGGAATGGCATTTATATTCGGCACTCTCCTCTAGATCTCTTCATTATTTTTTCTCTCAAATTCCTGCTTCTGTAACTGAGAGACTCAGTCCATATGGTCAGATGTAACTGATCCCAGACAGTGAGAAAAGACCAGTAAAGTCTGGTCTATATCTGCTCTACCCAAGACAACCTGAAGCTGAGACTGAGAAATAAATCCTCACTCCAGTAATTCATCAAATGGCCCCATTCATAGCAAGACCCTCAGCACCTTCCTACCAGATTAAATTTCTGAATTAACAATGAATAAGCTTGGCCTGGCTCAGTACCTGTCACATGAAGACAATAGGGTCACAGTTATTAGTATTGATCAGTCACATCCATGGACCCACTATTGCCCAGTACCATATCCTGAGTATTTGATAACCTAATGTGACCCAGGTGAGGTGGAGAAGGAAAGGGACAGAAATGGGATACGAGGACAGGACTCATACCCATTGACTACAATGATTCCAGGCATGATGCTAGATATGTTCTATGCATTCAAAATCACTCAAGATGCAGAAGAACTAGAGCAAATGAGATTATTATTCTCATTTTATGCATATGGCCATGATGTGTGCCAAGTGTTAAGCAAGCAGCCGGCTCTTGATAAGTGCCTCTAAATAGAAGCCACTAGTATTTTATTGTGTTGATAATATAAATCTGCAGAGTGGAAACTGAGGTTTATTGAGGTTAGGGTCACACAGGAGCAACAGTGTGGGGCCAGGAATAAAGTCCGGGTCTGTCCAATGCCACTGTCTCTGTACTAGTAATACTGATAGTGTGGTAAGGACAATTGTCAATTGTACTCCCCTTCTCACGTAGTGGATGAAAACATTATATCCTTAGAATAAACCACCAATGGTATGTTAAAGTTATATCAAATTCCAAATAGAAAACTATTTTGGAGTCCTGCTTAAAGCATCAAGGATATTTTAAAATTGCAAGAAGGGGAGAAAGTTTTAAAAGAGCTGTTTTAAAGAGTCACTGTTGTCAACAAATGAAGAAAGTTCATCCAAAAGGTAGTTAGCCAACAGATAAAGTCTGAGCCTCTCAGGGATTTCAACCAAAGCAGATTTTGTAACCTGTGATTTGTCTTGAAAATGGACTCAACCTTCTGCTAGTATGGGTTGAAATGGGAATCTGGAGTCAGGTCAACTTCTCAGTTGAGTGGAGAACTTTAAAAGCTGAGCCCAATCCCTTCTGGATTTCCATGTGGTTGGTTGCCAGGTGCTTGATGACAAATGGGGGAGGCAAAAGGCTCCAGGTGGCTTCAAAGCCAGGGAAAGTGTTTGCATCTTGTCTCTGCCAATTTCTACCTAGACTGTGAGTCTTACTTAAACTCTCCAAATCTTACTTTCTTCATCCATAAGAAATTGCCTGAATGTGAACTTTAGCCAAGATAATGTTTGTGGAAACACTTAGCTCATGGTAAGTCTCTAAGAAAGTTTCTTTTCTCCTTCCCTTTCCAAAACTAGTTAAGTTCTGCCAATACTCATCTCTAACCTCTGAACCCAAGAACAACATTTTCTTCTGCTTTCGTTGTCCTGGCTGACTTTTGTTTGCCTTATTAACTACTTGGAAAGTAATGAGGCTGGGTTTGTTTTGTTTTCTGCTCTACTCTGTGGTTTGTCAAAAAGCCATGTATGTTTAAAAAAATGGGTTTTGTCACTCCTTGTGAAATTTACTTGAATCTTAAGCAAATAGGACACAAAACAAGATCATGTGTCCCTCTTGTTCCTCATAGCATCAAGAAAATAATCTACAACCTCAAGCAACATTAACAAATAATCTTTCCCTTAAGAAAAAAATAAATGAACCCAATCCTTCTGTAGTTTCCCAACTTCAATTTTTCTACTGGGGTCCAAGCCAGAAAGCTGAAATCTATACAGCAAAGCAAAGCTGAGAATGGATGCTGCCATCTTGCTGGAGATGGCTACCTAACGCCCCTAGAGGCAGTGACTGGTGATGGCCAGAAAGAGAAACAGCATTTTAGACCACACTCTGGACTCGAGCATAGATATCATTTATACATTTGATCTTGCCACGTGAAAAATGCTTAGTACAGCTTACAGTCAAGCTCCAAAGAGGCTGCTGTTTTTGTTTTTGAATATTACATTATTTTTTCTTGAACCTTAAGTCATTTGACTCCAAGGCCTTTCCTACTTGTCATAAATGAGTTAGAGTGTCGTTTTTTAATTCCTTTGACAGCAGGAAAACATCCCCTCCTAAGGGCACTTAATTTCTTGCTAGTTATTTGATGATGAATAAGTCTCAAGGCCTTTGGCAGCTGTTGGCCAGATTCACACCACCAGGGGAAGATGCAGGGAGATGACCTCAAGTGAATCCTTAACAATTCTTTTGTCTTGAAACCTGACCTGGGGAAAGTGTCTGGCTTAAGGGGATGAGAAGAATATGAGCAACACACATATTTAATTACAAAATACCAGTTTGGGCTTTTGCAAGAACCTCTTCACTTCTTCAAATATGATCAATTATCTATTAAAAAATGCATGAAGTGCCACAAGTCATTGATTTTTTTATTTCTTTGTTTTGTTTTGTTTTTGTTTTTGTTTTTTAATGAACTACACAACAGAGTCCAAGCTCAGATGAAATATTTATTTTTTGTCCAAACCCCACACTCATTCTACCCTTAGCTAGTTTGGCAGAAACTGATAGCTCAAGCCTTCCATTAAGCCAGTCAAGAAAAATTGCTTACCAGGATTTACTCCTTCATCAGCCTGACTAATTACACCATTCACTGTTCCTTTCATACAGAGATTTTAAATTCCTACTCTGAAAGACACATACCACCCAAAAGACATCTGCTTCCTGGATTGCTCTATCTTCTTTTTCTCAATCTAGGGAAACATACTCCATGGCCCAGAAAACACCAGCTAAGCAAAATCTAGAAGTGAGAACTGACTGGTCTCAAGCTAGGGAAAGGTCAGATCAAGGAGAAGGTGTTGAGATAAAAGTAATTGGGAGCTAGTAGGATAAAAAGACAGAAAAGAATCTTCTCCTTCAACACATTCAGGAAAGGCATTCAGCCTACAGAGTCCAGTGACAAGTCTCAGATACCTTTGCACAGTGACAGAATAAAAAGATAAAATATGCACATGTTACTAGGGCAAAGCTGGTCTGAAAGAGTGTGAGGTACCAAGGTGGAGCAACTTTGGGGATGACAGTGGTATTAGGCTGGACTTGGACACAAGCCTAGGCTCTGCTCAGGTGGTGATTACATTTCTCTAAACCACAAAATGCTGGGCATTAAAGAGTTTAGGGGACCAACAGCTCTGTGAGCTTGAGAAGAAGCTTCCCACGTATCCATGGTCCCAAGTGAAATTTCACCTTTAAAGGAAAATATGGGGATATAAGTTGAATTTTATAAAGCATGATAACCTTAACTTTCTCTCTGGAGATTTCTTTGCATGGAACTGCTTTAGCTGAGGTCACATGTATCAACAAAAGCATACAGTGGTGACCCAGAGAGCTAAATCCCATGTCTCATCTACAGTGTGTTCTGAGTTCTTTCAAGATCGTGTCTTTCTGGCTGATTAATCTGTTGGTAAACACAGTGTAAAAAAGCACAGCATCTTCAAGATTGCTGTTGGAAAACTAGTTTGAAGAATGGGTTTAAATAAGCCACAGAGGAAACAGGTCCTCCCACCACCCTTTCCTTCTGAAGTTGCCCAAGCTAACTCTGTTCATTGTTTCTGCTCAAGGCGTTCACATGTGCTTGACTAATGCTTCTCAGGATTATTAGAAGCAAAAGACAAAACACAGAAAAGATAACTTCTACTACAAGTTCATTTCACGTACTCGATTTATTACAGCACAAAGGACACCAAATGTGGTTCGCATTTAAATCGTGTCTTTAATATAAAGATTGAGGGCTGCTAAAATTGTGAGTGTGCAATAGCCATTTTTCAAGAAGCTGTTTAATAGCTGGAGATCATGTTTCAGTGTCTCAACCTCACTACTTAGAATTGATTCCCTCTCAGTGATTTGTTACTTGAACCTCATTTTCAAGGGATCATCAGAAAGCAGGCTTCTGGTCTTTCAGGTTCCCAGGTAGTAAAGCCATCTATAAAATGCTAAATGCTTTTTGATAAATGGGGCTTAATTAGATCACAGATTTTGGAATTGAGTATGTTGAAGGGGCCTCAGTGATCATCTCTACACCAGAGAGTTATAAATTACTGGTTAGTTCAGGAGACACACACTGCAGGCCAGTCAATACACTACTTCTTTCTAGTGCCCTGGGCTACCTGGGACACAAGAAGGCAGGCTTTTCCCATCAGTTTCCTGGCCTCTCGGCCACATTCAGTATGTATTTTACTTGTTGCATGTTTAGTTTAGGCTTTATTTTTTTAAGTTTAGCATTTGGAGAATACACCTCAATTCTGAGAAATGCAAACAATAGTGCAGTTGCAAGATACTTGTTTGCCCTGAAATATATTAAATAAAGGAAATATTTAAAATCACCCTTCCTGGCACTATACACAGTATAATTAGTGTTAAACATCTGTGATAAATTGTGCCTAACAAATTGCCCAAGCATCATAAGCATTATGAGAAGACCACAGTTTTATTAAACACTGAAAATTACATTTTTCCCAGTGGTTGTATTGCAAGATAATGAACTCCCAACAAATGGCAGCAGAAATGCATATTCAATTTTGCACAAGACTCACAAACACTGTGATACATTATGCCAATGGAGACACAGCCTCTATGTAGACAAAAGGGAAAAAAATTCCTCATGTTCTGTAAATGTTTATAATTAGGAAAATATGAAGAACAGCTAATCATCAATATTGAATGCATGCCTGTATCTCCAACCTCATTTTTAAGTAGCATAATTTATTCCTTTATTCTATTTTATTTTGTTTTATTTTATTTTATTTTATTTTATTTTATTTTATTTTAATCACCATTTACATCCTTTATACACCTCCACACCCCTTCCCTCACCCCCACAATCACCACACTATTGTCCGCGTCCATGAGTTCTTTCTCTTTTTTGCTCAATCCCTCCCGCCCCTGCAAATGCCACCAACCCCCACCAGAGCTTTTTTTTTAAGTCTAGTGGAAAGCTGAACCTTAATCTTCTAGGTTTCAAGTTTCATTTTTCAAAGGGACTATTGATATTGGTGAAACTAGAAGGCACCCTAATCAGGCCCCCAAATATATTAACTCTTTCTTAAATGTTTGGTTTCAACCAAGTGGTACGCCGGAGTTTTAATTCATAAAAAGAGATTTTATTATACAAATAAGCAGACACTGTCCGGGAGATGAAATTGAAGCAGCTCTGATAGTTTTATTAATTTATTTGATTTACTTCTGGTTTCTCTTACCCAATCTTATTTATGTCAAAGTAAGTTGAAGCAGACTTCATTATGTAGTGAAATGCAATTTGAACACTTTTTATTGGGGCATGGTGATTCAATCATTTCTCTCCTTAAATCCCATAATCTTTTCTTACATTATTTTGTACAGATTGAATCTCCTAAGACGAAATTCCGAAAAACTTACGAATTTGTGGAAAGGGATGTAATAATATCCCAATAATTATTTAAACTATGAATACTAAGTTATACAGAAATTAACATTATTACCACTTTGTAATATAATAGTATATTTTCTCTAAAGAAAATTAACGGAGTTAGTGAACTTGACTTTTTAAAGTAAACTTTTGAGGCAACCGTATTTCCTAATCATTTTGCTATAAAATTATCAGAAGTTTTGAGCCTAATCTGACCCAGTTTGGGCATTTCTGGTTTTTGTTGATTATGTGAATTACGAAATTTGCCAAATCACTCTCTGATCTTTTCCTCTTCAAATAGTAGAGTTTCAGAGTTTTTGCATTTTCATAACTTTATTGAAGTGTTTGTGAAAAAAGAAGCAGATTCTTCTCACATGCTATTTACCTGTTTTGTGTCAGGTATAATGTTAGTACATTGGGCAACCTCAATTCATAAATGTATCTAGTTACCAAACTCCATTCGACTGCTTAGAAATAGCAGCCATTTTCTCATGGGGACACTCACATGTGCTTAGAATGGCAAGACCATCCCTTAAGTATCCTTTAAACCTCTATGGTATATTATACCTCTAAATCACAATTCCTATGCCCTAGACTTCCAATTCCAACAATTACAGGCTGTTGTTGTTCCTTGTGATTAAGCCCCTAACCTAACCCATCAGGAGTAAAAGATTTCCATGTTTAGAGACCGGTAAGAGCTCTATGCTGACTAGAGAGAGCATCCAAATGTCAGCAAAGGAGGGAGAATCAGGTAAAACCAGCAACAAAGGTACAAGCTTGTCCCTAGAGTACTTGCCTCTTCATCTCACCAGATTTATGGTCCTTCTGGAAGAGAACCTTCTTCAGTGGGTCTGGCCTATACAACCATCTCCAAACTCTAACATGCCTCAGGATCATCTGGGGGCTCTCTTCACCATGTACATTCTCTGGTCTCACCTCTAGCAATTCAAATTTGATGGATGTCGGTTGGGATACAGGGATTTGATCCTTCCAAAGCATGTCTACTCTCTCCCTCTCTCTCTCTCTCTCTCTCTCTCTCTCTCTCTCTCTCTCTCTCACACACACACACACACACACACGCACACACACACGCACACACACACACACACACACACACACACACACACACACACACACACACCACTGAGGATTACAGGTCCAAAAGCTTTTGCTTGCTGGAGACTGCAAATAGCTGACTGGTAGCTAGAGGGTGCAGAGTTAAAGATAAATAGGTACAGGTCTCCTCCAACAGTGGTGTCCCCCAGCTTTGCTGGGTATTTGAGAAGAAAAAGATTGGGCAAAGCCTCAAACAAGAGGCTACCTCATGACTCTACCATCACCTCCCAAAGCCATATGGCTGGCTGCCATTGGGTAGTTCTCCATCAAAGGTGAGGCCTGAGGTCCTGGTCTTTACCATTTAAAATCATTCTCTGCTATGCTGTGATAGGTTGTTTAGAATTAAAAAGTACTTTGTTTTATAGTATAGGAGGAAATTTCAGGATTTAAACTATGGGAAAAATGAGAAAGTTGCAGATATATTATCTCATCAGTTAAATTAGCTAAATTTCCAATGTAAATAGCTTCAAATCCTTTGTGGACCAATGTGTGTATGTTTGGGGAAAGAATGAAAGAAAACTGTCTGATGGCTAGAGAGAGAGAGGCAAAGAAATAGGCACTAAAGTACGTAATCAAGAAAAAAGACTAGAGTCACACTGCCTAGGTTCAAATCCTAGTTAGCTACATGTCCTTGGACAAGTTGCTTAATTTTTTTGTGCCTTATTTTCTCCAACTTTGAGATTTAAGAACAGTAATACCGCTCTAGCTGGTTTGGCTCAGTGGATAGAGTATCGGCCTGAGGACGGAAGGGTCCCAGGTTTGATTCCAGTCAAGGCATGTACCTTGGTTGCGGGCACATCCCCAGTAGGGGGTGTGCAGGAGGTAGCTGATTGATGTTTCTCTCTCATCAATGTTTCTCTCTATCCCTCTTCCTTCCTCTCTGTAAAAAATCAATAAAATATATTTTTTTAAAAAGAACAATAATACCTATTATGTAGAGCTATTGCACAAATTAAATGAGATAAATATATGTTAAGCACACTGTACAGTGGCTGGCATGTATTGACTATATAAAAATATTTATTATTATTATTATTGTTATTGTTTTAGAGATAAATTAAACCCTAGTTGATAGCATTCATGAATCAAGTTCTTAGTTTCTAAGGCAGCTTTTACTTCTAGATTTGCAAGCAAAAATAGGGGGAGGGAGGTGGTCTAGGCCTTGGTTCATACAAAACCAAAATAAAAAAATCAATATATAATTGATTTCAGAGAGGAAGGGAGAGGGAGAGTCAGAAACATCAATGATGAGAGAGAATCATTGATTGGCTGCCTCCTGCACACCCCACACTGGGGATTGAGCCCGCAACCCAGGCATGTGCCCTGACCAGGAATCAAACCGTGACCTCCTGGTTCATAGGTCAATGCTCAACCACTGAGCCACATCGGCCGGGTCAAAACTTTCTTATTAGCCCCAGGAAGGAGCCATCTGAAACACCTAAAAGGGTTGGTCCAGAAATCTCCCTGATCTCCCTGCCTCTTACCAAGAACCTTCTGGGTGTTTTTTTGTGACATGAAGGCTCCCAGTCATCTTCCCAGGCAGCCCCTTTTTGGTCCCTGAGCCTCAGATCTCTCAGTGGCCACTGCTTAAAGTCCCCGAGGTTACACTCTATTGTAGTTTCCCCAGACTTGTTCATCTTTTCATTTTCGCATCCCTGTTCTTTACAGTCTCTCTCTAGAAGCCTCTATATGCCTATCTTGTTGAAAATTCTTCTCCATACAGACACTCTTGGAACTTAAGCATTAGGCCTCTTGAGAATGTATTCCCTCATAACATAAAACATAAAGCATTAACATAAATGAAACCAAATTTACAAAAGCAGTCAGGAGAATTCTCAAAATATAAACAACTTGGGAGGTGAAAGGGAAAAAACAGAAAAAAAACTTTAAAACCAACAGTGAACAGACATGGCCATAGGGGTAAATAGTGTGCAATTCAGATGGAAAGATTCCCTAACTTCTGCTCCTAACACAATCAGTGAGGAATTTAACTTATTAGCCATGCCTGATGCTCAGTGAAGTAGAAATGTATTTTTTCCCAAAGCTACATTAATATTACAAGTACAGTAGATACAACTATCCATTCATCCATTCATTCATTCAGTCATTCACACATGTTTCTTGTACACCTACAGTGTCCTGGGCACTGTTTTAGGAGTGGAAGGTGCCAAAGCACTTGCTTGTCCATTGAACATCCCATGATTAGGAACTTAGAAAATTGTCAGTAAGTATTTCCATCTGCGATTTTCAATGTCATTCAAAGTCTACTGCCACTGAATTCCAGAGTAAGATGTGACTTCCTGATTATACACATTCATCATCCAACAGAGACATATGATTACACGTGCTAAACCTAATCTGAAATTTCATCCCGATCCCCTCTACCCTGCACCATCCTGGAGTCTCACTGTTACAGGTTCCAGATAGTCTTATTAGTCAGAGATTTGTTTTATTTCATTTCATTGGGAACATTTTCCACATTGGCAAATGAACTTAGGTACATGCCAAAACACACACAACCCCCACTCCCTGGGAAGCCAAGGGCTCATCAAATGCTCTCTTTGGAAATAATCCCACCCTTTTCTCTGAAGTCTCAATCTAATTAGTCCCTCCAAGCTGCTCTTGGGCCGCACCTCCGAAAACCCCAAAGGGCTGCCTGAGCTCTGCAGCTTTGTGCTAATACATGCATGGGGGTTCAGGGGACCTGGAAATCTCTACATTATTTGTCATGATGGACTTTGGACTGTGATTGAATAATTCATACTCTGGTCTTTTCTAAGTTATCAAGATAATTAAGAGAATCAACATTCGGTCAGAAAAGAATTTGTTCATTTTGGCTAACCTCACCATTCTAATTCATCTGCATTCATCAAGCCCAGTGAAGACGTGCTATGTGGCGTTTGGGGAAAACACGTGTTAGTCTACTTATTAAAAGCCTCATATGAGGTACTGGTCATGTATAGGAATCTGTGTAAGCATATGCGCCTGTGATAAAGTAGGTGCTTAAAATATCAGCTCCTTGATGTCGCCTGACCTTAGGAAGGTCCTGATGCTTGTTCTTCCTGTGGGAGAAATGCCATCTATCAATGCTGACGCATGTTTTCCAACGGACTCCCTAAAGGCCAAAGATCTACAAGAATGTTGACCCTTTTTAATTCATCAGTTTGGAAACATAGACCTTTGCATGGAAAACGAAAGACTCAGTCAAAGAGGGTGAGCCAGACAAGTGACTTGCCTGTTCTACATGACGTTCACACACGGCTGGCATCGGAATTGGTTGCTAGTGGAATGGGCGACAAGAAGGCATTATTAGCTCTTTGTCCCCTTGGCTTCTCTGGGACAGGGTGACTCAGACAGGTGCTGTGAGTGCCTCCACCTTTACATTACCACCTAAAAAACGCTCAGTAAATGTATGCACCTCAAATTGCTCCCAAAATACTTAGCACTCTTTGAATTCATCTTTGGAAAGACAGACATCAAGTTCACCTAGGAAATGTGATGTCACAATCTCAGAGCAGCGAGGGCATTCAAGAAAGGCCTGGAGATCTACGGTATCGAATGCTTTACCTAGGATCTTCTAAAATAAAACCAAAAAGGTAAACTTTTCAGAACGGGCTGGGTTCGATTGGGAGAGAGTGGAATTTTACAGGATTTTAATGAGCAAAATGTAAATGTCTAATCACTATGTTGTACACCAGAAACCGGTATGTCCACTGTAATTGAAAAATAAATTTTAAAAAACAAAGTTAAAAATACATAAAAATAAGGTTGATTATTCATGATTATTTAGCATTTCTGGTACTACCTCCATTGAGAAAACCTCACAACTGGCCCAGTGGGCTCGGTGTCAGTCTTACATTAAAGATGGTCCCGGGGTCAGCCAACCACTGGTTCCTTTCTTATTCAACAGTAAGTTCACTACCGGCCATCTGGCGTTCTCTAGCTTTCATGTTGGAAGGTTAATACATTCAGCATACCTTGATAAACCCACATGAAAGGTGCAATACCAACACTACAATTCCCCTTGCAGAGTTAGAAAATTGCTAGATATTATTTTTTGAAAAGGTCAGCAGTAGCACTGGGCTACAAAGAACCCAGTCTTCCAGGAGTCTGATCTGGGCCTGAACAGAAACGCTCCCATGTGTTTGGTATAATTTGGGTTTGCTGCTTTTCCTCCTAATCAATCAGAGCCTCAGTTTTCCCAGCTGCAAAACAGAGTAATGATATCCATCTTCCAGCATTAATAAGAATTTAGTTTGTAACTATGAAAATGGAACTCATAGAGCCTGGCATATACAAGGCATCCTATATTGGTTGTTTAAAAATTACAAAGAATGCGCACATCACAAAAGATGCTCGTGACATTAAGGAACAGGTTGAGTGAAAATGGAATATTTAAAATATCAAGTATTGGGCCTTTAATTTAGCAAATGTGCTACCAAAACTCCAAATGTGGGAAAATAAAAAGATATCTAATAAACATATAAAAGATTTCACTTATATTTTAAAAGTTTATCCAACTTATTTCCTAGATCATTTCTCAAATTTACTGAGAGGGTCTCCTGACCTTTCAAGCCTTTTTTAACCTTTTTTTTTTAATCTCTCTCTCTCTCTCTCTCTCTCTGTCAGATTTGCTCATTTCCTCTCGCTGAAGATTTACTTTTTAAAAAAATGCAGTGAGAAGATGAGAGTGCCATGTCCCTGCACAGAGTTCAGCAGATAGCACAGGATGGTTAGTACTGGAGGTGCTAGCAAAGGGAGCCAGGGAAATGTATCTAATGGGCGAGGGCTGGGGTGAAGGAGCACAATTGGGCCAGGAATGCAGGAAGGGAGAGAAGACCTAAGGCTTAGCAGCCCAGCAGCTAATGTATACAAAGCAGAGGTTGGCAATGACCAGAGTTTTACATGAGATTCAGGCCAGAAGGAGCCTGTATCCAGGGCCTGGCTAGGGTGAGGGGAGTGAGGTCCATGCCTTGTACACAAAATTTAAGGAAGCACCCAAAATTCAGTATTTGCGATGAACGATATTTTAATACAATATTTTCAAAAATAAAATTAATGCAAACATCTATGGTGAAAAATATTAAAAGTTTAAATAAATAGAGCCCTCTCAGACCCCATCTTTAGGTAAAAAATTTGCTCTTTTTTTCATAGATTGATATTTCATACATTTTTGTCTTTTAAAATACTTCATTAAAATATTATTTATCTTGATTTCTGATATTGTTGGTGCTCCTTTAAATTATGCACCCTAAGGGAGAGCTTCACCTGCCTTATCCTAGCCCTGGCCCTGCCTGGGCGCAGAGGGGCAGTTTGGGAGCTAAATGGAAACAAATGGGGACAACTTCTAGAAGCTTGTTTGTAGTGCTTTTAGAAATCCCAACACTGTCGGTGATAAAAGTAGGCAACAGAGACCACAGATCAGACACTATTATCTTTATTGGTATACGCATTTGGCTCTGAATGATCAACTACATCACAAAATTCAATACAACAGATCTTATTTTCATGAACATGTCTGTATAATAAAGACTTCCAAACTCCATTGATCACATTGATATGTGTGGACAAGTCCTGGAGTTTCTGAGCACAGCAAAAGAATGCAAGCCATGTTTTGGGTCCACTCTCTTGCATCAAATATGAGAGAGGGAATTAAAGTTAAACAACGTGTAGCCATCACAGAGACCCTTCCCTCCCCCATCCCCTTAGATCATGGTGCAGCATCAGAGGGCAGAACCGCTGAGACCAGTGCTGCAAGGCAGCAGACAGGCCCAGCAGTAGGAGGCTGGTTGCTTGTTGCCCGCAGTGGAGAAGTAGGGAGACCTCTGAGCGAGGATCAGTGTAACACCCAGACTGCATGCCCAGCTTCAGAAGGGTCTCCTTGGGGAACATCATCCACACCCACCCACACAAGTCCCCTTTCTTCAAAAGTGGGCAGAGGGTGTAGGGACCACAGGAATTCGTCCACAACCCAATAACCCATCTGATAGCTCAGCCCACACATAGAAGCTCGGCATGCAATAACATGGATCTCTTCTAAGAGAACACTGGGGTGTTTATGCCAAGGACTATACCCATGTACTAGCTATGAGACCCCAGTCTAGCTAACATCCACTTTAATTAAATTGGGATGCAATATGCAGGGAACAGGAGAGAGTACACATCACCCCAGACGAGAAGCAGTATTTAAGAAGTGAGAGATAAGCTTATCCCCTTTGCTATTTGGCCATTGGCTTCCTCTCCAAAGCTCAGGAGTTAAAGAATCAAAGGCAGAGCTCCCCACCACCAATATCTCATTAAGAAAATGAGTGCATTCCTCTTCAAAACCAGTGTTGATAAAGGTCTAGGTAGGGCTCAAGGAAAACTAAAACCTTACATGTAACTAAAGGGATTTTACCATCAACTCAAAACAAAGGCTTATAAGAGGGAAGAAACACCCTATAAATAATTGCACTTGGGAACGAAGAAAATGGCCCTCACTAGATAAGGGTCAAACAGCGATATGGATTCATAATTGCTTCTATGGGTATCAGGATACAGCACTAATGGAACTAGGAACTAGGGAGAAATGTGATCATTAGCTTCATGGTTTCTGAACTTTCATTCACAGAGAAACGGAGGGAGGAAGGCAGAACGAGTTGGAGGAAGGAATTGATATTTATGGGTCAGGATAGAGACAATGTGAGAGAGACCCAGTTAGTGCAGCTGGCCGGGGTACTCTCTTGATATAAGGTAAGAATGTGAGTTCTGTCCCTGGGTAGCCAGTTGATTTTTCTCTGTTCCATAGTAACAGACTGAAGGCCAACTCACTTGCAAAAGTAAACTCTTTCCAGGAGCAAAGGTAGGGATGATTATTGGGCATGAGAGTATAAATGAATCTGAAGTTCCATTACTCTTGCAGGAAAGTAAGTTAGGTGGCTGGTCAGTGGTGCCATATCAAGTAGTTTCCTGTACTAAAGACATTCCCTAACACGGAGGCTAGCTCTTTTGATATAATTAGATAGTGTAGGATTTGATCCTGCCCCCTCTATATCAACCACTTTGTTGGAACATTAGGAATATGGGCACTCCGTCTAATTGCCTTCATTATCTAATAACAAGCTTGGGTTCCACTTTAATGCACCCAAAAGGTCAATGGCATGGTTAAACAAATGTGCTAAATAATAGCAACAGAATAAAAAAATTGATGTCTATGTATATTCATAGCATATATAGTAATAATAATAATATAAAAACTAGGTATTAGATTACTGTTTTCTTTCTAAAATTCCTCCCCCACCCTTTGGTTCAAAATCATACAAATCTAATCTCTTATAAATCATAGGAATCTCTCTGTTATGAACTCATTTTTAGAATTTGTCAACTGTAACATTGTGCAAAATACCAACATGGACATACTTCTGGAGAGTATTAGTGAGAGGTCCCCTTGTCAGAAATGTAGTTAAGGCCAAGGTGCCAGAAATATCAGAAGAAACTGGAGATTACTGGGCGCTAACTCCATCAAGTTTAAGTAAAGTTGAACGTCTAAGGAGAGATTCCAAGTCATCAGAGGTCCTTGCACCAGGGATGGTGGTGGAAGAAGGGCATCCCTAAATAGTTGGAAACATCAGATATAAGCAGCTTGGCCCTTAAAGACCCAGCACACTCCATGAAAGAAGTTGGCTGACCAGGATGAAGAACTGGGTGACAAAAAGTGATTGGCTGCTTCAGTTGAGCGGTAATCTAGGAGTCATCAAGAGTGTTGACCCTAAACCAGAACTCTCAGCCTGCCGAGGCAGGACAGGGAGCCTCTTACTCCCTGAGTCTTCCCAGCCCACTACATAGGCCTCATCCGCTCTATGATGTTCACCATGTGGAGCTGAGCAAATACAGATTTAGGATCACTCTAGACTAGACCTGACATGGCCAGTCCAACCCCACCCCCTCTGTTTTAACCCATGTATCATGAATCCAATGTGAAATTTGAAACTGGCAATAATGCACTCACTGCAGTCCCTATAAATTTTCCAGCACAATCCACCCGAAATGAACCACTGCTATAGAAATATAAACAAAGCCCAGTCCAAATAAAGGTTGGGGCACAAATAGTTAGATTTTATATCACAGGATGATTAAAAGGACATTTGTAAGACTAGGAAGCCATATATCCAAATGATATCAGCAGTTATCTCTAGCTGCCAGAATCTTTGTTTCTTACATTTTCTAAATGTTTCTCACTTTAGGGCTCCTGAAGGCATTTAATTCTGTCTTATTGGCTAAAACCATCAGGTCGGTGACCAAGCCACTGTGGTTTGCCTGGGACTGTCCTGGTTTAAAACTGAAAGTTTCATATCCTACAAACCTCCTCAGTCCTGGTGGTCACTGTACTACTGGCATTCCCTTTTTCCTATAGGCCACAAATATTGCCTTTTAATTTTCCCCTCCCTGAGGAGGTCAGGCATTCAGAAACAGGAAGCTTTCTCTAAGCAAAAGGGAGCAGGCTCAGCAGAGGGCAGTGTGGACTCAGCAACCTGTGGGCTCCCCTCAGGAGGCAGCTCTTGCTCCCACTTAGGGACTAAACTTGAGGAGCCAGATGGCCATTGTGCGTGGCTATCAGTGCGTGGCTAAGAAGTAGTTCAACAGTTTTTTCCTGTCCCTGGTATGGAGCAAATTTGTCTTAACCTGCCTTTCAAGAGAAGTAACAACTAAAAGGAAAAGAACACTCAGACAAACAAACAAAAGACGACTATAATATCAATGAGGATCAAGGGCAGCAAGCCTGTGCCTTCCTAAGGAGAGCTGGCATGATGAGTCACCTGAGAAGCCCAGCCGTGATGGGCTACCCTCTCAGCTGGCAGAATTAGTGAAGACAGAGAAAACTCTCACTTTACAAGGAGAAAATCTGCATCTCGTATAAAAGCCCCCTTCAAGGATTGAGTGTCACATCCAAGGAAAACTCCCATGGTGCCATCTTGACTTAACCATAGGGAGCACTCAGTGCTCAAAGCATCTGGGTAGCAGGAGCTTCTTCCCAACACAAGAGGCTCCTCTGCATTTGTATTTGCTGAGCTGGCCCTGGTCCACAATCTGCTGGCAAATGCAAGAGTGGCCAACTGGAAACCAAAACAGGGTGGGGGGCTTGATTGGATTTACCCTGCTGGTACCTATTCTCCAGTTGAGCTGGGCCTTGGGAAACCCCCAGAACACATGCATTAGGATCCTGCATCTGCTGGCCTGCTTCCAGCATAGCACTGATGACTTGGTGAAATTGGATTGAAATGTTTGATGTGAGAGGGCTGCATAATTCTATCTTGGCTGGCCGATGATGTGGAAGTAAAACAGTTTTCAGAATATCACTACAATTGCTTCCTTGACCTAAATCCATAATCATTTTTCCTTTTCAGCTGTTACCTATAAGATAGAAATATTTTCTCTAGGGATCTAGGCATCCTATAATCAGGTGGTATTTCTTTTTTGATAATAATAATATCATGCAGTGGTCAAATGCTAATAAGAGGATGACTCTTATTTTACTTGTTGTAAATGTGCTTGAAACTGGTTTGCTAACAAATCTTCACCTCAGTGGAGTTTATAACATGGCTTACATTGTAAATGTAATTATGCAGCATGTATTCATTTCCTTTCTTCTAGGGAACTCAAGTTGCTTTTTAAAGCATTATTTGATAGCTTCTTACTATCTCCTCTGGAGTTGAAAAGAGAATATAATATCAAGCTGTTACAGCTAGCGATGGGGGACTATAGTACCAAGAGGGAGAGAGAATTGAACTGGGACCTACAGAATCCAAGCAATGTGCCATGAAGACCCCCAAGGGGTGAATTGCCAACCCAGTGTGCCATAAACGAAGAAATTTCTAAGGATCCTAAAATAACTGTGTCCTTTCTGTCATAACACTCATGCTGGGCACAATGGACTTAGCTTGTTTTTAAAGTGTAGCCCATGCCCTTCAAAGGGATATAAACAGTTCCCAAACCAGCTATATTTGGCCAATTAAATGCTTAGAAGAACATATATTTTTGAAAGACAAAATTAAGAGGCAAAGGACAGAGATAAGTGCTAAAGCAATTGTTTCTACCTGTTTTTAAATCAAAATGGACCATGGACACAGATTGTATTCAAGTTTGAAGATAACTTCAGGTAATTCTGTGTCCTTATCCTTTGATCTAATGAGCTCCTAGAGTCCTGGACATAATTAAGAATTTTTGCTCATGGATACTCAAAGTAACATTGCAAATGTGTTCAGACCTTTGCAGTTCTGTGAAAAATATCACCTCCTTTCCCTCTCTTTGTTGGTAACACAATGATGGTGTGGGTATGACATTAAGGGGAGAGGAGGGTGCCCCGTGTTATCTTTTCAGCTACTGTTAAAATACTCCCTGCCTTTATAACCTTCTCTTTCCTTATTCTTAGCTGGTCTATGAATCTGTGCTTATCTACATAATTGCCTAGTAAGCATATAACCCATAGGAAAACACACATGCGTGAGCACACACACACACACACGCGTGAACGTGTGCACGCACACACACAGACACACACTATAATACCTGGAAAAATATGGCACATTCTGTAGGAAATCAATAAAGATCCATTTCATTGGAAATGGAACCAAAAGGAACAAATGTCAGAATTCTTTATATGCATCTGTCACAAGGAGTTACTAGCCCTACATACATAGAGGGCATGCTCTGTGAGAACACATACAGTACATATTTAGGAACAATTCTCATTTAATTTAGGCCCTAGGCCTAGGACCCTAGCTAATTTACAAGGCTGCTCTAGGAAAGACACAATTTTAGGAATGACAATAGTCTATGGCATTTGATTTTTCTGCAGGGGAAGCTATAACACATTCCCACTCTTCAAGAGAACCCAAGATCGATGACTTGGGGGTTTTGCTGGCTAGTGGGTTGTTTTTTTTATTTCACCCTTTCATTATTTTTTTCAGCTCCCTTTGTATCCTCCCTAGCAAAATTTTTCTCAGCAGTCAAGGAAAGTATAGCAGCACAGCTGCCCTTGAGCCAAGTTTGTAAATCCTACTGGGAAACCACCCGTGTTGTCAGATGATGTGGTTTTCAGACACGTCTATACAGACTAGTTGAATTAAAGACCAACTCCAGACTTGATGTTGCTGAGCGCCTCAGCTCCATCTTGCCATCCTGATTGATCGAGGAGATGGGTCTATAGTTAAAGTGGCATAGCACTTTGAGGGCTTAGTCATTAGAGCACACTGCTTTCTCTTTGGAAGGTAACTTCTTGCTTGGCTAGGGTATGGAAGCTAAGGAGTGACGTCAAGATGTTTTCTGGCCAGAATTTGCAGATAACCATAGAACTCTTCTCCTCCATCAGGCATGGATTTAGCCTCCTTTAGTTCCTGCAGTGACACAGGAGCCTCCAAATACCAAATTATTATCAGGCGGTCTTGGGGGAACCTCTGGGCCCTGCAATAAAGTAGACAGACTTGCTATTGGAAAGTGCTCAGGAGCAATTCAGCCCTGTTCAGATTGCTCTAAAATCCTGCAAACCATCTCTAGACTTGGTAAATGAAAGCCTGACATAGCTCCTGATAGTAAAAAAGTATTTTGGGATATAATTTATTAACATTCTTCACTTAAATGATCTTATATATCATTTAAAGCAGTCTGGTTTTGTTCGGGATATTTTGTTGTTGTTCTTGTTCGTTGGTTTTTAAAGCAAAATTACATAAGTATGGAGGCTGAGTAATTTTGGAAAAGTGACTTCTGAGCATCATCTGTAAAATAAAGTATTTGTATTAAATGATCTTTATGGTCTAACTCAGGGGTCACAGACAAGTGGTGGATTATGGATCAAATCTGACTCAACCTGGTGTTATTTATTGTTCTCACCCAGTGTTTTAAATTTGGGGAAATTCACAATAAAATATTTTAATAAGTGCCTGTTCTCACTGGAAAAATTGAGCATCTGGTAATATCAGGTCATGTTTAATAAGCACAGCCTTCACAGTGCCATATCATCTTTCTGATCTTGCCTGTTTCTCATATTGACCTGCATAATCTTGTAGGCAATTGGAGTTTAGGACCCTAGCTCTAAGCTATTCTATTATAGTGCATTGTAATTATATGATGAAATTTTTAACCATTGGCCTCCTTAACAAGATTCTCTGAAGGCAAGGAACATTTCATTACCACCACCAAATCTTCAGTTCCTGGCATTGTACGAGTATTATGGATAGTTAATATATATTTAATGAATTGAAATTCACCTTCTATATTGGATTTTTACAATTCAGTAAAATAAGATTGGAACCACTCTTTCTTTGTAAGATCACACATGTATTTGAAAGCCAAGATCTTTAGGTAGCAGGTAGATTTAGGAAAGAGAAGTAAATATGCTGACTTAAGGCCCAAGACTCTAATAGGTCCAGAGGTTGGTGGTGTACTGTCCACGTGACATTTTGCTTTAAGCACATGGGAAAAGTTATTAACTTTATCTGAGATTATAGTAAATTTGTTTTTCAGATGTAACCTAACAAACTTCTTGGAAGATCCCTTCTCTAAAGGTTTTTTACAAGTTAGGTATAAAAATGTTCCATGGGAATCACTTAATTGAAAGTTAATCTCCCAAAATTGTATGGGCCTAGAGTAACAGATCCCTCTATATAGCAGATCTATGCATTTTAAAATATTTTAATTTCTGGATGACAGCTATTAGGATGTTCAAAAATCATGTTTTTTGTTAAAAGATTATTCCTGCTAAAATTGTTATCTAAATCTGCTTAACTTGGATAATATATTATTAAAAACATGTCTAACAAGTAAACTATTAGGTAGGCAAGTGTAATAGGAATAGAGCCAATGAAGAAGGCTATGGGTCATCTTTACTTGTTACAAGTCTGTTAGTAATTAATATTTCAGTAATATATATCCACATATGGTCAACATTTGGCCAACATCAAAAGTGTATCATGTCCCATGATATGAAGAAATAATTCAAGATATTGTTTCTGCTCTTGAGGAGCTTACAATCTAATATAAATAAGACTACAGAAACACATACATGAGAGTGGTTATACGCTTAACAAAATGCAACAGATACATTGAAGATAAAGCTAAAAAATATGAGGTAAAGAATGACTTTTTAAAAAGGTTGAAGATAAGGAGAGAAGTAAATTGCTTCTTCATTCCCATTTCTTTGAAAAATGATTCATAGAAGATGTATGATTTTAAGTGTTCTTCAAATCATGAAATAGTGTATGGCTTGAAGCCTAGAGGGAAAAAAATTTCTGAGTGACTGGAAATACTGAGCTGAATAAGAATTGCTGGGTGAAGGGTCCAGAAAGACTTTCCAAGGAATGAACCATCAAATTGAGAATCAATGGTCTGGATCCCTCTGGTAGAGGACAGAAGCTAAGGGGAGACTGCAGGTCTCCTCAACTCTCTTCTAAATGCAGGTGGTATACAGTGGCTAAACCACAAAACCAAGACTCCTCCAAAATAATAAAAATGTCTAGTTCAAAACCTTTGCAAAAATCTCCATGGACTCTAGGTTAAAGAAATGACCTTTGGAAACTTTCTTGTGGATTTCTATCTAGAACCATAGACCCAGCAGCCATCTAGTCCACTTTCTTCTATAGGATTTCATTCGTTTGTTTATTCTTTGCTTGCTCATTTGTATTAGACTTATTGAGCCGATGCTAAATGCTTGCTTATTCAGCTTTATCTACTTCATTTTCCCACTATCCACAAAGGAGAGCAAACTTTTGGAACAGGTTGATTTTAGTCAACCTCAATTATAATACAGCCTCCGGCTAACTGAAGTATGTTATACAGCCTGATATTGATGGTGACAGGAGTGTCAAAGTACTCTGTTCCTAGGGACAACAATCAAAATGATGACAGATTCTCTCACCATAATATCCTGCTTTGCCTTATTCAACATTTGACTGCAAAGCATGCAGGGTGTTTCAAGGACCTTTGGAGGATAATAATCTCAACACACAAAAAAATGCACATTTTTAAGCAATACCTCTACACATCTTGTTCATATCATAATGACAATGTTAGAATTAGAAAGACCTTGATTTAAATTAATACCTTTTATTTCAAGAAGCTCAATATTCTTCACATCTGCAATTCTATTTATTTTGTCATATTACATATTCAATTGAAATCTATGGTGGGGTCCAATCTCATGTATTTACAAGCTTATAATTCTGTTCTTTTTAACAATGAAACTCAAATTCACTGTTAAATGTACCTTGGGATAAATTTGAGTAAGTAGGAGGCAATAATAGGTGTTTCCTCATATGTGAACAGATCTGATACTCATTATTAAGCCTCCTTATCCCATGATAGTCTCAGTGTAAAGTAAGTCCCCAAATACTAACCTTCTAAGAGTCCCACCTTATCTCTCAGGATACAAGCATTTAAGATGGGGTGAGAACATTCAAATAGAATATACCCATTATTCAGTTCCAGGGAACTCCTGGAACCTGGGCCACCTAATGTTCTACCTTCATATCCCCTTATTCATGTGTAAGGGAAGGTCTGGAGTTCCAATGGCATAAGACCCATTGTCCCTTGTGGTTTTATTCTTTGTTGTCCTTAAGTCTGTGCTCCATTTTTTATATTTGGGCAATGTCTCAAAAAATAGAGTAAGAGTCTCAGGGAAAAAACCCATAAGCTTTCAATAGAGGCTTTGGGGTTCATTTGGTTCTAAAAAATATGTCAGAGTATTTAACATGTCTCTTTGCCATCATGACATCAAAAGAAGCTTCATGCTTAGAACTAAGACTGAACAAATAATACAGAACTACCAGAATTGATACCATCTGTGTGCAACATAGCTCCTCATGATGACCTATAATGTATATTTTAATTATTTTCAATAAACCAAATTTAAATCCTATCAATTGCCTGATATACTGTATGTTCATTCTAATGATACTTCTGGTTTCTTTCTTTTTTAAGATAAGTATGCCTTCATTCCAACTTCATTTTGACAAATGGTTTTTGAAAATGCATCCCAAGAGAAGCCAGAAATGCCCACAGTTCCAAGCCCAGCAGAAGACACGCCCTGAGAATTCCATAAGAAACAAACTAAAGAATCTATTCTGTGGTCCCAAAGCCCCAAGTATACTTAGACATTTCACAGCCTTCCTCCCCAAAGTCATCCTTGTCAAGGATTCTGAAAACATGCTTATAGATACAGCTATGCAACAAATGGGCCAATAAGTATAAACAGCTGTACTTACATGTGTCTGGCTTGAGCTGACTGTTGGTGATGCCAAAGTACTGGGGATTTTCTATAACAGGGATCTTCGTCATTCCAATAATGACAGCATCAGGGCCGCCCTCTGAAGATGATGGAGTATTACTCCCATTGGAGATGTGGTGGAGTGGGCTAGCAGAGTCATCATCATTGCTGATAACTGAAGCTGGGCCTGTAGTTGGAAAAAAATACACATTCTCTTGTAATTTTTAATGCCTTTGTTGAGTGGTAACTCACATACATAAAATTCACCCATTTAAAATGTACACTTCAGTGGGTTTTAATATATTCAGAGTGTTGCAACTATCACTACAATCTAATTTTAGGACATTTTCATCATTCCAAATAGCTGTCATTCCCCATTCGCTCCACTTCCAGCCCCAGACATCCATAAACTTACTTTCTATCTCTATGAACTTACCTATTCTGAAAATTTCATGTAAATGAAATCATAATATGTGATCTTTTAGGACACATTTTCTTTTTATTTAGCATAATGTTTTTAAGGTTCATTCCTTGTAGCATGTGTCATTATTATATTCCTTTTTTGTTGCCAAATAATATTTCATTGTATGGATATGTCACATTTTGTTGATCCATTCACCAATTGATAGACACTTAGGGTTGTTTTAACTTTGGGGCTGTTGTGAATAATGCTGCTACGAGCATTCATATACAAGATTTTTGTGTAGAAATACATTTTCATTTCTCTTGGGGGGACTTGCTGGGTCATATGGTGGCCCTCTGTTTAACTTTTTGAGGAACTGCCAAACTGTTTTCCAAAGTGGCTGCACTATTTTATATTCCCACCAGCAACATATGAGTGTTCGAATTTCTGGACTTCCTTCTTCTGTAATTTAATATGCAGCCTTCCTCTCTGTTCTCTGAACATACATCTTTAGAACACTGGCTCATTGAAACTCCCAGCATCAATTTAAGATCCTGTTTCACAGTGTACTGAAATATGTACGAGGAGCTCAAAGATCTGAGTTCCTTTCTCCACTCTTTGGACAAGTTACTTACTTTCTTTGTACCTCTGCAACCACTTACATTTCTAAAATGTGCAAAATGATATCTGCTTGCTATTTTATGAGACTACTGATATGAAAATGCACTGTAAATTTAAATGTGTGTTATGAGTAGGAATTGCTACTAGGTTTTACTAAATGAAGTTACAACTGGTGGACTAGAATTACGTTGAACTGTCCTAATACTCTGTTCCTCTCTCTGTATGTTCTGTCTGTAGCTGCGTCACATTTGCCTACAAAATAATGGCTCACTCCCATAGCAATTTACCTGTTTTGCCTTTAGTCATAATATTATTTATTTAGAGACTCATTCCATGGATGTCTTTATACTAAAGCAATAACCATAGCATTTTTTATATGATACTTTAACTTTCTAGCCCAGAGTCTCACAATGTATATGTCCATAGATACAGTCTACTGTGTCTTGTCTAAATCATTAATCCATTGACCATTAAACCCACAGTGTTTAGATTCAACCAAAAATAGATTCATGAAGACAAAGGTCTATATGAAAGCTTCAAAACAATTAAGATATCGGTGGCTCATGGTAGACACCCATACATGAAAAGTAGACAAAGCCACCTAGACAACTATATATACAAAAGCCTAAGCGACTGGCCAACCAGCCAACTGGCCAGTAGCTATGACGTGCACTGACCACCAGGCGGTAGACATTCAACGCTGGAGCGGAAACTACAGGCACGAAAACATGGGACAGACTGATGAATCTCAGAGAGAAGGAGGGAGGGGAGAGGGCAGGAAGAGATTAACTAAAGATCTTATATGCATACTAGAGGCCCGGTGGATGGATTCATGCACCAGTGGGGTCCCTCAGCCTGGCCTGCAGGGATTGAGCCGAAACTAGCTCTCTGACATTCCCCAAGGGGTCCTGGATTGTGAGAGGGTGTAGGCTAGGCCGAGGGACCCCACTGGTGCATGAATCTGTGCACCAGGCCTCTAGTATATTTATGACATGTGTTTTTGCAGCGAACTAACTAGGTGCAGGGTCCCACAGAAAGCAACCACTGGCCAGGACTACTAGCATAAGCCAGGAGGAAGATAGGAAGAAAAGGATAGGAAGAAAGACAAAGGGAAGGCAGTCAAGACAAATGCATACTTACTAAGGAAAAGAAAGTCTGAATCACTACTTTCATAGCAAGAGAATGTATATCCATCTAACCTCCAGGATGCATTTCAGCATCTCCATCCATTCTTTACCTTTTCCCTCACACTTGACTATTGCAATGAGAAGCACCATAATTCTAAAAACAAAAGCTGTTGGGTCATACATTTTTAAATCCCCTCTGAAATATCATTTTAATCCATCTCCCAATTCAAGATCCATTTTCCCCTTCGTATGGGGATTATCGCAGTATGTAGTGATAACAATTGGACATTCCCCAGCTAGTTGAATCTTAAACAAACTATGCAGGAGGCAGCCAACAGCTATTATAGGTAATTTTTAAAGCATTCTCTCAAGGGGATGTTCATTTGAGATGCCTTTAATGATACACTCTGGCTTAATTCTGCAAACAAGTCCTCACACAGCCAATTTAGAAGCCACAGAACACTCAAAGAAAAGGCAATCTCCCCAGTTGCACTCCTCTTGTGCCTAGTTCACCAGCATTAGCAAAGTGCGGAAATTCTGCCAAGAATAAAGACAAGTTCTTTCTAATATCCTTAACCATCTCCATTTCACTATTTGCTTTCTGGCAGATCTAGATCACCCAGAGTTTAAATCCAGAGATGGAAAATAGAAATGTGTTGTGCTAAGGTTTCTGCATTGTGTCCCCGCTGGCTCCCTCACTCTGTTCCTGGTGCAACTGTCCCCTCTTTGGGGTGATCCAACTAGTCTACTGCCTGAGCTCCCTGAGCAGTCAGGGTCACACATTTCTCAACAGATTCCAGGCTGCCCATTTACCCTCAGAAATACAGGAATTGTCATGTTCAAGTACTCCACATGCTGTCAGAAGGCCAGTGATATTTGCTTCCGGAGCCCCTGCGAGAAGTAGAAACATCTGATCCCAGTTGCTTTTGTCACTGATTCTTGTGGCCCAAGTCAGACTACCAACATTCCTATAGCATCTCATCATTTCAGAGGAGGTTGATACCTAGAAGACAATGTTAAGATTCCTCCAGGAATCCGAGCTCTGAATCATCTGCCATGGACATAGTGGAGCTCTAACTTAAAGGGCTCAACCCAGAGACTTGCTCTTTGAGTCCCTTCCTCCACCAAAGGACACTCTTTCTTTCCCTGACCTACCTGAGTAAAACCTCAGACTCTGAAGTATCAAATTGAAAGAAAATGGTCTTTCTTTTTGGGGCAGGGTGATGGTGACAGGGGTGGATTTTTAAGCATATGGAGGGTATAAAGTACCAGAGGTAATTTTTCAAAAGCCTTTTCACTTTGCCAGGAGGTCGCTGTTGACAAATCTGACTGGTATACAAACCTCAACCATTTATCAATTGGAATATTAATTCCAGTGCTGTGTTCTTCATTGTTGATGTTCCAAAGTCTTGAAGATTGATGTGGCTGGCAAGGCTGCAGGAATTCAACCCATTTTTTTAGGAACATTTTGATCTAATAGAGCTCAGCAAAGTTGGGAAGGGGGGAAATGCTCTCAACGGGGACAATGAATGTCTATATAATTTGACAGCCGCCTGTCTGTGCATGTCACACGATGTGTCATTGTGTGTGTCTGCACGTGCTTGGGGAGATACAATGAAAAGACAGACAAGAGTCAGGGGCACATCACAGTGTTATAAGAAATTCATACTAGGACTTGAGAAAATGTCTTATAAATTAATAAAAAGTTTTAAATTGCTGGGTATGTGCAATTTGCTGAGTTTGGGGTAGAGAGTTCTAATTACTGAGCTGACAAATATGACTTATGCCTGGAAACATTTTTAGCCTATTTTTCTTTTAATATGTCTCAAGTTCAAAGAGCCATTTTTTTTTTTATTTTATCAGAGCTTCTGGGTAAGGTCTCTACATCTATGACTTTACAGGCCTCTCTAAGCCTAACTTAGACTTATTTTCTTGAGATAAGAATCCATGAAGGTCCTCTGGGGAAGGACCAACAATGCCTTCAGGGCAAGGGGAGAGATCACTGTTCTTGAGCAACTGTATAAGCATGTCTTATGTTTTCTGTATTCTCATGCTTCAATCTTGGGCTTGATGACACTGAGGGACTGTCCTGTGTCATCCTCAGGTAGTAAGGAATTTGCCTCTGAGTGAACCTTTCATATACAAACCAACTATCTACACCCCAACCACATCCCTTTTCAAGTTATCATACTCCAGGCCATTATCCACGTGTCCCATTACCCCAGAGCCAGGTATCAGACAACTAGGGACAGTTCCTACACCCCAGAACCCACTGAAGCTCCTCAAACCATCCAATCCTAAACCTGCTACCCCTGCCTTGCCCAGTTTCCTCCTGATTCCTTTTTGTTTCCTATATTTGATTTACACAGTTTTCCCTGAGGAAGCCACAATAAAGGTTCTTGTTCATGCTTTCCCCTTACTCCTTCTGCCTCCTGATTGACTCAGCTGCTTCTCCCTGAGGTCCCCCTGCCACATGGTGTGCCCTCTTCTCTGGGGAACTGTTAATAATGAATTTTCTTTGCATCAATGGCCTATTGGCCTCACCATCCCTGAATAATAACAAAACCAACATTTTAAAGCAGCAGTGCCTCTGATGAACTGTAGCTGAAAGAACAATTCTGAAGAATTCTTTCTGCTGTGGCCTAAAAGGGTGAAATCCTGCTACTGAAGCTTTTGAGGAATCAGCACCTTCCTGCAGGGTGAACTGGCCTAAAAAATGTTTAAGTATTAAAGTGATTTGCTATTTAGTGGAGGGAAGACCCCATCCCACAGCACTGTTATGGGAGAGTTTATCACCCAACTCCTCCTGCCCCACCACACACACACACACACACACACACACACACACACACACTCATACACAACACAAGCCATCAAACAGGCCACCTGCAACACTGCCCAGGACTCTCTCTGGTTTCTCAAAATGCCTATGATCAGTTGTATCTGAAATGTGTCCTGGGGTGTCACCAACAAATCCTGAGGTGGTTGAGCTTAATTTCCAACTTGACCACATCTCCACTTTCCCTTTGCTGGTTGAGAGCTCTTCCCTTGGAATTCATGGGGCTAGTTAAGGGCAGACTGACTGATATCAAGTTCAAAAAGGGAAATGAACAGGATTTCTCATATGGACAGGGAGGGGTCACAACTGGAAGGCTCCATGACACTGGTATTCTTTGCAATTTTACCTAGAGCCAACCTTGCAACCAAAATAAATATTAACCAACAGATGCCCAAGATGGCTAAATCTTGGAAATGCATATGCAAAATGGAAGGAAGTCTGTCTTTTCATGCCTTCTTAGCAATTTCTCTTCATTGTCTCTGTACGCATAGAAAATACTAAATAAATTGGAGGTCCCGGGAGATCACACCTGATTTCAATCCTAGCGATGAGATACATTATCTGCACTCATTTGGTAGCTATAAGCTCTGCTTTTCAATTGTCAACACAATTGCAAGGAATCGAAGGCAATCAAGCACAAATCATAGTGTCTGGATGTTAGCCTTGTTTTGAAAGAGAAATGGTCATAAACAAACAGCTGATTTACCAATGCAGAAATTTATTACATCATGGCCAATGAGAGAAAGTTAAGACCCATGCTTTCCAGGCATGAATATTCAGCCAGCTTTGCTGGGAATGGAGCTGCAGTCCAGTTGTATTTTATTTCCTTAATCTTCTTAGAAATGCATCAACAACTTAGAACTGGATGACAGTTGCCACATCCCCGGAGGGTAAAAACAAGTAAACTTCAAGAATACAGAACTATGTACTGAACTCAATTAGCAAAAGTAATGCCTTTTATTAAAAAAAAAAATTCTAGGCCTCCTTCTTTAGCAAGTCAAAAACCAGGAACATGAAAAAATGAATCAAAGGTCAAGAAGTATGAAGAGGCTCAACAGTTTCATCCGAATTAAACACAAGCTCATTATTTATCCAAAGAAGGAGTTACTACTTACCAACACCTTGTCTTGATTTTACATTCCCAAATCCAAACCATGAGAAATCTGAAAACCACAACAGAACATAAAATAAACTTCGAAAAAGAAGTGTAAACCAGAGGTGTTCAGCACTGTCCTTAGTGAAATAACTCCAACGCCCTCTCAAAGCTCCATTGAGGACCTAAGCTTCCTCTCAAAATCCCAACCCTTGGATTTTTGTGTAAAGGTCTATTTCTCATCCTGAGAACATGAAAGTTCAAATCAGATAAGGGACAGCAACCAATCTATGAGAAAGGGGACCAAAACCCAGGGTTAAAAGCTCTGAGCAGTTTTCTCCCAAAGCATGGAGTGGAACAGAAAAGTTACTGGGTGGAAATACACAACGCATCCGAGAAATGCAGGAAAGTTCTGAACCTCAGCTGTGTGAAAAAAAATAAATAAATAAGAAGAGAAAGCAGATCTTTTCTAGAGCTAAGACAGCTAAGATTTCATGGGAGAACAGACACTTGGGCTGGATGGGGATTCAAGAGAAAAAAAAGGGAATCAATTCTATAAGGATTCCATGACTGACTTGCTATGTGACGGTGGGTAGCTCGCAGCAGATCCGTGCCTCTTACAACACAAGTTTCCATTGGTACGTGTAAGGAAAGGTCTGCCAAATGTTTGCAGGTCCTCCAGTGAATAAAACTACAGTGAAATGTCTGCTTATTTCCTGGGCTTCACTGTTCTGTTCTAGGTAATTTCCACTGGGTTCAAAGTGAATTCTGCACAGCGGAAATCCCTGGATACAAGGCCAATAAAGGAATGGAGCCCAAGTAAGTAACCGTGTTACTCAGCTGTTTAGACCTTGGTGACTTTTTATAGGGATTAGGATAAAGAGCTATGTAGAAGAAGAGCCAATTTAAATGGAACAATGTATGTAAAACCCTTTGCACACTCAAAAAGTTGTGTCATGATTACTATTTTTTTTTTCAAATATATCTAGCCCTTCCTTCCCTGGTATTTCAGAACTTCAGCTCTCCAAACTCTAAGCCGATTTTTACTTCTGATTGATATTCCTCTGAATGCTCTCTTCCAGGTTTTAGAAGAAGGGATGAAGGTCTGGCCTCCATCCAATGCCAAATAAAGACTCCTTTGCACAGAGGACAGTGGGCCTCATTCACAGGGTCCTTGGTCTAGGGAGGCAGGGCTGAGCATGTGGATTTCTTAACTACGAAGAATCCCTATCAAATCAGGGTGTATTTTCCTCCTGATTCCTTTTTGTTTCCTATATTTGTTTGATTTACACAGTTTTCATTAAACTGTAGGTTGAATTTTTAAGACTGCTTTTTTCACCTGAGCATTTTATCAAAATCATGTTTCTATCTTACAGAATACCCACTGAAGGACAACAGCATAGTGGTCCCCCGCTGATTTGTAGGTCAGATTATTTTCGATCATTAACTATAATAAACACAACTGCAAGGAACATCTTTACCCATTTTAGGTGTTCCCATCTCCATTTTAAAAAATCATTCCTTCAAGGTAAATCTTAGAAAATGGAATTATTGGGTCAAAGGGGTGACTATTGTTAAGGTTCTCAACACATGTCATCAAAGTGCTTTCCCACTACATCTAGGTCTTAGTGTCACCAACAATATATGAGAGGGTAGAACTATATTTCCAATGGGAAAGCTAAGGGGAACTATTTCCTACTTTTGTCCTTGCCATTGGTATGTATCCACCTAAATGAACAAAGACCTGGCAAATACTCACCCCTGACCTGTACCACGTGAAACCACTCACACTTGGTCTCCTGGGCTGGTGTTTGGCATAAGTGCAGTAAGGACTGCAGATATGGAAAGAACCAGAATAAGGCAGATAACACTTGTGTAGTCATTATAACTCACCAAGTGCCCCCCCTCTCATACACACACCCCAGACAAGCCCTTTCTTTAATATATTATCCTCTGTTCACTGACAAGGAGTTGAGACTCAGAGAGGCTGATAGATTTAGCAAAGGTCACAGCTCACAGTGACCCAGCCTTCTGATACCAAATCCAGGGTTTAGACTTTTTTTTCATTCATAGCTGCCTTTCTAAAAATAGCCAAAATTAGTCAAAGTTTACAACACTATAATCAAGATTAAATTTTATATAAAAAAGCACTATAAGTAGTCATTTATTCTCATTTAGTTATTCAACCGAAACGGGCTGTGTGGTTTTCCCCCTAGGAGCTTACAATCAAAGATCAGCTACCCTAGAAGTATGTCTAGGGTGTATGAGACTCAGGAGGAATAACTATCCAATTGGGGCAGGAGTGGATATTCTGTTAAGAGAGAAACATGATTTTGGCTTCTGGACAACAGGTTAGAATTAGCCCTGAATGGGGGAAAGCAGAGGGGCCATTGTCGGTGTAAGGAGTCCAGTCACGTCCAGCATGGGCAGGCCTGCCTGTGTCAAGGGGCTGATGGGGCTAGAAAGTAAAGGAAACTGAGAAACCAAATAAGGGCCAAGCAAGATGTTAAATTTTATAGGTAGCCCCCCTACTCCCACCCCCTCCAAAAAGAAATCTTAGCCTAGGCAGTAACATGATCAAGATTAGTTTTAGAAAAGTCATTTTGGCTACAGGGTGCAAACAGGATTATGAGAGGGAAAAACTGAGGGCCAAAGACTGGTAAGGAAGCTTCTAGAGAAATCAAGGCACAAGAGAACTGTGGCATGAACCAGGTTCTGGGAAAAGAAGGGATGGCTGTCAGGCATATTTAGGGAGATCAACAGGACATGGTGATTGATTGCAAATTGAAGGGGGTATGGTAAGTGAATAATGAAGGTTAGGGGTTTGAACAATGAGACATATGGTGATGCTGCTCACTCTGTCTCCAACGAGGGTTTGGGGGTTAAACTGACAGCATAGGTGTGGGGCACAAATCCCAAAAGAGGCGTCTACATGAGGACTGGTGTTCGAACCTCAGAACACATATCTAATGCCCAAAGTAGATTTGGCCAAGATCAAGAACCCATGGTTTCATGGGAAGGCAGAAGCTAGATGCTGAACCTGGGATACGAACATTTCTTGTTTGGATGCATAAAACACCCTGTTTTGCAGGAACAAAGGAAAGGGCATCCAGCTGAGATTAACAAACTTATTCCTAAATTGCTAAAGGATTTCTAAGTTCTCCTTAACAGTAACACAATTATTATGTAAGACACAATACAATCTTCTTGCCCGTATCTCAGAGTACTTGGAAAATTTAAGACCAGATTATCAGCGTCACATTGGTACCTGTGCCCCCCTCCCCCACCCCAAAAGCTGTCCCTGGTCTGACAGCTCTTTCTTGATGGATTTAAGCAGTAGTCTTAAAACCTTAATACTAAATTTCACCAGCAAAATTTTCCCACAAGGCCAAAAAGAAACAATTTCTCAATTTCCTGTGATGTTTCACCCATTGGGAGTCGAGTCCTGCCAAACATTCTTTTCTATTCTGTTTAATAAGAGACACTTTATTCACTGCAAAATAAAGGGCTCCTTCAAAAGCAAATGTAGTTGCAGTGAGCTTAAAGGAACTCCTCCTTTTGGAATCTAGACCGACAAAGACTCTAAATTATAAAATTAATCAAATAAATCCACTTTATAATGAAGAAAGTTCAACCTTCCCTGACCAGAGGAGAGAAATGTATTTCTTTAAATGGCACATTAACTCATTAAGAACTCAAAGATGGAACTTAAACTAAATAAAATAAATGGCAATAAGGATTGCTTTTCAAATATCTCCCAAAGGAAACAGCAAATATTTAGGGGGTTGAAAAGGAATATTTATGATGCCAAAGAGAGAATCAGAGGAGGGAGCAACAAATAGGCAATGTGAAGAAATCTAATCTTCCCTGTGGGTGCTGGCTTGCACAAACTAAAGGAGATTGTTAGAAGGGTTCTGATCTCTGGAGAATGCAATTTCTGAATTTTTTTCTCTTTTAAGTTTCAGAAAAAAATCATTTTTGTACGTCAGGAGAAAAATCGGCTTCCCTCCCTTCTAACTCTGCAGAGATTAAAATTTGCTGTGTTCTAAAATGTAATTTATTTATATTTTAAGGCAAGACTCACCACCCTCCACCTCCAAGAAAAGCATCTGTAACATTCTAATGGAAGCAAATGGGAAAATATGGTTCACTGACAGAAATATAATCACCTCCAACTTCTTATGGCCACACCCACTCCCTAAAGGACACAGGAAAGTGGAGCTCTGGGCTGCCTTTGCTGCAGGGAAAGTGGGGACCAGACAGTGTCGAACCCAGAATAGACACTCAATAAGTCCTTGATGGAGTAGCCAGTTGCCTATTACCTCAAACAAAGAACTAGGAGGACTGGCCCTTGGAGTGAAGGGAAAACGAATGCAATGGATGCTTTGCTGACACCATAAGCATCACCCTTTCCAAGGGACACACAATCAGCATGAGTAATAGTTGCTTCAAATTAATTCCAGTTCCTCAGGCCACTGAACAGTGTAGTTTGATGCCAAGTTTCCACTTCAATTTAATCTTAATCTTTCACTTAAGGACACAACCTTTATATAAGTCCCATATCCACTGACTAGGAAGTGGACTTGATTTAAGTTACATTGGTTGTGAAAATCATGATGCAAAGGGTCCTGGAATCCTCCTGACCAACTTTCATTGGCTTCATCCCTTCCCTTTCCTCAAATGCCAATGTGACTTATTATAATGTTCTCCAAGTAACATTGAACACTTCCAATTCAAAAAATATAAAGAAAAATAAGTGTATTTTATTTATTTATTTTTAAGATATATTTTTATTGATTTCAGAGAGGAAGGGAGAGGTAGAGAGAGATAGAAATATCAATGATGAGAATCATTGACTGGCTGCTTCCTGCATCCCCTATTGGGCATATGCCCTTGACCAGAATCGAACCCAAGACCCAGTCTGCAGGCCAATGTTCTATCCGCTGAGCCAAACTGGCTAGGACAAAAATAAGTGTATTTTAGCTTAAACTGTTTGCTGCTCTCTGAAATATTTGTTTTCCTTTCGTTTTCCTGGGCCCACAGCTAGACTCAGTTAACCAGCCCTCCTTGCAATTAGTTGTGGCCAGACCATTAAATCATATCCAAAAGACAGTCAGCAGAGTGAGGGGCACTATTTCTGGGTCTGGCCATCAAGACTTCCCATGCATACTACCGATGCTTTCCCTTTCTACCTATCCAAAATGAAGACAACACTTACGTCAAACCTGGAATTAATGACTTGAAGTCAGCAGAGAAATTCTCTACTAACTCTCCCAGAGACAGTGTAGAAACTAAGTTATTCTACTGAGGTCCAATGAAACAATTTATCCTCCAACTCCCATTCACATGCAAAAAATAAACTATTGAGTTTGAACCATTATCCACTTTGGGACTTATTTACCATGGTAGAGAGTGAGCCTACCGCAGCTAATACATATACATAAAGAAAACAAAACAAAACATGGTTTTGGTGCAGCCACTATGGAAAGCAGTATGGACTCTCCTCAAAAAAAATAAAATTATCATATGGTCCAGCAATTTCACTTCTGGTATTTACCTGAAGGAAATGAAAATACTAACTCAAAAAGGTATATGCACACCCACGTTCTTTGCAGCACTCTTTACAATATCCAATACATGGAAGCAACCTGTGTCCATCAATGCATGAATGGATAAAGAAAAGGTGATATATATACATATATATATACATATATATATACATACATATATATGTATATATAGTGAAATATTATTCAGCCAAAAATTGAAGGGAATCTTGCTATTTGCAATACTAGGGATGGATCTTGAGGGCATTATGCTAAGTAAATAAGTCAGACTGAGAAAGACAAATACCGTGGAACCTAAAAAATAAAAATAAAAACTCAAAGATACAGACAGCAGATTGGTGGTTGCCAAAAGAAAGGAGGTGGGAAAGAGATGAAATTGGTGAAAGGGGTCAAAAGGTAAAAGTTTCAGTTGTAACATGAATAAGTCCTGCGATGTAATGTACAACTTGGCAACTATAGTTACAATGCATATTTCAAAGTTGCTAAGAGAGCAGAACTTAAAAGTTCTCATCACAAGAAAAATAAATTTATAATTATGTGAGGTGATGGATATTAACCAGATTTATTGTGGTGATCATTTTTGCAAAATATACAAATATAGAATAATTATGTTATACACCTGCAAATCATGTTATATGTAAATTAGATCTTAAACTTATTTTAGGTTTTAATTAACTGACTCCATGACTTCCCAATCCCCTATCACAAAATTCAAAACTGTGTATCCATGTATATTTACATTTTTCTGGAAAGCCCACAGATTTCATTAGATTTTCAAAGACTTCTTAACCCCAAAATGCTAAGAGCCACTGAAATATGCATAAATGATTTATTGTGTATTGTCTGTGTCCTTTGCTAGAACTTGAGCTCCAGGAAATCAGTGACTATCTTAGAGGAGGTTCTTCCAGAAATAGACTCCAACACAAGGATTCAAGTAAAGGCAGGTTATGAGGAAGTGATCCAAGAAATACTAGAGGGGAGTGAGCAAGTAACACAGGGCCGGGAGGGAAGCCCATGGTGGATACATTTCCCAGTGGGTAATACTGTGGGTAACTAGAATTCAAATTCCTGGGAAATCAGGGGCAATGGTATTGAATGCATCTCAGAGATATCCCATCCAAAATGTGAGGAAGTTGGGTCACTGACACTCCAACTACCATCTGTCATTGGCTGAGAGCTTCCAGCTAAGGGGAAGCCCTCAGGCAGAGTTCTGGGTGCTTTCAGCATGACACCATGGGCACAGCTGGTAAAAGCTGAGAGGACACAGGTAAAACACCAAAGTATTTGCTACAAGGATCTTGCCTGTGTTTTCACCATTATCTCTAGTGCCTTGCACAGAGCTTCAATAAATGCTTGTTGAATGAATGAATTAGCACAATTTTTAAAAAGCATAACAATATGAAATACAGCAAGTCTAATGAAAATGTCAATATACAAAGTATGCACCCAATATAAAACCCCTATGTTTTGCAAATATATGTGCTCCCTTCCTGATTCATTTGTGGCCCTCCAATGGAACCTTACTGAAGACAGTCTTTAAAGGTGAGCAATACTTAGAACCCAGCATTCCAGGGAGGTGTGGGCTAGATATCAGATGTGGGCTGTCTCTAGACACTGCAAGAAATAAACTGTATGACCTTGGGTGAGTCATTCTCCCCCTCGCTCCCTGTAGACTTTATTTCCCACTACACAAAGACAGAGGTTGAGACATGGCACTGCTCAAGCTCTAGCAGTCTACAGTACTAATCATTAGACACATATGACTGAGAATAGATTGCCACGCGGCTTCATACAGCTTTCCAGGGTATTTTGGGAATGTGAAATCATGTGCAATTTAAAGAAAAGCACTCAGTCAACTGGCCTAGATTTTTCTCCTGCTAAATAACACTCAGATGCTTTGGGGTCACTATATCCTTATCTTGAGAGAAGGACCTCTGGAAAAACAATTTAAAAAAGCAGTATTTACTAAATACCTGCTATATGCCAGGAACTTACTAGAGATTAGATGTTATTTTAATTAGGGAAAATTGATCAAATTCTATTGCAGCATGAAAAAAATAATAATAAAAGCAGACTAAAGCCTTAAATCCTACAGATAAAGTTCAGAAGGCTCAAGTAGGAAGTGATGAAACTAGACTTCTTGGAATGTGGCAAAATATCTTGATCCTATATTTCAGACATTTAATTTTGAGAAAATAAAATTGTCAACTACTTCACCTTTCATTTTGAACATGTGGACTATTTCAAAGAAAAGTCAGCCAGTATACATCTTAGTCATTCATATTTAAACTGTACAAAGTGTTGGGTTTTTTAGTCTACTGTAAATTCCAAAGGCTTTTTCTTTAACAAAAGTGGTAAAATCTTTCTTGGGTAAAAAGTGGAATCTGGAATGTCAAATAATTAGTTTCCAAGCTTGGAACTTTGAGAAAGGCAGGGGCAACCTCTGCTTACTAATAAGAGATGACAGACATGGGAGAATCCTATCAACGTTTTGCCTTGCTTTTTCAGCTGTCACAAGCTCTCTTCAGAAAAAGCAGGTGATCTAAATGCACACACAACAAATTTCCCTGTTCACACTGCCTTAAGGTTGGGTGAAGGACTGCTTGAACTTTGCCCCAAATTCTCTGCAAAGCAAGTCTTTAGGAAGGAAACTGGGTGATTCTCAGGGAGTCATCTTAGAAGTGGTGTTAGTAGCCTTCAAAGAGAGCAACAGGCCCATTGAGACTGGCATACACTTTATGATAAATTCCCATGAGCTTTTGTTTCCATGGAAAACCTAAAAAATGACTCAGACTTCCTGGATTTGCTCAGACCCTATCTGGCCAAAATAAAGGAAGGTTGCTCTCTCCACCCTTCTTTGCACAAGGTTTGTTGCCATATTAAGCGCACTTGAAAATGCCAATGCAAGTTATGCTACATATTTATAGTTATACTAGAGGCCCGGTCACAAAATTTGTGCACTCCGTGGCGGGTGGGGGTGGGGGTCCCCCCAGCCTGGCTTGTGCCCTCTCACAGTGCGGGAGCCCCACGATCGATCGCCCAAAAGAGGTAGGCCCCACTCACCCATCCGGGGCTCCTTGATGGATTGCCCCAAAGAGGTAGGCTGGAGCCGGGGGTCTCCACCTCCGAGCCGCAAGGAGCCACGGGACCCCCAGGCCTCACTGCATGGAGCCCTGCACCCACGTGCACCCGCTGCACATGCAGCCTACTGTTGATGGATTGTGATGGTGTGAGGGCATGACAGCGTGATGACCATATAGGCTTTTATTAGTATAGATATGTATTTATGCTTGCATTATTTATATTTGCATATATTAAACAGGCAAATTATTTTTTAAGTTCCTTTTAACCAATGTTTACTATAACTAATGCAAAGCATCATAGAAGAATTTTTTGTGTGGTATATTATGGAATTTTGAAGGGAGAAAAACATGGTAGGGTTTCCAGCCATGATACTCACTACAAGGTATTTTCCATTGTCAACTGTATTCAAACTCTTCACTGCAATCTGAGAACATGGTGACCTGCTTCATGTCATCCTTCAGCATCTTTGTCATTCTTTTCAATGACCCACTGTCTCCCTTCCCATTCCACCACCACCCTCCACACTCTTGAATCTTGTCAAGGTCAGGAAATGTGTAAGGCCAATGCAATAGCCCAGATATTTATGTAATTGTGTGACTGTGTGCTCTTCTATTAAGAAGATCCCATAATGGGATGGGACATAACAGGATGATATGCACTTCTAAAGCTGGGTGTTGAATAAAAATAATGGAATAAAATGACCTTAAGTAGAACAAAATGAAAACCCATTGTTTAAAATGCAATACTAGTCAAACAAATGAATGATTGGCCACCCAGCTTAGTATCACTTGAGGTGGTGACCCACTGTCAGGGGAAGAAACCCAAATTCATAAGATGAAACTATATCTCTTTAGTGTTTCCCCACTAAATGCCTGATATGTTCTTCAAGATCCACTGCTCTTCTGGAAATTAATCAAAACTGATTGGCTAGGTCAGTGGTTCTCAAATAGGAGCCATTTTGCCTCCCATGGGAAAACTGGCAATGGCAAGAGACATTTGGGTTGTTGTAATAAGTTGGAGGGTGTGTGCTACTTGCATTTAATGGGTAAAGGCCAGGGATACTGCCAAATGGCCAACAATACACAGGAAAGTCCCCCAGAACAAAAACTGTAAGGCCCAAAATGTCAGTGGTGTTAACACTGAGAAACATTGTCCAGGTCATGGGCCAGAAAAGAGGAATTAATCTTAAAACCTTTCACCTCTGTTCAAAAGACCTAGCCTACCTACACTCTCTGTTCCTACAGGAGTTTAGTCTTCTTTCCTGTTATTTCCATGTTCTTGTCTCTGGTGTCCCTGCTGCCAGTCCCTTTCTTTCTTAGTTTACCTTGTATCTCACAAGAAACAGCTCTGATTGTCACTCCTGTTGCTCCCAAACACCAAATAGTGCTGTTCTGGCCCCAAAACAGAGGGGAAATGCAGTGCAAAGGGACAGAAATGGGATTTGGACTCCAAGCTTTGGATTTCAGTTTTGGACCCACCATTTCCTGACAGCCCCACAGTGACTTGGTCTCTCTGAGTCTCCCCTTGGAGCAATAATTACTTCCCTGGCCACCTGAAGGTGCTGTTTTAGGATCGTGAGTTGATGTTTGTGTGAGACTTCTGTAAATGATCTGGTATTATATAAACATGGGGGTAAGGAAATAATAAAGTACCAAACATTAAAAAGCTTGACCTGACCCCAGCTTTATCATTTATGATTTCCCCTTAAAATACACCAGATCCCAGTGAAACTGTTAGTTTGCATTCCTTAAATAAACATGCCTTGAATTTTCCTATTTGGTCGTTAATTCATTCACCTGATAGATACTAGACAATGTGATAAATCTATGTGTATAATAAAGAATAGAAAAAAATAATCACAGCCCCTGTCTATATGGAGCTTCCAAATTTTGTGTCTTTGCACCTCTGTTTTTTTCTACCTGAAATATAACCTTCAAGTTCCATCTTTGATCATTGAACTCCATTTGTTCAACCAAATCCAGTTTAAAAGTCACTCCATCATGAAGCATTTCTCTATTCCCCAATCATAAATTGACATTTTGGGTAGTTTGTCTCTCATGGTAAATACCAAATTCTTCACTGTATTAATTACTTACATAATCTTATTTCTCTTATTAGATTTGAAATTCTTCACCTTTTCCATAAGCTTCATAACACAACAGTATACTTTTCACATGGTAGGTACTCAACAAATATCTCAATTCCAGATTAGGTCCAATTAGAAGAATTTAAATTTAGAGCATGAGGCACCCACAAAAAATAGTAGAAACTGAGTTAAAAAGCACAGATAGACAACAGCTATAGCAACATTCATCACTGTTGACTACTGTTCTCTGTATTTCCAAGGCAAACTGTCTTTTCCCATCATAGCTTGTCTCACTCTGAATTTTAATTATCTACTTACTAGTTGTAGCTTCCCCTCAAGTTCTTTATGAATAACAAATATTTCCAGCTTGTCTCCCCATTGTACTTCTAGACTGAGTACAGAGTCTGGTGCATTTAAGGTGCTCAATAAAGATTTATTAAGTAAGAAAATGAATGAATTCCAACTTTTCATCTTGGCCTTCTTCAATCAAGAGTGAAATTTGGTATAATATAGGTTCATGGTTGTGTTAAGCATTACACTGCTCACTTCCCTTCCTGGCCCAGCAGTGGCTTGGACCCATCCCACTCTACCCCCATTACCACCATCAATCCATGTTGCTTGCTTTTGCCTATGAAAAGGGAGCAGAAATGACACGTGTCACTCCTAGGCAGAAGATGTAATAATAATATTTAATTTAAACTGGGTATTCTACTTCCTCTTCATCCTGCCGCAGAGAACCATGCAGCCTCATTTTCAGATGGTACCACCATAAAGTTCTGGGTTTCTGAGGGGCTAAGGTGAAAAAGGTACCCTGTCAATCTGTGTTGTACATGCAGCATGAAGAGAAATAATATTTTCTGTTCTAAGGGTTATTTGTTTCTACAATATAACCTAGCCTATTCTGACCCACACAACAGTGAAGTTCCAAGTAGATCTTACTAAAAGACAGTCTTATCTATGAAAATATGTGGCTTTTATTTTATAGAAAGGCTCAATATGCATGGTTAAGAGAGCATACACCCACATATGTACTTCCTAAAGCATGCACAGATGTGTACATAAGTACATAATAAATTAATATTAACAATAAATGTACAGAGTTTTTAAAAACTCATTGTAACAAGTTAAGAAATGTGACTTTGCAAGCAATATCCTTAGAAGGCCATGCCTTCTGTTGTATCTGTTTCAAGGATACAACCCCTGTTTGTCATACTTTCAGAACTCCTCTGAGGGAATCATCTTTAATTAATGTAGTAGAGTCTGGCAACTATGCAAATCTTCATTATTTGGGGAAAATTTGATTTTTTTTAATAGTCAAAGATCATTTGGAGCCAGGTCAAATGGAATATGTGGGTCAGTAAGCTGGGCCACATCACCATTATTCAAAATGTCAGGGGATCTGATTCTATAGGCCCAGGCCTCTGCCTTTTTTGTGGCGCTCATAACTTTTCATTAAAGACATTTCCAAAAGATGAGTTCCAAAAATGCACAAAGTTTCTCTCTGGTGATTCTCAAATTGTTTCCTAGTTCTAGAATCATAACTAAATGTTATTCTCCAGGAACTTTCTTTGTCCCTAAATTCATGGTCATTAAATAGATGCAACATAATTGGATGCCTGGATGGGTGTTCTTCACAGTGCACATTAGAAGCTACTGAAATACATTTACTCCCAAACTATAAAACCAAAAAAAACAACATTCTCTTGATATCTAAAAAGCCCATACAAAACAGGATTAATTAGAGATGCATAGTTGGGGATGATCGTTTTTTGTGTGTTCTTTACTGAATTGTATACCCCCTAAATTCATATGTTGAGCCATAATTCCCAGTGTGGGTGCATTTGGGCCTCTAGGAGTATTTAAGGTTAAATGAGGGTGGGTCCTAATCTTATAGGGCTGGGGTCCTTATAAAAAAATATACCAGAATCTCTCTCTCTCTCTCTCTCTCTCTCTCTCTCTCTCTCTCTCTCTCTCTCTCTTTCTGCCACAGACAAAAGGCCATGTGAGGACACAGTAAAATGGTGGCTGTCTGCAAGTCAGGAAGAGGGCCCTCACCAGGAAACCTACTGGGTGCACCTTGATTCTAGGACTTCTAGGCTCCTGGATTGTGGGAAAATGCATGTCTGTTGTTTAAGCCGCCCAACCTGTGATATTTTGTTATGGTGGCCTAAGCAGACTATTTTATTGTGTTTGTTTTAGCTGTTGCTATTGCTGTTTGGATTGCCAGCCTGTATCCACTTCCTCCTCCTCAACTGGTAATGATTTTCATTTGGTTATCCACCCAACCCCAGACAGCCAATGTGATTCAAGATGGAGCCAATGGCTCAGGCAAAAAATATCAGCATAATTCCACTCCCTGCCCACAATAATGGCTTAAAGAACTGGCATGTGATTAAAGTTAGTCTGATCAAAACCAAGCCTAGAATATGTGTACAAAGGTTGACGGAGTGATGTTTTGTCTCCTGCTGGATGGGCATCTGGAAAGATGCAGCATCAGGAGTGGATGGAAGTCATCTTTGCTGAAACCATGAGAGGAACTTCTGTCTCCAGTCAATGCAATCCAATGGGAAAGAGCCAAAGATGGATCCTGGCCACAGTTTGTGAGCCTTTGATAAAGTCATATCCAGAACTTGGCATTTACTCCCTGATGGTATATTTATTGTTAGAGACATTTGCAACTGCAAGATGCCAAACTAATACAGGGATGGGGGAATAGTAGGCTAATTGTCAATAAGTCAGTCCTGCATCACCAGAGGCTAGAATGAATGGGTACCATATTCTGGAATCCTTCCATGCACCCAAGTTTTGTTACCATTGATGTTGAATTGGCCTGTTATAAAGATGTAAATGTTCTGTTCTTCAAAAACGTGTTTGACAGGATGAAAGACTTTGGGATTTCAATGATTTTGACTCCTCTGGAGATGGGAGGACATCCTATTTTAGCAATTTCTATGGGAATGAATAGACATATACTTTAGCTATTCAAATATTTAACTAGCCCTTTTGTTGTTGTTTTGAATCCCAACAAGCTGCAGCTGCCTGTTTGTATCTGTTGTTCCTTTAAGGGGCTTGCTGATTCAGTAGGATCCCTTGAATGCATTAATTAGCCTTCTCTCATTTTCCCAGCCCATGCCTATGAAGAAATGAGCATTTGCAGCTCCAATTGAAGAATGGGATGTGAGTATTGAGGGTACCAGATAAATGGAGGCTCAGAATTGCTGCTTTCTGATGGACAGTTGATGCTGGCAGCAGCCTGCATGGCAAGTTTGTGTGGCTGCATGGTTAATTTATTGGCTATCACTATTGGCAGGCGAATGAAACACAAGCCCTGGATTAAAGTGTAACAGGGGAGATGAGGCATTAATCAGCCTAGGTACATGAGTCAGAGGAGGTAAGGATCCAGAGAAAATAAAACATTATGGAAGACTAGGAAATGATTTATCATTTTTAATATATATCATCTAAGCCCACTCTTTATGACTGCTTGTAGGCCTCCATGTTGTGAAGACTTGGGCAATAAAATACTCCTTTCTTGAAACACAAAAGTGAAGAATGCTGGTGGGGAAAATAAGACTCATGAAGAATAAACTGACTGTAAAAGAAAAAAAAATGTTTGGCTTAAAATTAAATTTCCACTTGTATCTTTTTAAATGATTTAGAAATACAGCTTTTACCTAGAAAAACTGCATCCTATCAATCAGATACAGAGAAATATATGAGGTCTGTTGATGAGGGCCAATTTCTCAGATCATTTCTGAAATTATTATAATATGAGAAAATGTACTTTTAAAGAGTAAGCGGCCATGGTAGGCTCAACAGTTAACTCAACTGACTGAATTACCGTTAACTGAGAATCCTTGAGTTTGGAAGCTTGGTTCTATATAATCATGCATTCTCACATTTGGAAATTGGCAGGCGTAAAAATCTAGCAATTGAATTGAGACTTGTATGAAATGACACAATCCTTCTCCCATTAATATTATTCCTCCTTGGGTTTCTGCAACCCAAGAAATTTTAAGAACCATTTTCAGGAAGGTTTCCCTTTTTGTAGTAGGCAGAAACAAACAACAGCACATTCCTTAACATTCTGCAACACATTATAGCTTCTAACAGTAATGGTTTGCTCAGTTCCCCTTCAGAAATGTCAGGTGTTTTTAGAAAACAGGCAGAGAAAAAGAAACCTTAAGCAAATTACCCAGAAGCATCAAGAAATGTAATGAGAGGGGGTGAGGGCATGAGTGGGGTGGTAATGGGGGGGTTATGGGGAATAAGGACACATATGTAACACCTTAATCAATAAGGAAATTTAAAAAATAATAAAAATAAAATAAAATAAAATTGCAAAAAAAAAAGAAGAAATGTAATGAGAGAAGAATATTGGGGGGTCCATTCTCTGCTCATCGATTCTACCCCTTTTGCAAACATTTTCTGACTTGTTCTGAATGTAGGAGAAATCTATGCTATGTGTGTAAACTAGAACCCATTGCTTTTCCCCGGAAATGAATCAGCTATGGCTAGACTGATGCTGGCTGAAAAGGCAATGGCCCCTGCTCTGGTACAGGCCTCTGCAGCTCTCATAACAGCTGCTGTCTTGGCCTACTGTAGCCTCCTGCCTCCCTCTTGCCCTCCTCCGGTCCATAGTCCATGCTGCAGCTGGAGAGAACTTTCCAAAATGCCACTCTGATTCTCTTCTTCCCCCCATCACTACTTAAAATCAATTGAGGGCTCCACATCACTGCCTTACAACCCCAACTCCTCCTCTAGGTCTTGGTCTCTACTTCCTCTCAGACTCTTCTCTTCCAGTCTCTTCCTCTCATCTTATGCTCTAGCAACTGAATGCCCAACATAAAGCCATTGCCCTGGCAACAGCCCACCCAATGCTAAAGCATTGCACTACTGCACCCTGACTGGTGCCTCCGGAGTTGGTCAACTCCAGAGAGGGCCAGGCTGCTTGTGGCCCACCACTGGAGATCTATGCCTTTGAACTCTAGCTCTCTGCCTTCAAAACTCTCTGGGGAAAATGCAACCATTTCTGGCAAAGAAAACCCATCTAACATCATAGCCATTGAGACTGAGCATTGTTTCACTGAGCAGCTGGCCACGCTGTCAATGGGGTCCTGAGGAGTGAAGGAAACTAGACAGCCACCTTCATATGAAAGAAAGGGAGGGACAAGAAAGGCCTAAAGCCTAGGAGATTTCCCCAGGGGCTTGAGGAATCCTTCTCTGGGAGGGGAGGCTATGAGAGAAGGTGGGTGCAGGAGCCAGGCCTTCTCTACTTCGCAAGCTTTCCTGGGCACCTCCAGGCATAATAACTGCCCAGCTATTGCAGACACACAACAAATCCATCACCTAAAATGATTAGATTAAAAACCTACTATGTGCACTGTTATGTGAAGGAGTAGCATTTCCTGAGTTCTTCCTACATACTAGGAATCTTATTATTAGATCCTGACCATTACTTCATCCTGAAGGTGCAGAGGAATTCAGTAATCTTTGGGTAACTGTATAGGCAGGAAATGAAGCAAAGTAAATGTGCAGTCAAAAAGTAGTCAGAAAGGCTGGATCACAGGAATAGAATAGGGGGTCATCCAGTACACACCCTCTCTCCTACTTCTCCCCATCCAGACACTCCTGGTCTTTCATAAACCTCTGGAAAACTCGATGTTCACAGGCTAAGATCTCTTAAGGCCTTTGTATTGGCTCTAGTACTGGGTCTAGAACTCAGCCACCAGCTATTCCCCTGGATGGTCAGCAATGTCTAGTTACCCCCAAATTGAGCCTGAAGAACAGAGTGTTGTAATCAGTGTTTCAAGGTAACAGTGTGAGACTGTAAACAGAGTGTGGTTCTAATTTGCAGACAGAAGAAAATGCCCATCTTCACTGAAATCAGGGGTCTAGGAAGAGAGAGGCTCCCACGGACATGCAGGTCACCTCCCATTATCCCACAATGTGACCAGCACAGCAGCCCTATGAGTGGATGGCAAAGAGAGAAAGAACCAAAGCCAGGGTCTCAGCCCCAGGTGCTCAGTCAGATACTGGTGGCCCTGAGTGGAGGGATATTCCTGAGGCAAATCAACAACTTCAACCAAGGCTCTTCCTTTGGGCTGAGAACTGATTTTATTGGGTCATCCAGAAAGAGGATAGCATTCACACACAGTGTATTAAAATCAGTGCTTACCCTTTGACAATGTAAACATTTGTTTCAGGAAGATAACCCTGGCATCATGGGGATAATTATGTGTAGAAGGGCAAGGCTTGAATCAGAAGGAGGAATGGACTAGGAGGTCACTGCTATTGATTGAAGAGGTCAAGGGCCTTTTCACATGGAACAGTGTTGCATCCAAAGTATGCTCAATACCCAGACTAAGATTAGCCAGCCTTTTATTGTGCTTAAGAGCTGCCATGGCATGCAAGGGAGGCTGGAAATGAAAACAGGGGATTAGGAGGGATTCCAGAGTCACCCACATTGGTTGTGTCATCAAATTTCTGGGGAAAAGGATGAATAATTCTGCCTACTTCTTCAATGTTTTTGTAATGGGATGCAATGCATCTGCCTATATAGAAACATCTGGGCCACTAAGATTTTTCGTTTCAGTGGAATGCTTCCCATCACACAGGCCTGGCTTTGATGTCCTGAGATTCAACCTGGGATACATTCTTTCACTCAGTTACTCAACCAATATTTACAAACTGTCTTAAAACAAGTGAACAAATTGGATAAAAATTCCTACAGCAAAGCAGCTTACATTTTGTGGAAGAGACTGATGATCAACAGTAACAACAAGGAAATATATATAGCGTGTGTGAATGCTTAGGGCTTTGAAGAGAAGTAGGGCGGGGAAAAGAGACAGGGACGATCGAGTAGGAGTAAGGACTGCAATTAGATACAGTAAATGCTCAGGGAAAGCCTCTGGGGAGCAGGTGAGAGTTGAACAAGGATCTAAGATGAGATGAGAAGAGCATTCCAGAAAGAGGGAACCACCAGCACAAAGGCCTTGGGAAAGAGTGTACCCAGAGTGGGCTCTGGGCAGCAAGGAGGCCAGCAAGGGCAGATAATCCAGGAGAGAGAGCAGGGAAGTTTGGACCAAGTTAGCAGCTGTGGAGAAGGAACAAAGCAATGGGATTCTAGATATATTTTGAAGGCAGAGCTGAAAATGGGGTGAGAGTGAAGAGAGGACTCACAGATTTTGGTCTGAGTGTCTATTTTTGAGCTGGGTGAAACCCTGGGAGGATCATGTCTCAGGGGACAGCCCAGAGCTCTGTTCTGACTTGCTCAGTGTGAGATGCCTAGTAGGCATCCAAGTGGAGCTGGTGAGCAGGTTATTGGCCATAGAAGTCTGGAGTTCAGAGGACAGGTTTCTACCAGAGGTGAGATTGAGGCAAAGCCCTTATTTAGATGAATTCAAAGCCATAAGACTGGGTAGTTCCCACAAGTGTGTGTGCAGCTGGAGAGGAGGGAGGCTCAGACACTTCTGGAGGCTCAGCAACGGTTACAGTGGGGAGACGAAAGAAGTCACCTTCGAGGTGGGCAGAAAACAGAGGAGGGGTGTCCTGGAGTCAAGGGAAGAACGTGTCTGAATTAGGTTCAGGAAGCTGTGCTGGGTGCCGCTGACAGGTGAAGGCGGGTAAGAACTAAGAGTGACAATGGGACGTAACAATGGTGACCTTGAAGGCGGGCCCTCTGGTGCTACATTCAGAGTGAAAGCTGACTTGAAGGAATTAAGGAGAAAGCGGGAGAATGGAGTTGAGAGAGGAAGACGGGTCTTTCCAGGAGATCCCTGTAGGAGGGGAAGAGAAAGTGCAGTGGGTGGGGGCAGGAGGAGTTTGCTTTACACAAGTGAGAAATGGCAACATATTCGTAAGCTGATGAGAAGGATCCAGACAGAGGGAAATGTGATGTTGTGGGGGGAGACGGGACAACTACTGGGGTGATGTCCTTCATCTGGTAAAAGGGGGCAGGATCCAGTGCACACGTTGGGGCTGTCCCGGGAAACCATGCCAGGAGGGCACACAAAGCCATGGCACCGCAAACAGGTGGAGACATGCAGTGGGGTGGCTGTGGAGCTCTCTTTAGGGCAATGAAAGCAAGGTCTGGAGCTAAGAGTGTGCTAAGGGGAGGGGAAGGTAGAGGGATGTGGAGAAAGGAAGGTATGGAGCCCATCTCTAGGACAGAGGGAGAGGGGGTGCCCACAAGTCACTGCAGAGGGGGTGCTTTGCAGTGCTGGCTGGGCTGGGGGAGCACTGGACTTAGCCAGGGTGGTTGTTTCCCAAGAGAGGGCAAGGATGCTGTATGTGCAAGGCAGCGGTTATGGCCAGTGAACATGGAGTCAAAGCTAGAAGTGAGGATATGAGCTCCAAGAAGAAGGAAGGAAAAAAGGAATGGAGGAAGGAAGAAGAGGTTAAGGCTTGTGGTCTGGGAAGGTCAAAGGACTTTTGGTATGAGAGTAGCAGGGTGCTAGCTGGACACAGGATGGAAAAGAGGGATTCCTGAGATCATGGAGAGGTTGCTAATGACAAGGTGAAAAAAATGTCCCCATGAGAGTGTGACCACAGCAAGGCATCTGTTTCTCACAAAAGACCAAATGTAGTGAGAACGGACTGGGTAGTCTCCCTACTGAGTGAGAATAATCAATAAGGAGATCTTATTTCATTTCTATGGCCTTTCAGAAGAAAAGAGGGAAGGCAGGGAGGGAAGGGAAGAAAGAGGGACTTTGGCAGCAAAACAGCAGCACTTAATGACATCACATTTCTGAACGTAGAGCCTGGAGAAAAAATAACTGAGAAACCCAAAACCCTGCAGTGTCAGAGCTTCCCAAGGTCCTCCATCCACACCTCTAATAAAGAGCAGCAATTTGTGTGCATTTTGCACACACACTGATGTGCTGGCAGCCCGCTCACACTGCCTGTTTGCAGGGATTAGGGGAGAGCAGAGGCATAACTCCTGGGCAGCAAAGCGGAAAAGCCCACAGGCACGCCTGGGCCTGGCCTGAAGAATGTGCAGCATGCTCTGTGTCTGCGGGGGCCTCGGAAATCAGCTCCACATCATAAAACCCACCCCTCGGCCAAATTCAGCACAGAACTGGGCGTGGAGCAGACACTCCATAAATATTCGGTGTTGACCAAATGAAGGCAACTGCCACTGCTCTGGGTCTCTATGGAGCATAAGGGACCCCCAGGATGTACACACATTCAGGAGAAGGTCCAAATGGGCTGAGACCCTGCTGGGGTGAAGGTATTTCCGGTGAAAGAAGATGGTGAACAGTTTGAAGCCCCAGGTTTTATTCTCATTTCCAGCCAGTCCACAAACATTTAGTGAACAACTGTTCTGTGCTAAGCTTTGTGCCAAGAACTGGGCTTCTGATGTAAATCCATCAACATTACATCTTTCCCCAAATGGATAAGATACAGTAGAGGCCAATGAAAAGTCAAATCACAATGTGTGCTTCACCTGTGGTCTTTATTGTGTCAGGTTTGTGAAAAGTATATTTTGACTCTTCTGGTGGGAAGTTATTAGGAGAGCAGATGAGAGCTACCTCAGAGTGTCACACACAACAATCGTCTGACAAAGATACTCACTAGGTTGACCACCAAACCACAAATGGAGAGTAATAAATAATACATAGCAATGGTCAGAATTAGTATGAATGTGGGTTAATTACTACAGTAATAAGGGAAGTGAGGTCATTTATTTTTCCAGAAGTTAATGACATGGATGTTTCACTTTCCAGGCCCTACTCATACATCTTGGCATTTCCTCTGTTCCAGAAATTGAATCCAAGACTTATAGCAAGACAACATGAAAAAAAAATAATTAAGGCATCTTTGCAGAATTTCAATTCTTTTCAATCAATGAAGCAGAAGGTAAAGAGTGCTATTCCATATTTTAAAGACTAGAACTGTCTATTTTGAGTAAATATGCCATTATTTATCTTACTTTAAATTATATGTCAGCAATAAAAGTTCCCCAAATAATATATATTATGGGAAGAAAAGCAATACTAGGTAGGTAAATTTACGCCTCTGGCATTATTTATTTTTTCTTAAAAGCTGTTGAATAACTTTTTGCATTATAAAGCACATGCTTCCTTTTTGTAGAAAATTTGAAAAAATACATAACGTATAAAATATAAAACAAAAATCACCTCTACATCCCATAATTATTAACATTCTGATCCTTACATCTATTTTTTTTCTATGTAAAAATTAAGTTTGGAGTCATGATGCATTAGAATACATACTGAGTGTAGTTTAATATTCTAAACTCCACTGTCAGCATATACTATATTTTACTACCATCATTTAATATTACCATCATTCAATTAATCGTTCCGATATTGAGCATTTAGGGTTTTTTTCTTCTGTCATTACTATGTGGAAAGTATCAACTTTGTACACACAGTTTCCTCCCAATCTCTGCCCCTGTTTTCATCTGGATGTACTATTGCTGTTTTTCTCCTATTCTGAATGACTTTTTTTTTACCAATCTATTTTCTAAGATTACTGTTAACATAATGGTGAGCTACTAAATAGTCTGTTGCATATCCAGCCAGATTATAGAAACTTTCTATTCATTACTTGGTTTGGAAATTGGTTATCCATCAGGTTTGGAAATTGGTTATCCATCATTTTCTAAGCACTTATAATATCTATAAATATATTTTTCACTTTCCCTTAGGTAAATCTCTTATATCCATTTCATGTCTTATTTCATGAGCCATAACTTCCAGAATATGATAAAATCTGAATGATGAGGTACGCATTCTTGGGTTGCTTCAGATTTTAATGGGAGAACTTTTGAATCTAGCCATTATGTCTGTTTTTCATACAAAGGAGGTATTCTTCTCTTCTTGGACTAGTAATTTTTATGTTATTTAATCTTATCAACTAAATGGAGATAACCAGATTTTTCTTTTGTGACTTCGTCTTAGTCACTGGATTCTTAGCTTATCACAGTGCATGGAGTTATTCTTTCATTATTAGGTTGTATAAAAGGTTATCTGAAGTTTTATCTTTTTATGTCTAAAAACCCTTTCCATTACATTGGACAAAATGCCTTGCTGCAAAGTGTCCCTCCAATGCCTCAGATTTAGCTAACATCCACTGAGGGCATGTTAGGTTCCAGGCATGGTTTCAAAGAATGTTACATACACCTCTCACTATCCTATAAGGTAGATCTTGCGCTTATTGGTACTCCCACTTTATACTTGAGGAAATGAAGACACACAGAAGTCGAACCATTTACTTGAGTTCGCATAACCAGTGGGTGGCAGATTGAGGACCTGGACCCTAGGCAGGCTGACACCGCAGTGTGCACATAGCCATCACAGCCATCCCCTTAGTGGAATCAACAGCCTATCACCTGCCACCCACCCAGGATGCCTTGGGCAGGTTACTTCTCTCATGAACACTTTTCTCTTCTCTAAAGTAAGGATAGCAATAGGAACAACAGTGCCTACTTAACAAGCTTTGGTGTGAAGGTCTCTCTGTCTGACATGGAGCAGACACATACAATGACAGCTAACATTTCTTATTATTACTCTTATTTACTTAAGTATTTATTGAATGCCTACTCTGTGCCAGACATTATTCTCAGTATTTGGGAACCAACACTGCCCTTCTGGAACTTCTCTTATAGTATATTCTAAAATTATTTAAGATTATATTATAGTACATAATATCTACAAAGGCTCCTACTCTATTGTCAGAACTTCTAAAATCCAAATGTTCCCAAAACCCAAAGGTTAACTCATTTGACACTAAAACCTGACCTGAACTGCAGTGGGGTTATCTGCAGACCTTACTAATTCCGGGTGGTGTGACTATAGAAATGTCACTGAATGTGACTCCAGAGCTTCTCCCCATCCCACTGGATAGAGTGGTGGTGTTCAGTGTAGAAACCTTATTGCATTTCTAAAATCCAAAAAGTCCTCAAATCCAAGCATCTGGTCCCAGGGGTTTGGGATTTTTTAAAAAAGTGTGGGCTAGTATAATCTATGATATATTAGATCCACACGACATTCTACTGTAATCTAATCATGTGATCAACTTGCTCTCTCAATTAGAACGCAGGTCCCTTGAAGGCACTGTCTTCTCTTGCTCATCATATTGTCTCCCACAGTAACTCACGTGCTCCCAAGTGGGTTCTTGATCATAATTTTTGCTGAAATTAATTCAATCCAAGAGAATCTTCCTCAATCCAAGATATTTCAGTTCCCTGCAGGGCTACTTTCTTCAGATGAAAACATCAATGTAGCCACCACTTTCTAACCAACTGCTGGGCAAACGGGCAGGTCTGCCCTTGACTTGCATTTCTGTATACCTAGAGGCAATTTTCTGCCTCTTATCAATGTGTTTGGCCTTAAATACCTGAAAAGTAGTTGTTGTGTGTTGTTTTTTTTTTTTAAATAAAATGTTCAAAATACCTCAGCACATTTTAACCATTTTACGTTTACCATAAGGCTGACTCAAAATGTTTGGGCAAAGAACAGAACTAGGCATTTGCTCAAACTCTAAGGAACTCTGTTTCTCTCAAAAAAAAGAAAAAAAATCCCAAGATGCAATGCAATCCAGTGTTCTGCCTTGGAACAAAGCATGAGCCATTAAATCCTGTCTTACACTTTAACCATGAGGGCCTCCTTATGTGTCTGGAGCTGTTTCATCTTGTCAATTGTTTTGAGTTTCGTGTGAGAATAGGATTTGCTGGCATTAAAGGGGGATATGCCAAAAGTGCCTCAAGCAAGCTCTATAGGTCATGAATAAGATCAATGACTTACATAAAATTCACACATTTCTGTTTTAAAAGTACTCTCACATCCATTATTTCAGAATACTTTCACATGCGCTGGCCTCCCTGAGTCAGCCTTATGTGGCCAGTGTCCACATGGCTGTTTTCAGCACTGATATTGAGGGCAATGCTTTGCACAATTTTACAACAGACTCTTACAAAGGTGAACCTTTGATTTTTCAGTCAACCCAATGTGTCATCTTTGGATTTTAGTAGGTTTGTGGTTATCTCTGTCTGAGTCTCATAGTACAAATGCCAGGAAAATTATTCTATATTTTTGGCACCTGATGGACACACCCTCCTTTGATGTGGAGAAATTCACTCTTCCAAAGGCAGTGATGGTTGCCTTTCCGAGTCAGCCTAGTTTCACTAACAGAAAATAGCTTAGCACACCCCACCTTGTAGACCAGGGTCAGGCACAGATGAGCAGTGAATACATATAGGTGATGATGGATAATGATGATGGGGCAAGCGAGAAAAGGTGGCTTGCTCAGGGCTGGGTGCTCAATAATTGCTGATTGATGAATCGTGACAGCTACTAAATGCCACCCTAAAAGATAGCTACACTTGAAAAGACATGTGGGTGAATACAAGCTCCCAGATAAAATGCCTGGGATTGAGTTGTGGAAGTCTTTCTTAAGGCAGGCATGCTTAGAAGAGTGAAAAGGAATGCAAAGCAGTTGTTATGGGTTTTCCCTGCCAAAGAAATACCACTCACCCAAGAGAGAAGAGTAAGGCCATACCCACTACAAGGAATGTTAATTATTGCCTGGGTGAGGTCACTACTTTTAGTCTATTTTGCCTGTGTTTTGTAGTTATGAGCTGGGCTAGCTACATAATTTGTGGTGTTCAGTGCTAAATGAAATGTGAACTCCTTGTTCATACATTTTTAAGAAATCCAAAATGTTAACAGTAGAGCATTAAACCAAAAAACCCTTCTAAAGGAGACCCTGTGTGAAGGCGCAGGCCCACTCCCATGAGGGCGATCCTGAGTATGAGTAATGTTTTGTACCTCATATTACTGTTGTCCTTCTTGTTACCTGTAATTGGTGGGCTCTTAGAGTCTTAGAAGGCTTAACAGGTGGGCAGAGCTAATAACATTCATAAAGACTCCATAAAACCCTGACTGGGTTTAGATAAGATGAGGTCATATACAGAGAGCGTGAAAGTAACTGGAAACTGGTAGTAACTACTGGTGAGGCTGGAGCCTGGAGAATGTGGAAGGCAGCAGAGGAGGGTGAGGGTAAAGCTGGGAAAGACCAGATGATGACAGAGTCTGAATGGCATAAAGTTCTTCTGTAACCTGCTCCTATTGCCAGAGCCACTGTGTGTTTCCATATTCAGCATAATTCACATAAATTCCATAATGTCTTAAGTCTCATTGCAAGCAGGCTTGGTGATGAGTGTCTACTGTGGGTGATGTCCCTTATTCCATTCCTATTCTTTATCAGTGACAGCTACAGGGTAGCTTTGCCCTCAGATGTTTTTTGGTAGCATATTCTCAAGAATTACTAGTGTTTTTGCCCACAGATATATGAGAAACAAAACACAATGAGGAATAAAATGCCTCGCTATCTTTGTGAAAAGGCAAAGGCCATCTAGGAGTTTCCAATACAAAGGAAAAATATAGAGCTTAGTGAAGGGGATTAAACTGCCCCATCCATCAAAGGCAACAAGAGAGCATCATAAATCTGTGAACAATCCCAGAAGGCATTGGACCTCACTATCAATCTTGGACTGACAGAGGGGAGCATGTGTGGGTGTTTGAGACGAGCCCTCCATCACAGCTTCCTCTCATACTTGGTCCAGAGCCCAACAACTACCCAATGTGTGAGTGAGTGAGCAGCATACCACTTCCAGTGAGGCCAACAGAAAGATTATCTAACAAATCAAATCCCAAGAAGAATTGAGCAAAATTGGTTTAGTTGTTCAGTACAGAGGAAACAAAAACACTCTAAACTGTTGGGTAGCATGGCATGCACATAGGGCAGAAATCATGTCTGGGAGTCCATGGAGTGAACTGGCTCTCAGATGTGCTTTGACTATTACATTGTGTTTTTTTAATGATCTGCCAACATTTTAAAATCAGAAAATCTCACATAAAAATACTGATTTCTGACTTCTCTTTAAAAAAATAAAATTAAACAGGCAACCCTACAAAATGGTCCATTTTCTGTCAACATGTCAACAGAAACAAAGAAATAATCCCCTTTAGACAGGGTGTGTCCCCAGGATCCTACTGCACTAATTGATATATTTGTCTGGCTCCTACTGTAGCCATTGAGTTTGCTTTCTGAACCACAGATCACACAAGTAAATATGATAACTAAATATCTTAATCTTCTCCAGCTTGTAAAAGAGATCGATAGACATTGTCTTTCTTCCCTACCTTAAAACTTTACTAACAAAAAAATCAATTAAAAATTTTCATTTCAATTTTTTTTAAAGAAAGAAATATCACATTAAGTTAGAGACACAAGGGGGATAATCGCACTTTTTAAAAAATGGATAAGAGAATTCATATGTTTGGAGAGATGAGGTGGAAGGTGAAGGTTTGTTTTACTCTCTAGGAAATCTTCTCCTGAACCCTGAATTTCCCTAACAACAAGCAGAACTAGGGAGAAAAATCAGATCCAAGAAAATGCAAAATTTCCCTGTCATAAGGATAAATCCTGAAAGATAAATTTTTAGCTTCAACATAGAATGAAGTTATAGCTCTTTGACAAATGATATTCTGGGTTGTCATGGCAACTGGGCCTGTTAGAGGTGTGCATAAAGAGGCCTTTCCATAAATCAAACGTTTTAGGAAGGGGTTAAAATAAACATTTCTAGATGATTCCCAAGATATAGTGCCAAAAATATAATTACAGACATTTGTATCAGTCTGCCATAAAGTATGACAGCTCCAATTTTACAAAATGTTAATTAAAAAAATCTATTAAACCCATGCCCCCCTGAGAGAAATTAATATCACACCTAAGGTTGGGAGTCAGTGCAACTCAGAGGCTGTGAAAATTGGATGGCAAAGTCAGAAAGGGAGGCTTAAAAGCAGACTTATCTATAAGCAGTTTATTTAAGAGTTGGGGTTAGGCTCTGACCATCAAGAGAAGAAATGCTGATTACAGTACTTAGAGCCTTTTTAGAAGTATGAGAGAACACGGAAAAGTAATCGAAGATTTAGAGATGGAATTAGAAAGGAAATGCTGATAGATAGAGAATAGCTCACCTTAAAAATGCATGGATGAGACACGAAAGAATCATTCAATCTGGGAGGACACAGACAATAAGCCGTGACCATTAGCAACTTCCAATGAGGTCAAGAAAAATGAGAATTAGCTTAAAATCAGACATTGGGAAAATGCTTCTGAAGATAAAGACCATGAGTTTCCACTCAAAGGGTCACAAATGACCTGTAGGCTAAATGGAATCGAGAGACAAGTTCTGTCTGGCCTGTATAGTGTTCTTTGAAAAATGTACAGTGTTTGCCAACATATAAAAATCAGGAGGTTGCACGTACAATTCTGGCTTCCTCTCTTTAAAAAAGAGATACTTCGTCAGCAATAGGCCTGAATTCCCATGTAGCATTGAAGCTGGGTTCACAGAACAGAAGTTTCATGAGAACACAAAGTTATCCTTTTTCTACCCTGTGGCCTCAGCACCCACCAAGAACAAGGTACAAGATAAATAGTTGGGTGAATGAATTAGGGGAAGCTGCCCACTCTAAATAAGACAAACCCTCTCCAGGGGGGACTAATCCACCCAGACTGCCTAGCCCCTAAAGGCATTTGAGGTTTCCACTTTGCTCAGTGCTATAAGTTTTTCTTTGGTTGGGACACCATGGTGCATCTTGATGTAAATTCTGCATAAAACTCACTCTAATGGCCACATATGTGGGCCATTGAAGTAAAATGACAATGCAATAATTATTCTTTAAGGATAGTTTTTTTTTTTTTAAAGAGCCCAAAAAGTGAGCTTACTTTAGGGTTTGGCATCAGAGTTCATCCTGTAGGCAGAAAGCTATATAAATGTAGAGGTTTCCCATACTAACCGAAAGTAGAGCGTTACTAGGGAACCACTTGTAAACCAAGATGGCGTAAATAAAAAAGCAAGTACCATTAATTTATATGGAAAAATTTTAAGCATTCCCAGACCCAAAACATAAGCTACCAAATAATGCATAAAACCTAAAATAATACTGGTGCACACTAAGGGCAATGCCACTCTTAGTGCTTCGGATGCATGCTGCCTCTATAATGGCTCTCTGCAAAGCATGGATCATGTTTTCACTTTTCACCTTTTCTCATAAAAGCAAAAATCCTGTTCAGATTCCTTTTGGTTAGTGAAAACAGGTACTAATATAGGTCTTTCATGAAAGCAAAGTGGCTGAAAGCACACCTTTTTTAGGGGGATAACTGTACTTGCCAGAGCCTCTTCTGGTGCTTGAGCAGAGCAAGTACCTCTAATAGGCTTCAGATCTGATCACTTGTTCATTCATTCAATAAACACTGATCCTCTTCTAAGTGCTACTATGACTAAGGGCCATGTGATATGTTTCTTTCACCTTGATGTCCAGAGATTTAAATTTTTATTAAATGAATAAATGAGTAGTGGGAATCACTATAGACAACTTTATTGTGAATCTGCTATGTGTCAGATATATACATTCTTAACTTTTATCCTTATTTTATTGTAAAGGAAACTGAGATTTAGAGGGATTTAGGAAAAGGTCCATAGCATGGGCCAAACAGGGATTTGAACTTAGATCTTTTTGGCACCTACACCCTTTATGCTACTAACCTCTCAGATAAACTCTATTCTCAAGTGTAGTGGGTTCAATAGTGGCCTCCAAAAAAAGATATTTACAATTCTAACCTCTGGAACCAGTGAAGATGATCTTATTTGGAAAAACAACAACAAAAAAAACACCTTTGCAGATCTCAAGTCTTTAAAGATCTCAAAATGAGATCATCCTGAATTTAGAGTGAGCTCTAAATCCAATGACAATTGTTCTCATAAGAGGAGGAGAGGACACAGAGACAGAGAAGAAGTGATGTGAAGACAAGCAGAGATCAAGTGATGTATCTACAAGCCAAGCAACACCAAGGATTGCTGACAGCCACCAGAAGCTAGGAGAAGGGCATAGAACAGATTTTCCTTCACACCCTCCAGAAGGAACCAACTCTGCCAACACCTCAATTTGATACTTCAGGGATCTACAACTGTTATTTTAACCACCAAGTTTGTGGTCATTTGTTACAGCAGCCCTAGGAAACTAATACATCAAAATATTCCTGGTCCATGTGCCAAAAAAGTCCTCCACCCCTGCCAAAACTTAGCCTGAACTGTCATAGGGGAACCAGGCTGCATCCTAAACTTTTACTGACCTCCTTTATCTCCAAGGCTCTCTATTCTGATCAAGCCTTTCATTCTGAGGTCCCACACAGTACTATCCAGAAACTTTTTTATATCTCAGAAAACATGAACTCCGCTGAGTAGTATATGTTCTTCATTTGTTTCTTTGAAAGCACAGTAAATATCTCTAATAGGAGTGGGATGTGGTCTGGTGCTTTGTAACAATTCAATTTAATGCAGCAAAAGGGGACCCAGGCTCTCCTGCTAGATGATAAAATATATCACAACACTAATCCTATCTAATAAAGAGGGAATATGCTAATTGACCATCATGCTCTCACAAAGATGGCAGTGCCCACAGCCAATAAGGAGGGAATATGCTAATTGACTGCCATGCCCTCAAAGATGGCGGCACCCACAGTCACAAGATGGCAGCACTCAATCCCCTAAGCCCTGCTGGGGCAGCAGGCACGTGGCACAGCTGGACCCACCCCCAGGTGGGTCCAGCTCCTCCATGCGCCTGCCTCCTGAGTCCCCCAATCCCCTCAGCCTCCCAGCCTCCCAGGGCCAGCCTGAGGTGCAGGAAAGCCTCGGATGTCAGCTGCCCAGCCGCCCAGAGCTGGCCTGAGGTGCAGGCAAGCCTCAGATGGCAGCTGCCCAGCCGCCCAGGGCTGCCCGAGGCTCAGGTAACCAGGGCCAGCCGAGGTTTGTGCTGCCGGCAGTGGCAGCAGCAGAGATGTGATGGGGGCATTGCCTTCCCCTGATCACTGGGTCACCTCCCGCCCCTGAGGTGAGAGGGGGCAGGCTGGGCTGAGGGACCCCCCTCCATTGCATGAATTTTCATGCACCAGGCCTCTAGTATAGAATATAGGAAAAAAAATGTATCATTTCTGTGTGAGCAATTCTGGGAATGCTGCTAGGAGGAAGGCAGGACCAAAGCTGGGCTTTAAAAAGGGATGATGGTAATGATAATCATCACAACAATGCTATTATTTACTGAGAATCTACAACATGTCACATGCTATCCCACTGTCTTGCCATACCCGCCTAAGGGCCAAGTCCAAGGTCACCCAATCAAAAGTGACAGGACTCTGACAGATGAATGAACAAGGTAGTGGGAGAAAGAAGGTCAAGCCAGGCGGATTGAGTGGCTTGGGAAAGAGGAACAGAAGTGGTAGATGGGGAAGGCATGGCTGAAAAGCCAGGCTGGGGGGATGATGCTCTGGAATTTGAATGCCCTTTTGAGGAGTTTGGACTTGATCTACTTTGCCGTGCGAGATGCCAGATGTGTATGAGTACAGGACTGACTAGCTCACATTCATTTTGGGAGGAAAGTGTTGGACTCAAGAATGGAATCATGGTAAGAAGGAGAGAGAAGACCAGTCTGCCCCTCTCAAATATGGAGGGCCTGGAGGAAGGCAGAAGGGAGCAAGACATGGTCTGATTTCCAGACGGCATTCAAGAGAGGAGGGCAAGGAAGCTGTCTTGGCTAATGCAGAGGTTTGGAAGGATGGGCAAGGTGTTTACCATAGCAGAAGGCACAGGCCAATGGTGAGTGGGCAGACAGGATAGATTCAGTGTGTAAAAAAAAAATCTGATCTGCTTTTGCCTCCATGATCCTCAAGCTCCAGAGATGTCTGGTTCACAGATGGTATGGCAGCCTCTGCTTTCTCTCCCTGCCTCTGATGGACTTCCTTCAAAGGGAACTGGTTGGAGTTTAGAGAGTGTATCTTTAAATTAAATATATCATGCCGATTGTATAAACCAGTATTTCTCAGAAAGGTCCACCTCAAAAGCATCAGGATAGATGTGTCTCACAGGGCCAAAATACAGCACTGGGGTACAGAATACCCCAAACACTGCACACATCTCAGATATGAAATCACCAAACTTAGTGAGAAGTTAGAGCTGGGAGCCACTGCAGGCTCCCGGGAGCCCATTCGGGGCTGTCTAGAACAAGCATGTCAAACTTGTAGCCGGCGGGCCACATGCAGTCCACAACGAATATTTCTGCAGCCCAGCCAATATAACAGTATGTAAGAAACATTTTAATAAAAATTTCATAATTTAAGTTTTACAATATCCTGTTATACATAAGTATTAATAACGAACTACAATATTCGCTAATGACTGATTACTATAATCATATTGCATTCATTTTTCTTATGTGCCTTACACACAGGTGCACCATTTCTCTCCACTAATACTAGCAACGAATATTTTAGCAGCCGATTGCCATGTCATTCGTCTTGCACTGACTTGTTTGGTGTGAACAGGAAATATTTTTCTTTCGGAGAATAAGAAAAATAGGTTTATTTGCGTTACACTTATTAATTTGTGCAGTTATTCAGTGTCTGGTAAGTTAATGTCCAAGAAAAAAATATTAATTTTTATTAAAATGTTCTATTATTTTATATTAATGATTACACATTTATTTCATCCCTTTGTATTCAGCATATCTCTATTGAAATAAACCTATGTTTCTATGAAAATTGAAGCTTTTGTGGGTTTTTTTGCGGCCCACATAAACTTAAACCTTGTTTATTTGGCCCGTGTTAGCCTTTGACTTTGACATGCTTGGTCTAGAATGTTGCCAATTCCAGAGCGCCTCTGGATTCCTATCAACCTGCCCCTGCCTTCCGAAGAGCCAAACAGTCCTCTCTCCATGCAATCCTAAAAGAAGAGATCATTTAAGAGCCTGGGATTGACATACCAATCAGGGTTTAAGATCCTCTGAATTCGCACACTGATATCATTAAGAAGCAGCTGCAAAGAGTGTCAACAAGCCCTGAACTGGACTGGAGTCAGAAGATCAGTCAAATGCTGCCTTGACCTGTGGCTCTTATAAGCTGTGTACTTGGGAAAGTCACAGATCTCTGGGAGTGGGTCGTATTGGGGTCCCTTGGATCCACTGTGGCTGCCGTTGTGTGCCTAGCCATGCAGCAGCCGGCACCTGGGTTTCTCTCTCCTGGAGGTCTGCCCTTGAGCTACAGAAACTCGCTTTTATGTTTTGAGACCCTTAGCCAGTGACTAGTGGGTGCACAAATATGAAAGGCTTACACCCTGGGGAGCAACTTCCGCTCCAGAGTTCCCCCTCCAGCAGGAAGCTATGTCTGAAATCATTTTCCTGTTAGCTCCCCCTTCCCTGTTCTGCCTCCCCAGTCCCTTCAGGCTGCCCTGGAGCACACCCTTAATAAATCACTCACATGTGCGTCCTCATCACAGCATCTGCTGCCAGGAGGCCACACCAAGACCGATGTCTGTGCAAAGCTGTGGTGGAAGAGTCAGATCTTAAAGCAGCGAGCTGACTCTCTAGCACGAGGGTCACAACAGGCAAAATTTGGCCAAAAGACATGTTTTCGTTGGCTCACAGAGAGTTTAAAAAATGTGAAGGGACTTGCCAACCTTTACAAACTGGGAAATTTCACACAAAAACCCAGATCTCCCCTTGTCTTGAAAAACCAGATGATCCGGCTACCCTGAGCCTGCGGTCCTTGTGTGGCAATACTGCGGGCCTGGGGCCAGTCCCCACCAGCTCAGCTCCTCACTCACATCTGTATCACTGGTCTTGGCAACCTACAGTCTAGCACATTGAAAGTCCTCGATAAGGTCTGTTGAATCCGAATCAGGCATCATTTTTCTTGAAAACAACTGAACTCAGAGGCTGCTGGAGAGCAGGGGTGAGTAATTGTGTAAGAGGCTGCCTCGCTGCCCCTATCCAGTTCTTTCCTCATGCCTGGCAAGGTGCTGGTGCACACTTCCACAAACACTCTTCTGAGGGGAGATGAATCAATGACAGGCGCTGCCGTGATAGGAAGTTTGTTTGACAGGGAACACGTAATGAAATGAAATAAAATCACTTGTGGTTTGAGTATGCAGGCGAGAAAAACAAAAACAGGTCTTAGTTTCAGATGTTGTTTTATGTTGCCATAAATAAAAGGATGGCTGCAGCTCAAAAATGACATTTTAAACATTTCAAAATGTTGACTTGCCTAGCCTGTGTACTTCTTTTATTTTTTTAAGAGTGATTATAGTTGAAGCCCCTCTAACCAATGTCACTGGTAGTAGGTCATTAAAGAAGCAGAGGTTCCCTTGAGCACTGGAACCCAGCCGTCCATGCAGGAGTGCTCAGGGCACATCCAATGGGTCAGTATGTTGAAGAGAGATGGGAGCGGTCATTTACGAGTACATCGCTTAAGTGCTCCTCTTGTCCAAGAGCACCATGCAGACTTCACCTTCAGGGAGCATAATTGACCAAGGGTCCCAGCTACATCCTGAAACCCATCTGTGCTCTCAAACCCATCCCTCATTTGTGGTGAGTCCATGCTTCCCATGACTGCTCTAAAAGCAGTGCCAGGAGTAATTGGAATATAAGGCAGACCCATCCTTGGAGACAAGGAACTCTTGGCTAACCAGTGGCTGACTTTGGCTCAAAGACTCCCCAGCAGCCTTGCCCATACTTCCTTAGAGTGAATGGTCTAGGATTCTTGTCCTAACCTTCCCATCCACTCATCACCAAGGTCAGACTTGAGTGACAGTCCTGTCTATGCTTTCACATCCTTCTCTGGCTCCTTCTCCATTTCCTCTCACATGAGAGTTTCTCCTGATTAAAATCCTTGCAGCTTTAATCCTGTCTGGGCACCTGCTTCTCAGAGGACACAATCTGCATTTGAAAATTCCTACTGCCTATATTCAGCAAAACCTGCCTACTCTCCCCAGTAACCAACTTCGCTGTGGTTTACATGAATCCGAAGAAAAAAGCACTTATGAAGAGAACTTAAATGAGCTTCAAAAAATTAGGTATAAGTTAAGAGAAAGGTGGGGGGTGGATAAAAGAAGGGAAAAGGAGGTAGGAAGAAGGAGAAACTTCTCAGAGTTCCTTCATTTTGACCATTTTCTACTAAAACAAAATGGACATGGATATCCCCTGATACAGGACCTATTCATAACCTCTGGGAAAACACTGAGACTTTCTATTTACCTGACTTGCTCCAGAATCCCAACTGTTAATTGCCCTTCGAGGATAAGATGTACAGTCAAAAAGTCCTGTGTGACTACAATGAAGACCACACAGTTATCATTCTCAACACCCCAAACCTCAACACCTTCAATTGTCATTTTGTGGAAAGGCAGGAAAAGGGAAGTACACTGCCTGTGTGAAATATGTAAACCATGCATCATAACCAAGAAAAGAAAGAACACACACACACACACACCCTTATTCTTCTAAGAGGGTTAATGTCAAAAAGAAGCCTTCAGGCTGGTTATTTCATCATTCACAGCAAAATAGAAAAGGGAGACCAAATCAGCAGCCTCGTTTATAAGCCCTGGAAAATGGAAGTTTCCAAGCTGTCATAAATAAGGATGGAAGCATTTGCCAAGTCAGAAATTTAGCCAAGTTTGAAATCCACTCAATCCTTACATCTTGGAGCTCAGACCAGAACACTAACCTTTTGGGATTTGTAATCATTTCTTCTCAGTAAAACTTCTTGCTTTTTATAAGGAAGTAAAAACAAAAAGCAAAGAATACAATATGGAAAGTTTTTTTTAAAGGAGTTGGGGGCATTAAAGCACAGTGAGCATTGGGGAGGTGATAATGGCATAAATTGTGTCTGTGTTGGGACTAAATTCCCATTGAAAGCATGTAGTATTCCTATTCTGTGTGTGTGTGTGTGTGTGTGTGTTGAGAATTATTGTCTTTCCTTGCTGATGTCTCTCTCTCTCTCTCTCTCTCTCTCTCTCTCTCTCTCTCTCTCTCACACACACACACACACACACACACACAGCCCTACATACACAATCTCTCTCCTATGCACATATTCCACCCAAATGTGTAAAAATTAGAGAAAGGACAAAGCATATTTGTGTGTGCTTGTGTTGGGTAGAAAAGGAACTAGAGGAAAAGAAGAAATCTATTTTTTTTAATGATAAAGGGGAAAGAGAAAATAGGTAGCAAGGGAGGGGATACTTTTCATCAGTTTATTCTGAGTTGGAAAGAATTATAGCCACAGAAATATAGGGCACAGATCAATGACCATCTCAGAGCTCAGGGACATACGGACCCCCAAGAGGCAAAAGGAAGCACTGCCCTTAGAGAAGCAGGCCAGAGCATGAGTTTATAGGCTGAGGAATTTGCGTGACCTTGGACAAGTTACTCAACTTCCTAAGCCTTTGTTTTCTTATGTGGAAAGTGCAGACAATAGTGGCACCACACTACTGATTTACCATTAGGCCATAGCCCATGAGGTCAAAGATGGCATCTGCTTGGCTTTTTATGGCATCTCCCAGTGCTTGGCTCACTCTCTGACCTATAAATGACACTTACTATATATTTACTGGATTTTGAGTGTACTCGATGTAAGATAGAACAAGATAATGTATTAAAGAATTTAGTATCTGTCTCAGTTAGGGTTGTGTCAGGGAAAAAGAACTCATCCCCAATGGTTTAAATTGCACGTTGTAGGGACAATGTATAGAGGTATGGGCCTGTTCAAGGGACAAACAAGAAATGGTGAGGCACTGGAGACCGCCCACTGTGGGAAGGAAGCCTTTCCCCCTCCAGGGTCGAGGAAACAGATGGAGAAAGAGAAAAGCCCACCTTGAAAGACTGCAGTGGTGGAGAGATGAGCCCTGTTTGAGATGAGTGCAAACAGGGCAGCTATATCCTGACTCCTGTCCGCCATCGAGACCTGCTGGTCAACCCACTGTGCAAAAACTGAGAAGCCAGCACACTGCCAGCCCCAAAGTGAAACACGGCAGGCAGTTCCACAGCCTTTAGTGAAGGAGGGTGATGGTCTCCCCCAAATCCAGAAGCCTAAGTGAATGCAGAGAGAAAAAACTGTCCGGGAAGTAATCTCTACAAAGCCTGAAACACCCTAACAGGCTATGGCTCAGTTCATTTAAAACCTAGAACTCCCCCAAGAGGTCAAACAGTGCAGGGCGACTGTTACTCCCACCCCACAAAGCTCCAGGGTCTTTAGTGAAATTGCACGACTTACCTGAAGCTGAATCCTAATCTTTAAGGCAAACAGCTGTGGCCTACGCTTTTATTTGACCATTCGGCAAGACTAATTTACTGTATGATTGGAATTACTAAAAAGAAAGGGAAGGGTGGTGAATAACAAAAGAGGTTTCTCCTTGCCTCCCAGGAAACAGAATAAAAATGTTGAAAGATGGGAGGGAAGGAGAAAACTTATTGTTCATTAGTTTATGGTCAGGCAGAGATTTTAATTCAGTAAACACAGCCCTGGGGTCTTGTGGTGTGTGAGATGAGACGCGACCCATTGATTGGAAAATTAGCATGTGCCCTTGGCCGTCTCTTTCAGTCACTAGCTGCCAGACGGGACATTCAGGGACAGGAGCGTGGACGTGACTGAGCTGCTTAGATGCTACTCTGTCTCCTTGTGTTTCAGAGGCAAGGAGCTGCTCAGGCGTTTTCCACAGCCTTGTTCAATGTCTGGATCCTCTTCATGCAGGTGACAGGATGTGTCCTCAAACAAATCTTCCACCACACCCCTCCCACCACACCCCCACCCGGCGGTTTCCCTCGCCATCACTCATTTGAGAGTCAGGACTGCTCCCAGTGAACAGGAAGTACTCAAGTTCGGGAGCAACAAGAAAATTCACTTTGGAACAATCAAAAACAACACATCCGCCTTTAGTTACAACAAACAAAGCAAACATGCTCTGGGTTTTCATTAGTTAACTAGAGGCCTGGTGCGCGGCATTTGTGCACTGGGGGGAAGGGGGTCCCTCAGCCCAGCCTGTGTCCAGGAGCCCTCAGGGGATGTCCAACTGATGGCTTAGGCCCTCTCCTTGTGGAGAGTGGGCTTAAACCGCAGTCAGACATCCTTAGCACTGCTGCGGAAACGGGAGAGGCTCCCACCTCTGCCGCTGCCCTCACCAGCAGTCAGCCCGGCTTCTAGCTGACCACCAGGGGGCAGCTCCTGCATTGAGCATCTGCCCCCTGGTGGTCAGTGCGTGCCATAGCAACCGGTCGGTCTGTTTGGTTGATTTGCATATTACCCTTTTATTATATAGGATTAGCACTGAGTAGATACCTCCTGCAACTTCTGTTTCATAAGATAAAATTTTCAAAGCATGTGCCAATTTCATTACCATCCCTGTACCTGCAAGTCAAGATCTGCAGGGACAGCACGTGCCACCCCAGTGACTAAAGTTCACCTTACATTTGTGCTTTGCCACAACAATCATCTCTGCTCAATCGCCAGTGCTGATAAGAGTGGCCACTGGGCACTTGCACGGCCCTGATTACGTCCTAGGCACCTGCTGGCCTCACCCCAGTCCTGGCCCTGCTCAAAGATGCAGCCCATCTAGGGTAGCTGTTCTGTGCTCTGGCACTTGAGCCAGCCTGCCTGAATTCAAACCCTGGGATTACCCCTCATTAGTGAGGTAACCTGAAGGAAGGTCCTTGGTCACTCTGTTCCTTAGTGTACTATCACTTTAAATGGAAGCAATATTATCATTAGCCTTGTAGGATTGCAGGGAATGAATAAATACATTAATATATGTTTTAGTACTTAAAACATAATGTGCATACTTGGTACAGAGTGAAAATCAATACCCATTAACTCTTAGATACAGTCTCACTTTAAAATGTGTTAGAAAAGGTATTAACAATACTAAAAGTACCTTAAATTAAGTGCTGGTAAAACTTCAAGGCCACTTATCTAAAGAGATTTAATAACAACAACAAAAAAGCACACATTACAAAATATTACTAAAGAAATAAAATTTTATTACTTGCAACATGAAGTAGTTCCAACTAAGCCAATCGTGTGTTGCTTAATGGATCCTTTACCAGAAACTACCTCAGGAAGCAGAAGAGAAAAATCCAGGTATTTGTAACTCATTGCCTGTAAACAGTTGTTTCTAAGCCTTGAGGGAACTTGAAACAAGTCTTTTGTTTCAAACAATCCGTCAGCCAATTAATTCGTTACTTTTATTCTTAGCCAAATATCTTTCACATGGAGAACCCACAAGTTAAAGTTAAAGTAGACCCTGTTCAAATGACTAAAAATTCTGAATTGATAAAGTGAGAACAAAAGAGGCAGACCATATTTGGGATATGTCCCTCAATGCTATTTCTTTCAGAATCCTCAAAATACAGAGCACCATTCAAATTCACAGGACAGTCATAATACAGGCCCAAACAAATCGTATCCTATTATTTTATCAGTATCAAATCTGAGGTAAAACCAATGCACAAGAATCACCTGGGCAGAAAGAAGGATCTAGGAGCACAATGATGATCAATGATGATAACTTTTGAGAAAGCTCCAATGTGGCCTTCACAGCGTGGACACATCCAGAATTGCCCAGCGAGTGAAATGCCCTTTCATTTGGACTCCATTAGTTGTGCTCACATAACCGCCATATAACCAATACATGCAAGTGGATCTGTGTGGGATTCACTCACTGAGGCATACCCATGCTCAGTGCAAACCCAAGTCCTTCCAAGTATTTTATCCACAAAAAGAGGTCCCAACCTGCCAGGCAATGTGCTAAGTAAGGGCTTTCCCTGACCCTCGCACTTGACTCTCATAAGAGCCTAGTGAGGAGGCACCATTACTATTCCCCATTGTGCAAATGAGGGAACGGGAATGGAGAGGCGAAATGACTCATTTAGCTGGAGCAGACTGGCTTCCAACCTGAATAGTCTGCACCCAAAGCCTACTGCCTCAAATTATTATATGGCCTCCAAAGGGCCCACAAAACCTGTTCTCAGCAAGGCAAACTGCGAAGGGCACTTCAAAAAAAAGCACAAGTTAATAGCACTAAACAGGCTCTTAAGAGAGGATCCGTGCACTTGGTTCCATAAGACAGTGGGTCACACTGGATCAGTTTCCAATCCCAAGTCTTGCCTTTGGCACAAAACCCTTTCAAAGTTACCAGAGGCAAGCTCAGGTGCATCAGGGCTGGGGTCCTGCGAACCTTACTTTTAGGTCCTATCTTAAAAGGGGGGGAAATGAGGAATGACAGTGTGGGCCACTGGAGGATGGAAATAAAAGGGACGTGAAGTGTGGGCACCATTTAATAGTTATGGTTCCATAGTATCTTATCTCTATGTCCTCTTGTCTTCCTCAATCTCCCCTTCCATGAAAGCACAAGTCATCATGTTCATTTGACCACCAAGCCCCTTAGAAGGGAGGGGCAGAGCACCAAACGTGTCCTCTCACTGGGACCTGGCTCATTCCAAATTTTTTAAATATCAAAAGATTTTCCCATAGAATATAGGGTGTTTTTTTTTGTTTCTTTAGTTTCCTTAAACATTTTTTGTGTGGTGTTTGTTTGTTTGTTTGTTTGTTTTTAGTATTTTCTTTTAACCAAATGAAAATATATCCCATTTCAAGAATCAGTAACAATAAATGTATAATTCACATTAATGGGAAATTTGAAAGTCCCTTTTTGAGGGAGATTTATTCCAGAATCTATAGTGGGTTTGGGACTCTCCCATTCCCAATTCTCTATGATGTTTCTCATACTCTTTCTTCTAACACCTTTCCTCTTGAACACCACCAAGGACACACATAGTGATGGGGGATGCTTGGGGGAAGGGAGTAGACGTATACAAGGCCCTAGAGAGAATGCAAGACACATGGAGATGAATTATAAAACTTTATTGGCTTGTTAAAAAAAATGAATTCAGCAAGTACATTTATGATCTATCCACATGTTAAAACAGCACTTAAAAATAAAATAAAAATGATTATCCACTATTTACAGGAAATGTGAAAAATGACTTTAAAACCTGGAACATTACAGGGGGAAAGCAGGGCATGAGAATGACTCACAGCCGCCTATGGATTACAGCCAATGGACCCCAACACGAAATGGGTGTGACACGCAAGGATCTGTCTTTCTCTGGAATCTCTTGCTATTATTTTTTCATTTTCCCCCTGTCAGTTTTATTGGGGCATAATTGACAAATAAAATTGAAAGATATTTAAAGAGTACAACATGATGACTTGACATACATATGCATTGTGAGTAGACTCTCTTACTATTTTGTGTTTATGCCGCCTTCATAAATGGACTGTCTTAAAAGTGGTGAAAAAACCTTTGTGTTTTTCTTTCCTTCTCATGCCTTTTTTTCATGAAAACTCAGACTCCAGACACAGCCAATAACCACCTACCTTGGGTGCCCACCAATGACCATCCCAAGGCTCCATTGCAATATTAGCCCGAATTAAACTCAGAGTGCTCTCACTGCCCAACTCTGATGGTTGGGAGATGCCTTTGGCCCAGAAGAGAAAAAAAAAAAAAAAAAAAAAAAAGGAAATGGACTGGCTTGAGTAGAAAGCTGCCTTTGGTGACAGCTGTTTTATGTCACTTTCTGGGTTGCAGATCCTGTTAACGTAATTCACTGTGGCAGCACCCCACAGAAAATGACATCCCTGTCCTATCCGGGAGAGCCCTTGACCTTACCAGGTGCCCTTGAGTAAGCCTGACGCGGTCCTCAGGCGCCACCGGTGGTGTGAACACAGCGGAGCACCCTTCACAGGTGACTGCTTCTGTCCCGTGTCCTTGGAGTCAAGTCTGCTGACTGGCACAGCCCCATGGGCTCAACAGACCTCCACTAGACAGGCATGGCCCCGCCCACCGGGCTGGGTGCAGCTACCCTGAGAAGATCCGGAACTATGGTGGAATCGCTCCACATCAGCTGCCCTCTCTCTGTCTGCAGTCAGGACAAAACAAGGTGAGCTGAGCTTCTACTGTTGTGTGAGCAAATTAGATGGAAGCCAGGGAGGAGTCTAAACAGAAGACGCCAGGAGAAAGTCTAAGTCACCATTCTCCGATGGAGGGAGAGAGGAGCTAGCTCAGGTCCCCTTTAGTGCTTTGATTCCATTTCAAAATGAATTTTTTAAAAAGAGTACATGGAAAGCAACCAGTAAAGCAAATAAAAAGTAACTCTCAGTCTGTCATGGAGTCAAGTTAGAATGCTACATAGAGAGAGCGAGAGAGGGCGAGGAGGAGAAGGGGAGAGGGAAGGAGAGGGGATGGAGGGAGAAGGTTGGGAAGGAGAGAGAAAGTCAGGGATTTTAAGCAAATAAAGAGAAAAGGAAGGGGAGAAGGCAGGAGCACCCCCATCATGCTGACTGTCACACTTGCCAGGGAACTAAATTCTTGCCTTGAACTCCTTGAGCTGTTTGCTCCTCAAACTGTTGAACAACGTGGCCTCTGCTCTGTCTGAGGAGGAGCTTGGGCCCGAACAGGGAGGGGTGGGGTGGGGGGCGCGGAGCACTGTAATACAGGATGATGTGGAGAGTGGGGTCCAAAGCACACTCTGGGCTCTGTGCTATGGGCGGGGCTGGGGTCATTTAAGTCCCATCTTTGCTCCCTACTCTTGGGAAGAGCAGTCAATAGGTCAAGAATGAAACTGGTCCCTGCTGGAGATTAGGAGTGAAAACCGCTGAGTGATCTTTGAAGTCTGTGGGGATTCATTCTTCCTGTGGAGATCTGGACCTTCTTGGCCTCGCCTAATGCCTCAAGTGATGACAGTGGGAGTCTCTCAGTTGCTCTCAGCTGCCTTGGAGTCAAGATACAGGGCCTGAACTGTGAGTCGTGAAGATGACACAGCTGTTTTCCATTTATCAACGGCCACACTGGTATGCTAAGGACACCGGAGAAACAGGGCTGTGCGTTTTCCCCTGAACTTGGCTGCACCTGAGCGGGCCAGGCAGCACAGACACTGGTGAAAGGAGTCATGTCAAACAAAGCAGGGGGGAGGACTCTGGCCACGTGGACGTGGGGCCAATCAGGGATGAAGGGCAAACACTGCTGCAAGGAAGTCCCAGGCAGAGAGAGAGCCCAGGTCCCAGCCGGCAGAAGGCAGAGGTGAGCCCCCACAGTAAGTGACATGAGCAGATCCCTTCAGTGCTAGATTCAATGGTGATAAAGTGCTCAGTGGTGACACTAGGATGCATGTTTGCAAGGGAAAGACAGGAGGAAGCAGTGAGAGAACAACGATCTTGCTTTAAGACACGAGTAACAAACTGGCAGCCCACAGACATGTTCTGTTGGCCTACATAACGTTTTAAAAATAACTGCGTCAACTTTTTAAAATAGGGACATTTCACGGGTTTCAAGTTTCTCTTAAAGAATCCCAAGAGTTGGAAACCTAGGACCACATTCCCGGGGCCGGCGGGGGGGGGGGGGGGGGGGGCAGGGGGGAGAGGGGGAGGGGGAGTTGGTTGGGGCTGAGTGACAGCTCCCCTCTGGAGTGAACACCCACTTAGGGTATGTTGTGCATTTAGGGTACCTGCCTGGTACTGAATTGCCAGGTCCTTGCTGGAGGGCGACAGTCTTGATTTCAATAAAAAATTCTGCCCATCTTTTTCTAATGTTGCAGAATTACATTAGGAAGCTCAAAAAAGATTTCTTATAGAGGACACAGAAAGCAAAAGGATGCAAGGGGGTGGTCTAGAGTACAGATATGAGAAGCTATGTCACTGATTGTGGTCTTCAGGGATTTAAAAAAAGACAGAGCAAAGAACTCAAGAACCATATGAAGCAATTTTCTAATAGCCTGATGTTTTCATCGTTCCCTAGGAGATGTCAACTGCGGTCTGATATAATAAATTGCCTTATCTGTCCCCTTCTCTCCATTTAAAAACAAAAATCCACCTCGTCATCCTTCTAGCTGTTGAGTACAAATATTCTTTTATTTTTTTTCCTTTTGGGTCTGGAAAACTTTAAAAATAGGCCTTAAACAATTCCTCGCCTTTTTATGACTCCATGAAATTACATAAAAGCTTTTTTTAAAAAAAAATATACCGAATGGCTGATATTTAAGAACCTGAGCTGTCCTGACAGCCCCTACTTGGCTTCCAGTTTGAATTTCCTTTTTCTCTCAGGGTTCGGGATTTCTGCAATCAGCTGGCCTTTTTGTAAATCAACACCTTTGGGAAAGATCAGAACCTAAGTCATGATAGGAACTGGCATTTAGCAGCAAGCAAGAAAATAGAAATTCCGAAGATATTCAGACGTCCCCACACCAAGGGCCAGCTGCCCTCACACTCAAATGTCCTTTAGGGGGGAAAATACTTTTGAAAACCAGGAACCTGTTTACGCTTTGGAGAAACTGCCCCTTTCAGGCCTTGGCCTGGAGTAGCCAAGTTCAATGCTGTAATCCATAGGACTCTGTGAGATGTCGGCATTGAGCAATACCATAGTCAGTGGTGAGAGAGTATAAAATATCCATCATGGGTTATCTTATTTTATCAAGTGGTACCTAAATGGATCCTGGTTTATTAAGATTAATGCCTTGGTTACACAGGATTCAAAACATTTCTAAACATGTTAGACCTGTTAAAAATCTATGCATCCTTAAAGCTAAACTGTAAAACTGTGTAACTATTTCAAAAAAATTTTTAAAGAACATCAGTAAATTTCCAATTCAGCCATGGCATCAGTGCACTCTTTTTTTTTTTTTTTTTTTTACTTTCAATATTATTTTGTATCAGTTTCAGGTGTACAGCACAGTGGTTAGACAATCATATACTTTACAAAGTGTTCCCCCCAATATTTCCAGTACCCATCTGACACCATACATAGTTACCACAATATTATTAACTGCATTCCCTGTGCTGTACAGAGCTGATTGTGTTTTCAAAGGACATGCTCCAGGCCCGCCTCTGAAGTCCCCCTAACAAGAAAGGTGTGAGGTGAGGTGGGGCAGGGCAGCCAAACCTGTCTTCTGACAGGGATCCTGCCTGGTGCAGACTGAGCAGAGCGTACCAAGGTCACTGCCATGGCCGAGCGATTGAAACAGGGGGCCACGGTGAGACTAAGGCAGGGACGCAGGATTCAGCTGCCCTCTCAGCAATGAAGCTGGACAATATAAAGCACATATTCATTAGCGACCTGCCACCTTGTGCTGCTGGGGTCAGGATGAGCTGTCCTGCCCCCTGAAAACCCAGCAGCAGTGTAGTATGTCGTAGGGAGACTATCTTACTTACAATATCGACTTCTGCTCACAGCAGGCCAGCCATTCTGCTCACAGGCCTTTTCAGAGTAGAAAAGCTGCAGTTCTGTTATGGGAACAGCATGGGTTGCTGTGGCCTTATCACTCGACAAACTTCTAAAACGCAGGGGGATTGCAGAGGGCAAATGAAAGGACATATGCACCATATGCATATATATGCCACTCCTTTAGCTATTCTGTCTATGCCTAACCTAACTCTACAGCCCTGACCAAGTAGCTTTTTTTTTCCCCTTTAAGAAAATCATTAAAGAAACTTTAAGGAAATCATGGGCGTTGATTGCATGGCTCTGGACCTTTATTATCAGTGAAGGAAAGACCTCTCTCGTGACATCACCAAGTCCCCACGGCGATACTGTATATGCTCTTTTAGCCTCTGTGGTATAGATGGAAAAATAAAACTTGCTCAGTTCAGTACTGATTAAACAACAGAAGATGCTGTTAAAATCTGAGTTACATGGAGGTTATAGTTTAGTGTGCACTTATGCCATTCCCTAAATTTAGATTTGTTTTAACTTTGTAGTTCATCTGTAATAAACAGAAACAATAAAAATCAAATACATTTCCAGTAAGGTCAAACAGCACGTCTTTCAGAAGAGAAGCACAACCCAATGGGATTTCATTTCAATTCCACCTTTGAATGATTAAAAATGAAAGCATTAATTTAAGATGTTTTCTTGCATCTCCGAGTAGCTGCCTGTGAGCTGCCTCAGCACCGGTGTTCCCCAATCACAGCTCAGGATCTGCAGGCTCCATGCAGTACCTCCTGCAAACACCACCCACCTCTACCGGAAAACCCCAAGTAAGCAGACTTCCCGGGAGAAGCCTGTGCCAGTCCCAAGAGTCCAGCTTACAAGGCAGCACCAACCAACAAGCACCACAGCCCCTTTCTCTGTCTTTTCCTTTATTTCAGCTACCCATCCAGTGGGATCTTATGAAACAAAACAAAACCTAAAAGAAACACAAAATAAAACATAAGTCATGCTCAAAAGAAAAATCAACAGAAATTAACATGCAAGTATAATCATTTTTAAAAGAACATAAATAAACATCAAAATTAAGACACAACATGGAATATGCTTTAAAACATAAAGCAATATATAATAACAGAACAGAAATTGAAAGAAAATGTGCATCTCATTATTAGCAACTTCGTTTTAAACTCAAAAACAACTTTACTTGGCACATGAAACATGGGAAAGAAACTCAAAGGATTTTACACACAGCTCTGCCCACAACTATCAGATATTAACTTCTTCACTTAAGTAGGAGAAATCTGTAAACAATATCGATTTACCCCTGAAAAATTTTTATGTATAAAAAATAAAACTTAACAACAAATATCTACCATAATCCTAATTTTTCCCCTGCCTAATTTTACCAAGTTATTTCTTAAATAATTGATAAATTACTGAGCAACTAAAGCAGAGTACTGGCTGGATATAACTAGTAAAATATGGAACTACACACAGATTTAGTGTGGTTTTTTTTTCAGGAATCTTAACATTAAATAATGAATTAAATGCCTAAATTGAATCAAATACCCAGAATATATATGACACATAGATATACAGAAATGTAATATCCATTATATCACACATGATATATAACATATAACATGTAGTATATTGTATATATATTTAATATATTATGTATAAGATATATAGTTTATGTGTATATTACATGTAATAGATATAAAACACATAATATGTAATACTTAGTATTAATTAATTCTGCAAACATTTACTGAGCACAGACCAAATCATAGACACTGTAATAGATAATACAAAAATAAAGAAAATGGAGTGCTTTGACCTCAACTACTTCTTTGCCCCACAGCTGGAGAAAGGTAAGCAACTTGCACAATAAATAACACTAATCTACTTTGTGCCAAGCTCTCCTCTAAGCTCTTTGTCCAAAGTAGCTTATAGTCCAATAACTGGTAAGTGATGGAGCTCAGATTTTGACCCAGGAACTCAGATTCTATGAATCTATGGCCACCCTGCCATGTCCCTGTGCAGGGAGGACAAACTCTCTTTGCACTTGCCTATGAAAACTCAGCGGGGATGGGGAAGATTCTGTTACATACAATTCTGTGTATAATTTGCATGAATCTTCACCAGATTCATACATGACAAAATAGATGATGTCATGGTAGAAACCGCCAAGATGTTTTCAAGTTCAGCTTTGGAAGGCACTTCTAAACACAACCCCTCCAGACTCTCGATCTTCCTCAACCTGGTGTCTGGTCTGCCAAGTGCTGGTGTCATCTGCCTCCAGAGCTGTAATTACCACCACCAATCTGTATTATCATTTACAGCAACACTCTGGAGCTTAATTTCCACGGCATTTCTGTCTCCTGTCCTTCCAAGTCTCAGGGAAAGGACTCGGGATGGACGCCAAACATCATTTATGGATTTAAACACCACAAAGCACTGAGAGTTTAGGAAGTGCTTGGGGCACTGATTAATTCTCCTTCATAACTCATAAGCCGCACTAGTTTAGAGGACATGATGGCACGTAGGACAAGCATGCCAAATTAACCAACCAAACCTCTTAATTATTCCATCAGGTTTTAAGAAGGTGATTCTCAATTCCTTTCCCATTGTAACAATAAGATTAATATTGGGATGTCAAGTCTGCCAATAAAAAACAGGAGAAACTTGGTGATACAAATAGAAGACATCACCCTCAGATAAAAAGATTTGTTGACTCCTATATACTAGTTTCTAGACACTTGGCAAGGAAACTCTAAGAGTTTACTGATGTCAGAGTGTTTACAGCATGAACCAGGCCACTCTTCCTTTGCTTCTATTTGACATTTTCTTCCCAGATGCTCCTCCAGGCTCTTTAAAATTACAATTGAGAAACTATTTGCTTTGCTAGATGCAAGCTCTTTTGGACTGCCATTCACTCAGGGCACAACAGCATTTGCCCTTATTTAAATTGATGTCAGATGTTCCTCTTCAACCTCCTTCTGCATTGCCTTTTGTGATGCATCCTTCTCAAAGAAGCATACCTTAGCTCCATTCGCCCTTGCAATAAAAAAAACGAGTGAAACCACCATAAAAACACACGCAGTATCTTCCTTAAGAGGAAAAAACAGCCTGAAACAAGGATAAGCAATATGAGCCTTCAGGAAGGCAAGTCAGTGCTTCTCAATACCCTTGATCTTCCCATACTATCGACACACTAAAGATACACTACCATGTACTGAAAAATTAGTTTGACTTACAGATTTCATCCTTTTATAAGGAAATGTCTCCAATACTTCATATTTCTCAGGGATCAAAAGTGAAATCCAATCAGGGTCTTATTCTACCTACCAGGATCTCATGACTTTTGCCCTCTTATAAGAACTCAAGAAAGGGGCCACGAAATAATATAAAACAATAGATGATTATGTTCTCCTAGTAGGGGGAAAGTTTTTAGACCACAACAAATGGCTGAACATCTTGTGGGTTTAGCAGCCAAACGAGCTGTCTAGCTTCTGAGCCTGAAATATAGATATTTTGACAATGTGACATTCTGAAGCATTTGCAGCATTCCGATGGTGCACGGGAGTTATTGTGAGAACAGCTCCTTTATCAAAAACAACCTTAGAGAAATGTTGCCACCACTCCTTACACCAGCTGAGCTAAATCCGAACAAGGTTAAAGCAGATGCTGTCTGAGAATGCAATGTGAAGTTGAAAGCAGAGAAGAAAAACCAGGAGGTGTCCTAAAACTCAGCCTCTGCTATTCGCCGATTTCAAATCTGCTCGCTGGCCTCTTCCAAGGGAAGGCCTGGGGGTGGGCTGAAGGTCAGTGAAGCACTGTGCTTTCTTTATCATTGGCTTCCGACTCATTAAGATTTCTTTACATTCAAACGTGCACACATTTTCCTCCTATTACTCAGAAGCAATCAGCCATAAAATGGCAAGGATCTGCAGTACATTTAAATTAACAGCAATTTATCTGGAGGGAAGAAGAAAATTGCTGAGTCTGAAAGGAAGCGAAGGGAAGGGAATGGAAGAAAGATGCAGCTGCTATCTGAAAAAGCCAATCTTACCACATTTGTCATTTGGAGAGTTAAAACAGAAAAACTGCCAACTTGGGTGTCTGAGTGGCATGGGGCCTCTTGGGAGCCGGTGTGGTGGCGAAAGAGTACAGTGGCTCACCTTCATAGGAGAGCAAAGCAAATGCTCCTTGGGCCTTCTGGAAAATGTGTACTAGGTCAAATCAAAGAATAAACTCCTGTGTTCTCATAACATTAGGTACCTGAACAACAGTGGGTACAAAAGGGTTTTGCTTTCATCACAAAGTTAGACTTGAACGAGGTACAATTCTGCTTTATTTCAGCACCACTTGTCCTAATTTGCCATTTGTGGAATAGTTACTATCTATTGATTCTTGCACCATCTAGCCATTACTGTCCTGCCTTTCCTATTTTACAGGGAACTCACTTGACCCACATGGCCACTGTGATGTGTCCAAGGTCACCTGCATGGACTGAGATAGCTGAAATCTAAACTCAGACCTTCTGGATTGTTAGTCCCTCCTTACAATGATATCACCTGCATCTATAGCAGAAATTTCCCAATATAAAAGTTTAAGTCCTGGTGCTTCCCTCTCTGTGCTCATTCCAGAAGTTCCTTAACCAGTCTTCAGACGCCCCTTTAGCTTCCTAAGGATGTGCTTTATCCATATACCACCTCTTCTCCTAAGACCTCCTTCTATCATGTGTTGGAAGCCTTGACCATTCTTGAAGGTCCAGTGTAAAGAGGTCTCCTGTGAGTATTCAGTTCATGGGTCTCTTAACTTCTCTTCCTTCATTCACATGGCCTTCTTTTGTACCTTTTTGAAACTTGTAGTTCTTTCCTATTTACTTTCTGCATCCCAAACTGTAAGCCACAGGAGGGCAGACAGAGCAGACAGAGAACATCTATACCTCTTCTACATCCCACACTGCCTTGCAGAATGGTAATCTATAAACTTTTTTTTATCATTTCTATGTACTCAACAACAGAACCAAAATGGAGAGTAAGGAGGATACAAGACAATGTAGGCTCTACTGTGTCTCATTGGCAACTGGGTTAATCAGATAACTTCAAAGCTCCTGGACAGAATCAGATATTTGCTCAGAATATTGAAGATTATAGAGTTAGACAGGTGGACACCCAGTCAGTGCTTCCTGAAGCATCTGAAGCTACTGAGGAAAAGGTGCCAAACTGAGTTGACTCTAATTCTCATGATGATCAAAATGATGGTGGCTGTGGGAGTTGGATGAAGAAAAGTATTGTCCATTTGTTAGCTGGAGATGAAAAACTAAAAATAAATGTCTGAGGATGGTCAGCAAGGCTTGGAAAGCTCTGGTTTGATTTAGCAAAATGAAGTTTAGTTATGAGCTGAAAATCAAAGCAGGAAACACAGAGTTCTTGGCAAAACTCGGATGTGTAAGGAAACCCAGAGCTATCACACAACTAAAACTCAGTGATTCTAAGTAGAATGTGATGAATTAGCAGGGCCTAATGACAAGTGTCCAACGGTTCAACCACTACCATGTCAGGGACTTCACATAAGATAGGTAACACATCCAAAGACAGATGCCATTGCCTCTATCTGTGGAATCACATACAAATGCTATAAATGAAGTAAGACAAAAGAAACAAACAACAAAAAAAACACACATGGAGTTCATGGTTTGAAGGGCATTAAGATTCTCAAAGGTTTTCACTCCAGCTACTCTGAGATTGAACAAATCAATCTCTTATTCTCCTGTAGGTGTGTCTGGCTTATTTCAACAAACATATATAGTACTAGTGGCCCTGTGCACGGATTCGTGCACATTGAAAGGAAATTAACTAGAAGGCACCAGCGGGGCGGGACTGGACGAAACGGGCCAGACACACCCTGGAGCCAACCTCCCGCAGTCCCTTCCCATCTGGCCACACCTGGGGTGGTACTGCGGCTCAAAGGGCATCTGCGGAGTGAGCAGGGTCCTTCTGGCAGGTGGGGTCCCTTGGCCTGGCCTACGGAATCAGGCCAAAACCATCTCTCTGACATCCCCCAAGGTGTCCCGAAGTGCATGAGGGCACCCGGCTGTCGTACAGGGTGTGGAACGCAAACTCAAGTGTGCAGTAAACCAGATTCGGGGCCAAGAGTGACCCAGCAACAACATAACCCACGGCCGAAGGTGGAATCACATGGCCCCGTGAGGAATCGGGCTCCCCCTTCTCTGGTTCGGGGGTGCGTCATCTGAGAACCATCATCCAAGAACCGCCATTGCCAAGTCACCACAGCTTGACAGCTCCTGTGTTGAGCATCTGCCCCCTGGCAGTCAGTGCACATCATATCTACCAGCAGGTCAGACGGTCACTTAGCCTTTTATATATATAGAAGATTGCACTATCTATATGGTAGCTCTTTGCAACATGAAATGACATCTTCTTTAAGACACTGTTTCACAATTCTCAGACCAGAGAGGCTTACCAATGAGTCAACATTCAGCACACACAAACATGGCATGATAAATTCCATTACAGAAGAGCATGTTCTTGTTGCCAATATATATTTGTGTCTAGATTTGGTTTTACAAAAATACTCTAGTCAGTGATCCTTCTTAGTATATGAAGGCAGTTTACTCAAACTAACAGTGTCCAGGTGGAAAACAAAAGACATAAAACCTATTACTCAATTAACCTATAACTATGTAAAATCTGCAAGAACCTCAAACATACACAGTAGAAGTTGGTTGGCTCTGCTCAATTGTGGATGACACCATAGTGCACAGACCAGAACGGATCTGGGAATAAATTTCTAGAAAAGTTACTAATGCCTGAAAGAAACAAGAGAAAACAAATGGACATGGGTCAACCAGGGCTTCTATGATACTGATAATGATGATGGAGGAGAAGGAGGAGGAGGAGGAGGAGGAGGAGGAGGAGGAGGAGGAGGGGGAGGAGGAGGAGAAAGAGGAGAAAGCAGGAGATGTAATGAGGAAGAGCAGGAGAAGAACTTAAAGAAAGTAGTTGCCATTGATTTGGAAGACCTCAAGCATGTAAAAAAAAAAAGGTGACAATAGAGATAAGGAGGTCTCAAAGCAGGATTACAAGTTCAGGTCCAAGTTGTAGGTGAACCTGGAAGGAAGAGAGTAGGTAAAAATAAAATTTGCCCTGGACCATTACTTTTTCATTAGGCATTCCAAGCAGTACTTCAGAAATAGAGTTTGAAGATCATTAACATTTAGGATACTTGCTAGGAAAGCAACAGTCAGGGGGGCTTTAGTGTGCACAGTGTCCCTGCCTATTTCTGCAAAGCCCAGAAGTAAGATCCACTAATAGTTCTAATTAAGCTGAGAGAGGGTCAAAGAAATTACTTTCACATGAATAGAAGTGCCTTATAAATCTCATTTCCATTTATATCACCTAAGTGCACAAGACAATGAAACCTTAGCTAAGTACCAAGTATTCCAAAATGCAAAGCAAAGATAGGTGAGGTTGATAATCCCCCTGAACTGAGTACAATAAACAGGAATAAAAAGCAAGCAATAAAAAACAAGGCCTTTGTTCTGTCTGGCAATGGACACCTTGGAAGGTAGACTCCCATCCTATGATCTGGCACAGAAGGAGAAATGCCAAAGCCCACATTCTGAGGACTTAGCTATGGCTTTTCAAAGAGTTTAGTTCCTGTGGTCACTGCCCAGCCCTGTGATGGTTTCCTCTCCCTCATCCATGGCCTCCTCCTCACTGCCCAGAACCAACAAGCAATGACATGTGGCCCACTGTCCAGGGTCCTGCTTCCAGACCAAAGTGGGGCCACAGATTAGCTTCCATGGCTGCTGCTGGCACATGTAGGAAGCTGCATGGCTTCAAACATACAGTAAGTCCTCACTTAACTCCATCAATAGGGCCTTGGAAACTGTGACTTTAACCAAAACAATATATAGTGATATCAATTTTACCATAGGCTAATTGACATAAATAAGAGTTAAGTTCCTATGGCATATTCTGCTCATGAAAACATCACCAAATTTCTAAAAGACCCAAACACTTCTAATATTAAACACTGAAATAAGTGTGAGCTATGTATACATGTAAGAAAGATTAATCAAACAATAAGATAATGATTTCCCAACCAGCTTACTCTAGTTCAGGGTCAAGGTGGCCAGTCAGTGGCCCCAGCTGGGAATTAATTTTTTTCCCATCAATGTTACAACAAAATGATGTTGAACAGCCCTGGCTGGTTTCACTCAGTGGTCAAGAGTGTTGGCCCATGAACTGAAGGGTCTCAGATTCGATTCTTGATCAAGGGCACATAACTTAGTTGCAGGCACGTGTGGGAGGCAACCAATTGATGTGTCTTCTTCACATAGATGTTTCTCTCTCTACCTCTCCTCCCTCCCCTCCTCTCTCTTTAAAAATTAATGGGAAAAAATACATTTGGGTGAAGATTAACAAAAAAAAGTTTTTAAAAAATGATGTTGAACAAAAGGATGTTATTCAAGGACCTATTGTACTTCTTTGTACTCAGGCTTTTATCCCGAGAAGTGAATGTGTCAAACTTAAAGACAGATGAAGATCATGGGGTAGAAAGAAGGCACTTCACCCAAACATGCCTTTTTTTCTGGTGCCTTTTCTCTGGGACAACCATTAGCAGAAGGACTTCCATCATATTGGAAGTTACTTCCCTAGAACAAGATGTAAAAAGCGCCTCTCCACAGAATCTGAGAGGTGATGGAAAATGTGGGTTGAAATGGTGGCTTATCCTGCCCTTGGTCAGTCTACCTGGTACATTACATGACACTGTTCCATAAAACAAAATTTACAATCCCAGATTGGACTCTGATTGAAAGTCCCAGATCAGACCCTGCAGAAATATATCTAACTCAACCCACAATGAGCATCCCTTACCCTACCAAAGCTCATAAAGGCATACCCACACATTACTTAACACTCTGATAGAGTATCCACCCACTCACACCATGAAGAACAGAATCTATACTCCAAAAGTGTTCCAACATCAAACAGAACCCTTAAGATTCTGGTGCCAGACCCAACTGCTATATACATGCTCCTTAGGAGTAGCAGATGATCCATTCCAAAATTCCTCTGTAAAATGGAGAGTTTACTCCATTCTCAATAGGAAACTTGAAAAGTGCAAAGTTGACTTTAGGGTCACAGCCTTCTAAGCATTTAGACGGAGGCTGCCAACAGAACCCCTTACTTGACTTAAGTTAACTCCACAGTTCTAAAAGCATCTGTTAGTGACATTTTTATTTGCTCCAAGAGCTCACTTTGGAAAAAGCCCATGATTCCATGCCACCCTACCTAACTATCCTTACTAACACCTCAACAATTCTTAGGGCAGCTGAGTGTGTGCCAACCTCTCTTTGGGTACACCGCAAACTCTCTTTCTGAAAGATGGGGAAGATTCTTCCAACTCCTTGATTCTTTCATCTTGGAACACAGCAGGCTCTTCATGATCCTTTGGTTCTAGTATAATTTATGCATGGAGAAAACTCTGGATTTTAAAAAGCATGCCTTTCATTTACATACATACACACACACACACACACACACACACACACACACACACACGCACTTTCCTTTTTAAAATAAAGTATGCATGGCAAAATACGGCAATATATAAAAAATATAACAGCTTGGTTAAGAAATATAGCAGCCATGCCAAAAATCAACCAGAACCAAGACACTGAGAAAACAATGCATTCTAAAATTTTTTAATGAAAATTTAACATATGCAAACATCTGAAATTCCTTTAAGAAATGCTTTACAAAACTTACAGAAAATTCTTTGCTATGTCAAAGTGATTAAAAGGGAAAGGTTAGTTACCTTGTAACCCTACACACATCCTTAGTTCAAAGCAGAAATCACCTTTTGCATAAGCACAGAGGCATTCAAAGACATGATGGACACATGCATTGCCTTATATAAAAGCAGTGAGAAATTGTAAATGTCACATAGATAAAAAGACAGAGTATAATTACACGTGCATAGCAGGATGGCTGGATTATAAATTAGTTTTTCTTTCATTCTTCATAATTAGGGCCATTTACAATCCATTGTTTAACTACACAAGATCCTAGAACTTTACGTACAGCTAGCATTGGGATTAGAATTTTAATAAGTACAGTCACCCCACATATTTATCTTCCTTGACAACTGTGTGCTAAAGGACTCATTTCCATGGTGATGCCTAATGACTGGCTGGCTAGACAGAGAAAAGAAGCCTGAAGCCAGACAGACTTGAATTTGGATCCTGCCCTTACCCCTCCTGAGCTGTGTAACCCTGGCCAAGTCGGGGGACCTCTCTGAACCTATTAGCCAACTCTATAATAGGAATGAAATAAACTTGACTTATTGTGATGGCTAGAATTAATATGAGTAACTAATATTGTCCAGGCTCCTCAACTCAGGGTAGTTGCTAGCATTGTGTCTATTAACATTTAGACAAAGTGTAAAACCTTAGAAATTCCAAACTGTCCTATTGATTTTTAAAAATACAATTGGAATGACCCCTCTCATTGAAGATAGCTCTATGTTTTACCAAATATGTATGATCCAACAAAAAAAAATATTCAGGGTAATAAACTGTAACCCATACATAAAACACGACCTGAATCCACCTTCAATGAGCCCATTTAGGACTCTGCTTGTAAATGTGCAATATAACCTTAAGTCAATTAGTGATGAATTTCTTAAAGCTCACAAGATATATACCTTCACAAATGCTTGCCTTGATCCAGGCTAGTGTAACCAAGTGTCTTTCTCATTCATCTCCAATTTTTTCAACTTCCTATTTTGTTTTTCTGGGCCACCCAAATGTCTTTCTTGGGTGATATCTCTCAATCTCATTCTCTCTCTCCCCCACATCTGTCTCATTTTCTCCATGTGTAGGTCCTTCTCTCATTTCTAGCTCTTTTATTTTCTCCTATGGACTAAAAATAACTAAGAGATACATGTTGACATCACTAGTTTTATTTACGGAGTGGAAACTGTGTTCAAGATTGGGATATGAAAGAGTGTCCTCTTTAAAAATCCATTTATTGGATGTTCTCCCCCTCCCCATCTGTGATGCTGTGTTTATTTGTTTATTACTCTGTTTTAATACAACTGGGCACAAAAAAACATTGAAGTGCCAACCAGATATAAAGAGACACCATTTCTGAAAATATTACTAAATAATGTAAGCAAGAAAAACATGGAAACTTATAAAAATCCATACATCATTTTAAGTATATAAGAGTCAGAGTTTACACACCTCTTTTGGGAAAGGGGCTATCATTTGCTCATTGTGAAGTGAAAAGGAGGTTAGTGCTTCCATTTCACAGATGAAAACATAAAGGCAGAAGGGGGCTAAGTGATCATATTTTGTTCAACATAAGTACATGTTTCACTCATTAATCACACAAGTAATAACCTCCCATTTTGATAGCAGGACACCAAAATGTAAAAAAAAAAAAAAAAGTTTAATTCAGCTCAGAACTCCAAGACAAAAAATTCTCCGGCTTTCTTTCTAAATCAAAGACCTCTGTTATCCACCAAGAAATAAATGCTTCAAGAACCAAAGGGATTTTAAGGTAGATGGACCCTTGCTACACCAACCACTGGGGTGTCGTTTGGATGCTCTTGTGCATCATGCTAGAATAATCATGTCTTAGAGCTTCCCAGATTTCCATTCACAGTCATGGGTAGTGAACTCTAACCCTGCCCACAGTCAGCTCAGCAGCCACTGCAAATGATTACTTGCAACTCGATTTTCTTCATAGGCCTAAATAGATTCTCTGTCATGCACTATGAAGTAAAAAATAACAGAAAAGAACTTTGCTCAAAAATTCCACCTTCAGCCCAGCTGGCGTGGCTCAGTGGTTGAGCATGAATCTATGAACCAGGAGGTCACAGTTCAATTCCCGGTCAGGGCAATTGCCCAGGTTGCTGGCTCGATTCCCAGTATAGGGCATACAGGAGGCAGCTGATCAATAATTCTCTCTCATCATTGATGTTCCTGTCTCTCTCCCTCTTCCTTCCTCTCTGAAATATATATGTATATATATCCTATCTAATAAAGACGGAATATGGAAATTGACCATAACTCTGCAATAAAGACAGTAGCGCCCACAGCCAATAAGGAGGGAATATGCAAATTGACGTGACAAGGCGAGAGGCGGAAGGCGGCTCCAGCCAGAGCGAAGGCGGTGCCAGCAGCCAGGGGAAGATCTTTGTGCATCGGGCCTCTAATATATATATATATATATATATATATATATATTATATTATATATTTTTTTAATTCCATCTTCACCCTCTCAGAAAAGTGTGACTCAAAATGAGAGTTAGAAGCCCTGGAGATGCTGTGGAGACCTGTAGGGAACCACTGCTCTCAGATCCTCAGGTGGTCACATGCCCTTTTTACCTTGCTTACCAGGATATTGATGCTACAATGGTGGCCACTGACTGGTGGTATCCCTTTGAGTCAGAAGTTTGGCCAGTGGCAGGATTTCACACCCATGGTGGAAAATGTCTGAGAACCATTCCATGGCTTCAGCTCCAATTCCACAACCACAACAAAACTTGGGGCAAAAGGTTTTGGCCTTTATCCAAAGTTATAGGAATGTACAGTTCCACAACTGCGCAATATGCATAGGTGACATTGAAACCACATCATGATAGTGCTCCAGCTTGCGATTGTCCTAGACACCTGCACTAGCTGCCCAAAAGCCGGGGGAGAGGCTCTGGGCACATGCCTTCTAGATTCAGAGTTGCTTCTGAGTTGTTGCTGGTTTTCTTCCTTCTAGCATCTTCAGGCAGCAGCTAAATGAACCAAACCCTAACTAAATGTAACTGGATAATTGCACCTAAATTAGTCACAAAGCCCCTTCAGAAGATTCAGTCTATTTCTTGAGGGAGAAAGTAAATGTTTTACTATATAATTATAAACTTAATTAACATAAAATAAATTAATTAGAGACGTGGGCTGGTAATGAACGCCATGGTTTGGCTGTTATTTGCTGTATTTTCCAGGGGAAGCTAAACCTGGAATAGAGACCTACCTTGTGCTTTAAGTCTCATTTCATCTCACCCCTTTCCTGTCCCCAACCAAACTGTTAGGTTTCTGCTTGATACCCAGTAGCATGACATCTAGTATTCTACAGAATTCAACTGGAGACAATTTACCTGCTAATCTCTAGGGAAACAAATTCCCATCCTAAACCATCATAGCTGTAACAGTTCCTAGCTGGCAGTTCACTAAAATAACAGATGATTATCCAAAGCAATCATTTCTCTGTCCCAGCCTATAATGACAAAACTCACCTAGAGCTAAAATAACCATCTGCCACAGATTGTTCCACATGGTTTGTTTGCTTGTGTGTTTCTTAATTCTGAGAAAGAATTCAAAAATGGTATTGGCAAAGAAGGGTGACTTCACAAAAATGCCCTAGTTTCCAATCTGTATTGCCTCAACTATCACCTTTATTTTTTTAAAAAAAAATCTGACTTAAAAAAGGAGGCTGAGAAAGGTGCCTCTAAGGATGATCTTGATGACACACTGTAGGTGTTTAGTGAATGAGAAAAGTCTTGTTCTAATTTTCCAAAATCCGCATCGTTTCTAGGAATGCTGACCTGCAGCTCTCATACTTGTTTTCTCCCTATTTGCTGTGAAGATGAAGAATAGCTTCTGTGTATGACCCACCGTGAGACAGAAAGAACAGTGGATGACAGTATGGGCCCTGAAGCTAGGAAGTGCAATGACTGTGCAACCTTGGGCAAGTTGCCTCAGTATCCTCTTCTGTGAAATGGAAATGCCGATAGTACTTAATTTGGGGAACATAACACGTTCACTAAATAGTAGCTGTTTCCATTATCTGTAGACTCCAGCTCTGTTTTTGTTCCTTAAAATAGCTAATGTTTGCCTTAGCTGGGTTTGCTCAGTGGATAGAGCGCCGGCCTGTGGACTGAAGGGTCCCAGGTTCAATTCCAGTCAAGGGCATGTACCTTGGTTGTGGGCACATCCCCAGTAGGGGGTGTGCAGGAGGCAGCTGATCGATGTTTCTCTCTCATCCATGTTTCTAACTCTCTATCCTTCTCCCTTCCTCTATGTAAAAAATCAATAAAATATATTTTTTAAAAATAAAATAAAATAAAATAGCTAATGTTTTATGTTAAAAAAGAGTTGCAAATGTTTAATGATACATATCTAAATTTGTTGCACACCCTGGTCAAATCATGCCCCAAACAGAAAAGACAATTCAGTGCTGAAAATGTCAATTAAAAAAATTCCTCTGCTTTCAAAAAAAGAAAAGAATCATGTGGTCACTGAATCAGAGAGCTTCCATCAAGAAAAGGACATAGAGACCCTGAAGTCCATGCAATGCCCTCTTGTCTGAGGAGGAAGATACATTTTCAAGAGCTTGATGACTTGCTCAACAGCCCAGAGCCAGCAAAGGGCAAACTCACAGCCCCTGTTGCTGGCTACAGACTCAGAGCTCAGATGACATGTCAACATGGTGAGAGCATCTTTCATGACTGGCAGGAGCCAAAGACAGAAATGGAACCAGTTGGTTTTTTATATGAAAACAAACATCCTGATGGCTCTGGTCTGGGAATTTTGAATGCATTTCTGCTAACATAACCACATATTCTATTTTACTTTATCTTTTCCTGAACATGAAATTGATTTCCACATGGAGGGGACTCACAGACCCTGTGTTCAGCTATCACAGAATTCCCAAGACTGTTGGTGCAAGGGATTTCAAACATTTTCTGTGAAGGGCCAAAGAATAAATATTTTCAACTCTGTGGGCCATTCAGTCTGTCACAACCACTGGCTCTGCTGCTATACATGAAAGCAGTCATACATATGTAAAGGGATGAGCAGGCAGTATTCCAATAAAACTTTATTTGTGAAAACAATGACAGGTTGGATTTAATCCATGGGCTGTAGTTTGCCGATCTTTGATTAATGCCATTGTCTACCTGATGTGGTCTTTACCTTATTTCTTTTACCATTTCTCAGCTTTAGCTTCCTCCTTAAATGAATATTTATAGTTTGTTTCAATATTTGTACCAGGATATGATTGATATGCAGTAGAATCTAATTTATTGTACATGAAAAAGAAAAGCCAGTGTGAATTTATGAAAGCTCTAAATTAAGAAATATGTTTAAAGAACTGCAGTTTTATTACTTTCATATACATATAGAAATTGAAATTAAGCCAATAAAACATTTCCAGCTTGCTTTGGCAAGTAGGGGGTAATTCAGACTTACCCAAAAGAAAAGAACTTAAAATTATATAATTCATCAACTGTTTCCATGAGATTTCTTCTAAAGGGATTAAAAAGTTTGCTCCCCCAAATGTGATTCCTACTACTCCATCTTATTTCCACTATTAATTGATTTGGAACTTCCTTTGTTCATAGAAATGCCCAAAATACTCCACCAAACCAATTCCTCACAAAATTAATGATTTGATCAGCAAGAGTTTTGGTGTTTTTTTTTGAATTTTCAGAAAAGATTTAAAAAATTATAATCCTAGGACATCATATATTAATATCATCTTTGAAACAGCTTTACTGCTCTCTCTCTAAGATCCTCTTTCTGACCTCTGGCAGACATTGTGGATTGGTTATCTCAAAATCCATTCACAATCCCTCTTTCCCTTTCTTCCCGTACCTTCGAGGGAGAAAAGCTAATGTATTTGATTTCCCCATGTCCTTTGAAGTTAAAGGTGGACATGTGACATAATTATGGCCACTGAGATATATCTAGAAGTCCAGGGGGTTGGGGTTGTCTCTTCTTGAATTAAAAGGCAAAACCTCATCAGAGAAAACTGCATTGCCCTCTTTCCTTCTTTCTACTTGGAATGTATATTTGACATCTAGAGGAAGTGCAGGCACCTTGAGACCTCAAGGTCACAAACGTAAGGAAGAGGCCTAGCAGCTAAAAACAACAGAAGAGAAAGGTGAGAGGAATCAGTGTCCCTGGCGGCATCCTTAAGTCCCCATCAGAACCTTGGTTCAGGAATTCTTGCTGTGTGAAACAAATTTCTATCTCTTCAAGTGGTTGTTTGCTTTGTTTATTGTTGTAGCCAACTCTGCTTTTTTAGCTCAAAAGCAGCCAGAGACAATGCCAAAAACAGAAGTGGCTGTGTTCCAATAAAACTTTATTAACAAACACAGATTTGGCCCACAGGTTCACTGATCCCTGTTCTGTGGTCATTTCTGTGAACCACACCATGAGGGTTATTTGTTCTTTCCTCCCTCTGAAAAAGAACAAGTGGAAATTCCTTCCCATGAAAATAACCCAACCTGTATAGTAAGCAAGTTGTATAGTAAAGGCTAACCTGGACCAAATAAAAAAGGTTGAAGTTTATGTGAGCTGCAAAAAAATAAAAGCTTCAATTTTCATAGAAACATAGGTTTATTTTGATAGAGACATGCTGAATACAAAGGGCTGAAATAAATGAGTAATCTACACTAATAAAAGAGAAATTTTCAAATTAACCATACCTTCGTGCCGCCCACCAGCCAATCAGGAGTGAGTATGCAAATTAGCTCAACAAAGATGGTGGGTTAATTTGCATACACAGGCGCAGAGTGGCTGGGTGGGGCAGGACACCTGCTATGAGGGGAGGGCGGGGGGCAGAGGGAGCTACAAGAGTGGCGCTCTGGCCGGAGTGGAGAAGAATGAAGGCTCCAGCCAGAGCCAAGGCTGAAGGTGGTGGCCAGAGTGAAGGCCTGGGTCCCGGGTGTTGGAGGAAAACCAGTGCCAGCAGCCAGGGGAAGGAAGGCCTATTGCACGAATCTTCATGCAACAGGCCTCTAGTCATTAACATAAAATAATAGAATATTTTAATAAGAATTAATATTTTTTCTTGGACATTAACTTACCAGACACTGAATAACTGCACAAATTAGTAAGTGTAAGGCAAATAAACCTATTTTTCTTGTTCTCTGAAAGCAAAATATTTCCTGTTGCGTACACCAAACAAGTCAGTACAAGACTAATGATGTGGCAATTGGCTGCTAAAATATTCGCTGCTAGTATTAGTGGAGAGAAATGGTGCACCTGCGCATAAGGCGTGTAAGGAAAATGAATGCAACACAATTATAGTAATCAATAATTAGTGAACATTGTAGTTCATTATTAATAATTATGTATAACAGGATATTGTAAAATTTAAGTTATTAAATTTTTATTAAAAGATTTCTTACATACCATTATATTGGCCTGGCCCCAAAAGTATTCGTTGTGGGCCACATGCAGCCTGAGGGCCGCGAATTTGACATGCTTGCTGTATAGTATGAGCTTAAAACTTATAGGCTGTACATCAAATGTCTTCTGGGGGGAAAATTCAAAACCTCACTCTATAAAATTATCATCTATGTTTGTGACTGGTGAAACCAACGCCTAGGGCCTAAGGCAGCACAGTGTTTGTAGGACACATGGGCACTCTTACCATTCCTAACCACTCTGTATGAGAAACACCGCCTCTCAATTAGCAGAGCAGAAATAGTAGTACTTTCATAATGACTCACACTCTGCAATTTAGGTCATGCCTACGGCAATCAAAATCCTCCACTTAGATTCTCCATGGCTAATTTGATCCCCTGCTCTACTCCTAAACTGGGAGATTTTTTTTTTTTAGTTGTTTTCAATTAAGCCAATTTGTCACAGACACCTCTGTTCTCAATAGGGTATTTTCACCCAATTCTCTTTTGTTTTGAAAATAGCAAAGTGGGAGAAATGCATGTGTAAATGTTGGGCTCAAATCACTACAGTTTGTGCAAGGAGTGACTGTAAAAAGGAAAGAGACCTCTTAGCTATCACACAACACACACACACACACACACACACACACACCAGTTGCCTTCCTTTATTGTCTCACTATGCACATTTTTTACACACCTTTGAGTGAGTGAAATGCTAGACCCTGATGGTGGTGTTGCTGATGATGACAGCTACACATTATTAAGCATCATTACGAAATGGACACCATGGGAAGCACTCCACATGTGTCGGCTCAAATCCTCAGACATTTCTGCTCTCCCCATTTACAGAAGAGGAGACTAAGGCTCAGGGCAGTTATTTACTATCTACTTTACAGGAAGATATAGAACACTGAGGTCAAAAAATAATTCACATATGAGTGAAATCATATGGTCCTTGACTTTTTCTGCTTACTGGAGGGAATAAAAGGGTGGGGGGAGATAATAAAAGGTAGAGGGGGTCTAAATATATGGTGATGGAAGTAGATGTGACTTTGAGTGCTGAACACACAATGCAATATACAGATGATGTATTATAGAATTGTACACTTGAAATTTTATTAAACAATGTCACCCCAACAAATCTAATTTAAAGATGATAAAAAAAAGATAGCTCAGATTTCAACTATCCACCTTACTAATGTGTGACCTTGAGCAACTGGGTATAGCTAGGTGCTCTCATGTGTACATGGTGATAATTTTATTTTCTTTAAAACTGGTTTGAAAGAATCAAATAAAATATCTATAAAGCTCTGCATATGAGGCCTTAGCACATGATTAGTCTGAACCATATGAACCATGTGAAAATGTCTGTATTTGATCTGATCCTGCAAAATTATCGTTTTATATGGCTCAAACTTACAATTGCCCAGCAAGTGGTATTATTAGTAGTACTGTTGTTATTATTATTCAAGGACAACGAAAGGTGGCCAAGAAGAGATTTTAATCTGAATTTGACTGATGTAAAAGCCACTGCTTTTTTTACTAACTTAGTGACTTTCAAAGAAATCCCGTGGTATTTTTTTACTGAGTTCCCCTTTAACAAACTGAAACTGGCATCAGGAAGCTAGTAAATGACAAGAACAGCATTGGTATTTTTTATTTTACTAGCAACATTTTATGAATAGGACAAAGTCCATTTCATAATCAGCTCAATGTAGTCAAAATTTGTTTGAAGTGTATTAACCAAATGTCAGTTGAATAAAAATATGAAGTGCCTCTCTTCTTTAATGTATGAAGGGTCATGGTCTACTGAAAATTGGAATTTGCCTCATTAGACAGTTATAATTAACTCTGCTCATAATTTTCCACAGAGGAATTTCTTCCTGGTTCATACTTAAGACTAGGAAGAGAATTCAGCAGCATTGGGTGAGAGAACAATTAGTTTCTCTTTCTTGTTCCATGGTGGGAACTGTGAGTAAAAATAACTCTCTCTTCCCAGGCTGGGGAAGATGACTTCCCCTCAAAGGCCTGTCTGCTCATTGACAAGCTGAAAGGAAATAAATTCCCATCTGAAACTATACCATTCCTTGTTGTTTTACCACATTCCCAGTGGCTACCTATGTTGAAATAGTCTAGACATTTTTCAAGTTTGAGTTGTATTTTAGACAACGTCTTTCAATCTCAGAGATGATTCTAAAAAAGAAGCCTTTTTCTCTAAAATATTAGATTCTAATCTCTAGGGTGTTGCCTCAGAGGATTGTAAAATTCAATCAGAAACAGGAGTTTTCCACCTGCTTTTTTTCTAAATAAATAGCAAAACACCATTTTAAGGGCAATGCATAGAGAGGAAATACCATGGTCAAGAAAATATTTGCATGGTATTTTGACTGGAAACCACATGTGTTCTCTGGAACGTTTCAACATGTCTATCCCTGATGAGTCAACAGCCAGAACTCTCCAGAGACAAACTTTTTTAAAGGACTGTTATCACCGTGGGCTCTATCATCCTTTAGTCTGCATGGAACCAAGGTTTGTTTTGGAATGTTGCAGTGAGAATAGTCATTTTGGGGGTGTTTATTATTCCTTTTTTGGCTGATTGAGACATAGCAAATGTAAGTAAATATTAGGGTAAAGGTAGTTAACTTTAAGAGTTAATCTAGATGATCTAATCAAAGGACTTAATGAAATGACCAAAGGGACAGATCTTTTAGAGGGATGAGGGTCATGGGACAGGCCCCTTTTCATCTCTCCATCACTGTTTTGAATATTGGGTTGTACAATTATCAAAGCCCTTTTCATAAGATGCCAAGAGAACATTACACTCATTCCATAAGCAGAAGAGGTAAAATGCACACATTAATATTAGTAAGTTAGAGACTCTTTATTCTAAAAGGCTCAGCTTAGCCAATTAGTACTAAATCAAATAAACAGAATATGATATGACACTACTAGGCAAATCCCAAAGAGGCAATGTTACATTTGAAAAGAAAGAGCTAACTAAAATATCACATGGAAATAATGGAAGAGGGGAAAAAAGGGGGACATCTGTAATACTCTCAACAATAAAGATAAAAATTTTAAAAAGAAATAATTGAAGAGAAAACACACTGATTAATAAAACCACATAATAGCTAGGGTTCATTTTAATAATAATAATTCCCCTTTCAGTGCAAATTAACAATCATAAGGGAATTTCTCTCTCAATTCCCTAGATTCCATCTTGAACTAAATTAATCTTCCAAGTCTTGAAACTCTACTATAGATGTCCCTTCAGATCCCCAGTACTTATACCTACACCTCCTCCTTCAACATCGCATTGGCCACACAGTCAAAACCTACCTCCCTGCACTGAATCTGTGGAAATCCATCAGGGTGGATGCAGGGGATGATTTTCAAAACTCTAAAATAGACTCACTGACTTAGCAAATATCAACAGTGACCTTGAGAGTATTGATCAAACTCTGTTTTTCTGTTAGAGAGGTAGAGAAATTAAGTAGTCTTCTAAATCATTAATGGATTCTTTTTATGTTCTATTCAACTCCCCCATCCCTTGCTCAAGCCAGGAGTTTGCATCCTTATGTCTTGGAGGGAAATGGTGAAACTTCTGTGAAAATGTCCAGGAAGAGAGCCCAATTTTCTTTCAACCATTGCTCAGAATAGCCAAGGGAAATTTTATCCATAATCAGCTGAATGTCTGCCTTGGAAAGATATATAATTTTTGCTTCTTCTGTGGGGCTGATGTTAGTCTCCCTTAGAAATTTATTAAAGAAGGGATGACAAAGGAAACATTTTAGGCACTTAATTTTTACTTAAAAGTTTGCTTGACATTATTTTTCTACCTAAGGTTTTCTCTGATCAAGTATTGAGATTGGCATAAAGACCACTTAGATTTAGAGACTGAGAGTCTCTCTATGCATTGGGAAGAGACCCACATTAAAATTGAAACTGAATTGCCTGGAAGAAACAGAATGTCATATTCACTCCATCTACTGCCACCCTAATACAGGCAGTCCTCAGGTTACATCGGACTCGACTTACATCATTTCATGGTTACGTCACCATCTCCCATGTATAGTATTTATTAAAAAAAAAAAAAAAAAAGTTCTGTCATTTTGACGTATATACACATGTGCTTTATGTTTTTTATTATTTATTTACCACAAGTAAAGGTCAGGAATTGTTCTCTTTCTATTAAATTTTTTTTACTGTTTCACTTCATTACTGCTGTGCATGTGCTCCATGTGAGTGACATAGGTGCCTATGTAGGTGGGTTCCGACTTAGAGCGAAAATCGCGTTACATCGCACCATAGGAACGGATCTCCGATGTAACCCGAGGACTACCTGTATATAAGCTATTTGTTACTCAACCACCTAAAAAGACTTGGGGAGGAGAGTAGCAAGTGCCATTAAAGGTAGGAAGGTGGAAAAGGAGGAAGAAAGCTTAGGGCTTAACTGATAATCTCTGTGGCCAGAGGGTAAGAAAGGGCACTGTAGTGGGCAAAGAGATAAGGGAAAAGGCTGCTGCAGGGATAGATGCAGTGAAATGTGTGCCAGGGGCAAGAAAGTCCTCCTGGATTTAAGCCTGCCACTAACTCCGGGCTGACCCTGGCAAGTCCAAGACTCATTCTGGGCTTCGGTTTCCCCAAGGAAGCTGTACTAGGCAGCCTCTGACTCCCCAATTCCAGGTCTAACATCAGAGGTTCTGTGACCCAAGCTTGTCTTTCTTTGCCATCTCTAGACCAAACCCTGAGTCAGCATTTTCAGGTGGTGGATGCATAGATAACTGCCCCTGACAGCCAGGTCAGCAAGACATTCTGCCTTCACACTCAGCTCTGGACTATCAAGATCTGGCACAGATACAGTGAATTCAGTTCACCTCGCCAACAGCTCAGCAATTTCACAATCTGCTCAGGTTGCAGCTGGTCCTCCTACTGGTCATTCCTTCAGGCCACACCTGGACAGGCAGCAGCTGCTCCCTCTGTCCCTGACAGCCTCCCTGCACCTTCTCTCCCCTTCTTGTTGTGAACGGGAGGTGAACAGCACAGCTGCTGCCAGGTCACAACCTAACCTTTCTTCAACCTGCTTGGATCCTGGCCTCTCAGCCTTGCCACTTCTCCGCAAAGCCCCTCACAGCCACCACAAAGGCCTCATACACAGTTCTCAATGGCCTTTCCTCCAGTCTCTTCCAGCTGACCAAGCTGAGGACTTTAGTGCTGGTGATCACAGTAAATTTCTCTATGCTTTTGACTTCCCTAACACCATATTCAGGCCTGTCTATCCTCAATCTGGTCATTTTGACAACTCCTCCTCCACAGTTTTAGTTGTCCCAAGGCTCTCTGCTCCTTATTCTCTGGCAATTCTTACCTGGAGTTAGACTATTGCTTCCAAATCAGTGTATCTGGCCCATGTTCTAATTTCCTATTTCTCTCTGCTGGGCAACAGATACCTGTTCTGGGGAGGACTAGAACCCTACCTTCAACTCACGAGAGATCATGAAGCTGACAAAACCCACCTCCAGGTGCCCTATGGGAACAAGTCCAGGCTCCCCCAATCTCCCTCTCCTCTTCTGTTGTCCGTCTTGGTAAGTGTATCTGGACAACAGTTGACACCTCTCTGTCCTCATGCACCTTGTGTCTCAAGCACACAAGACATTGTTCCCACAGAACACCCACCCTGCCCTCACTCCACATGCTCGAAACTCTGTACAGTTAGTTCTCTTTGCTACCTCCCTGCCTGGGGGACTCTTATTTTCAGCAGACAAGCTCAAGTGTCCCCTCTACATAAAGCCAGTCCTGAGTCTCTGAGGCTGGGGTGGCAGAGCCTCTACCAGAGCCCCAAGAACAGACGCTGATGACAGAGCATATCACATCGCTCTCTGTGACTGGATTTTAGCAAATACTTCTGAGAGGTGACCCTCCCTCTCAATAGTCCCAACACATAGAATAGACACTCAACCTGAAAAATGTCAGGCTGCCTCAATGAATTGACTAGAATCTAGTAAATTTACATTTATGTTAATTTAATTTTCATTTTCCTACTAAGTATAATACTACTGGTCTTTGAAATCTTTTATTTCCCAAAGACATGATATGATAACATAATAACAATTATAATAATTAAAATAAATAATAATAAATAATACTTGTTTAATGTTATTCTTATGCTTACTATGTATAATAATAGTAGCTAATGCACAGTTTTGACCATATGCCAAGCTTTCTTCTAAGGCAGTGGTTCTCAACCTTCTGATGCCGCGACCCTTTAATACAGTTCCTCATGTGTCTTCCAATGGTCCGCTACCCACAGGTTGAGAACTGCTAGCAGGGTCACCTAAGACCATTGGAAAACACAGATATTCACATTATGATTCATAACAGTAGCAAAATTACAGTTATGAAGTAGCAACGAAAATAATTTTATAGTTGGGGGTCACCAAAACATGAGGAACTGTATTAAAGGGTCATGGCATTAGAAAGGTTGAGAACCATTGTTAAGGCTTCATATGTGTTATTTGTTTAATCTTCATGACAGTCCTATAAGTATGAGATTCTCTTTTTCAATCCTCAAAGCAACTCTATAATATAGGTAATTATCATCACTTTTTGCAATTAAGAAAATAGTCTTTGAGAGGTTAAGACACTCACCAAAGGTCACAAAGTTAAGACGGGGTGGCCATTGAAACTCAAAGTCCAATTGTTTTGCCTAACTTTTCACTTCTGAGAAGATGAGATGAAGTAAAACCATACAGAGTTTATTAAGACACATCCAGCCATAGTCATTACTGCTTATGCAGCAGCATTCCACCATGACCCAGTACCCCAAATATCTGAGAGATCTGTTCACATCAGCTTAATTCTGCAGATGGGCAAAGACTAGCTCAGTCTAGGAGCCATGCCCTGGGATCCTGAAACTCCTGAGTTGGCACCATTCATTTGTCTCTCATACATGAGATCATTTTGCACCTGGTCATTTTGTATATGCATTGTTTTGGGTAGCATCATTTCAAGCTTCCAGAAATGGAAGTAGAATTGCTTCTTTCTTGGTTCAAGGACAATGAAATGTCAATACAAGATCAAAATTGAGAGTGGGTTTAGACATGTTTTTCAAGAAGCCCACAACTCCTTACTGGAGAGCTGCCACCTCCGCCCTTGCATATCCATAAGTTCTTTAAAGATGACAGGTGTTTGCAATCACAGACATGTGATGGTCAATGTGAGCTGAAAGCCTGTAATTCAAACATGTGCAATATCAAATATTTCTAAAAGCAAGCTTTTATCCCATTGCCCCTTTTTTCAGTTTGAGATAGCACCTCTTTCTTCATAGAATTTTCATTTTTTTGGGTTCAATATTATTAGGCCAAATGATTAAAAGATTAGCCTATAAAGAGAAGTAAAATAACATATCCTATTTTGGAGAAAAACAGAACAAGGAACCAGAAGTAGAGACAGATGGATCAAAATAACAAAAGGGAACAAAAGAGAGAAAAGAATAACTGAAGGGAATAATGATCCTGAATATCACTGAAAATATGTAACTGACATCTGCCCCAATTTGGATCCTGGTATCACTATGCACCACATCTACATATAGGACCCCAGGCAAGTTACTTCACTTCTTTGTACCTCAGGTTCCTCATCTATACTTCCTCATCTAACTCGTGAGGTGTCAAGGGTTTTAAATGAGATGAGACATAAAAGTATGGAAACAGGCTTAGAACAAAGTGATTGCTCAATAAATGATAGCAATTGTGGTGGTGCTGATTTTAAGAAGACATGCATTTCTCCAACTTGATCATTCCCAGAGGACTCGGGAAGTGTGAGACTCTTAGATGAGATGGGGTTGACAAGGAACAATGACAGGGATTGGAGGCTCACACTGGGACTCAACGTGCTCTGGTTTCCTGTGCTTTGCACATAGGCATGCATGACTTTGGGAAGTCCCAGGTCATGTTTCTAAAAGATTTCTTAGTTCCTTTCTCACCAAATGTGCAATAAATTCTGGTGTGGACTGCCAGGGGAGAAGCTCTGATAGCATGGTGCTTGTGTATAAGTCAACAATTTGGCTGGAAATGTGAGAAACCTCAATTCATCCTTTGTCTGAAATGATTAGCTGTTCCTGACTCTCGAAATTGATGTTTTAAAAATAGTTCAACACGCATGTTTCCCAAGAACATTTTTCTAATGTATTTTAAGTTATTAAAAATGAATAAAAATGTCATAGAAAAACAGAAGGCACAGTACACAATGAAAACACATATACTGTAAACACTGTGCAATTAAGAATTTCTCAAACTGGAAGGTTCTATAGGCCAGTATTTTAGAGGCCCAATTGGAACCCAATTCTTCTATGAAAGCATCTAGATAGCATGAGCCAGAAGTAATCTTTCTGTTTGAAGGCCCACAGCGATCCCTCTCCCTCTTCTAGAAAATGAATTACATCGGCCCTTGAGTTATATAGAAGCTCCGTCATTGCAAGGGCTACACAGTACTTTATTTAGCATCATACCCACTCTCCTTCCTCCATGTATTCACATAGCAGGCCCTTCACACTCTTTTTTTTAATATATTTTATTGATATTTTACAGAGAGGAAGGGAGAGGGATAGAGAGCTAGAAACATCGATGAGAGAGAAACATCGATCAGCTGCCTCCTGCACACCTCCCACCGGGGATGTGCCAGCAACCAAGGTACATGCCCTTGACCGGAATCGAACCCAGGACCCTTCAGTCCGCAGGCCAACGCTCTATCCACTGAGCCAAACCGGTTTCGGCCCTTCACACTCTTTTAATGAATTGGTGAATGCACGCATAAGATTCAGCACAGAATCTTATGCACACATGATAAAGACATGCTGAACTGATAGAGTCAACCTGCTCCTGAAAATGATTTGCTTCGACCTGCAGAACATAATTTTGGTTTTAGATTTACCATTCCTGTTGTTTAAATGGGGGCAAAGGAGTGGAGACAGTCCTTTTTAAAAATTCTGTGATGTGGTTTGCATTTTTAAATCACTGCTAACATCATCTGTTTATAGGTCTCCCGAGAAATACAATGAGAGGATTAAGAAGGGGCTTTCTCTCATGAAACTCAGAAATACGAATTAAATAGGATTTATGACTCTGGTTCCCCCTCCCTTTTTCTCTAACCTCCCAGAGAAAATGGATTCTACCATATAAATGTGTTTGCCAAAAACATTTTGTAAATGTTCAGTTCTCAAAGTAACTAAATTGTGAGAAGGAAAAAATGCTCAATAAGATATGAATAACCCCGCAAGGGGCTTACTTTCCCAATTGATCAGAATTAAAATGTTAATAACTTAAATGGATGGTGTTTGAGTATTTTTTTTATTTTTACTGGATATTGGACACTTTTGTCATCATATGTGATCACCAACTAGTGGACAAACATTAATTATTAAACACTCTCTGTCCCCACCCTCAGGAGAGGTCACTGAAGGGAATAAAGTCCTTGGCCTGGGACCTTGCACATGGGAACCACTGAAGAAATACTTGTTGAGTGTGCAGTATGTAAATAAATAGTTGTAAATAAGCACGCAGAAAACCTATATCTGAATTAAGGTCCTTTCTTTCTTCAAATACATATCCAAATGCCTTCCAAAGTAACTATCAAACTATACTTAATACATATAATCTCATTTCACTCCCTCAACACACAAGGATCAAGAAGCACCACTCCCACTCTCCAGAAGAGGAAAAGCCAGCTGAGACAGGTGAGGAAACCACCTGAGTCCACACAGCTAGTAACCCACCATACTGGGATTCAAATTCAGATCAGCCAGACTGTACTCATGCCTTTCCATCAGGCCATGCTGCTGTTGCCCACAGCACTTTTGGAACTCAGGTTAAGTCTTATCTTTAAGCCCACTAATATTAGTTTGAATGACCGGAGTCCCCACTTAGACATGGTTTTGCTTTTGATGGTTTCAGTTACCCATAGTTAACTGTGGTCTGAAAATATTAATTGGAAAGCTCCAGAAATAAACAATTAATAACTTTTAAGTTGTACACTGTTCTCAGTAGTGTGATGACATTTCACTCTATCCTGCTTCATCCAGCGAGGGATGTTTATCATTCCTTTGTTCAACATATCCACGCTGTATACGCTCCCTGTCCATATCCATCTAGGTTATCAGATTGGTTATCAGAGAGAGAGAGACACATTCACACAATTTTTATTAAAGTATATTGCTGTAATTGTTATATTTTATTATTAGTTATTGTTGTTAATCTCTTACTGTGCCAAATTTATAAGTTTAACTTTCTCATAGGCTTGTACGTATTGGAAAAAACATAGTATGTAAAGTGCTCAGTACTATCCACCATTCCATGAATCCGCTGGGGTCTTGGAACATGTCCCCTTGGATAAGAGGGGACTACTGGGCTTGAACTCAGCCATCCCTGTTGGCAGTCCCACCTCCAGTTGTGCTCCCCAGCCCTCCGACTACTCTCCTCACTGTCCCCAAGTGTCCTTTCTACAACATACACATAATTAGGATGTTCCTCCCATCTCTTCCTTCTCCACCACACAAAGCCCTTCAGGATAAATTCTATCAAAGGGTATCCATTGGCCTCCAAACTCCCCTCCAGTCTCTCCTTCCAATTCTATGCACCCATTCTCTGCTCAGCCAAACCAAGGTCCTACAAATGTCACGAGTTTTCTCATATGCTCATGTCTTGGAACAGGAAATTTCTACTTGGAATCTTCCTGTCCTCCTTCTTCCCCCTTCGGGGCTCCCCAGCAACCTGCACTTACCTTCTCTCAAAGCATTTTTCAAACTATATTTAAAGTAACCACTGACTATACTTTCCCAGTAAATATATACTCCTGGAAGATGAGACCATCTGACCCAAAGCTTAGTATAGATACATGTTTGTAAATGAATAAATGTAAGTAGGAAGGGATGACAGTAAACATTCAAACTTTGGGGGTGAATCTGACTCAGAGAAATAGCTGAGAATTATTCCAAGCCAAGTTGAGTAAATAATGTGAGTGATGAAGCTGGGAAACACAGTTTAGGGTCCAAAACCCATTCAACAAAAATACATGAAGATAGAGACTATTGTTGAGAATCAGAAGTCAATCCCTATATGTATAAAATGTTCCTTTACAGGCTGCTCAACAGCCCTCAATAAACACCTGTGATAGGAAATGCCGTCAAGAGTATGTATTACATTATACTTTAGTGACATGTCAAATTAGGAATGTGGGGATAATGAGAGGATATTCACAGGAAGACAGATGCAAGTATATCTTATCTGAGAAAATTTCTAGAATCTTCAGCAAAGCACAGTGAGAATTTCTCTTGGGACTCTCAGATATAATCTACCTTTTCACACTTGGGGAAGTCAAGACCATATCCCACCCACTTCAACACACAAGCCAATGGATAACATAAGATTAAGCATCAAAGGCACTGGTTTAAGAAAAATAATTTCTACAGGAGTCAATTCTCACCAAGCCATTAACAACATATTTCTAAGTACTTGCAAGTTAATAGACAACATCAGGCTGTGCTGTTATATTCCAGAGTACAGCCCATTACAAATGCTGAGGCAAAGAGATGGCACTGCTTCAGAAAATGTGGCACTTGGTGATATGACAAGTAAAATGGCATTTATCATCCATATCCACAGCTTAATGGACATGAAACATTTCTGTAAAAGGAGGGTGACCCAACCCATTAAGTATATAGAACATCATCTTTCAATATAAAATGGTCCTTGATTTTTTTCATATCCAAAGGCTCCATCCAAGTGGGGGAAATGCAGAAGCAGAACAAGCTACAGCTTTTCTGTAAGAGCTATATCACAGCAAAACTAGATATCATTGGGCAGAGGGGTGAGTATGCAACATCTTCTGCTGGCTTCACAATTCTGTTCCCTACAGAGGCACCATGAACTCATAGTTAACTCTTGCTTTCCCTGTTCTCTACTTATTTATAAATGCTTTTACAACTTTTTTTGAGAGCTAGATTTCAAGTGTGTTCAGATTAAAGATTTTCCAAAATTAAGTTTTCTATAAAAACTTGAGTCCTGGCATGCCCACGTCCCTGGCTTGGTAAGCATTCTCTGTTGAACTGGAGATAAGTTGTCTGTCTATTAATGAGACAAACAACAAAGTTTTCATTTGATGTAGCCTTAATCCCAAACCCTGCTCCTTCCTCAAACTGATATTTTTTCTAGGAGGCCATCTTACAAACCTTTAAGCAATTCCCTCTTATGTATAACTACTTAGTTTTTTAAAAATATGTTTTTATTGACTTCAGAGAATGGAAGGAAGAGGGAGAGAGAGACAGAAATATTGATGAAGAGAGAACCATTGATCAGCTATCTCCTGCATGCACCTTACTGGGGATAGAGCCTGCAACCCAGGCATGTGCCTTGATCAGCAATTGAACCAGGGACCTCCTGGTTTATGGGACAACACTCAACCACTGAGCTACAGTGGCTGGGTTATAACATTTAGTTTTAAAACACCCTCCAAGGTACAATCTAAAAGTCCTACATTTAAAAAATCATTACAAATGGCAATATTATAAATGACTTTACCAGCTAAGAGATTTCCAAGTTTTAGTGAAAGACACTAAAGGGATTAGTTAGTTTCTTGTTGAATCTTTTTATTTCAGTCAATATAAAAAACACCCTCACAACTTAATATTATCTTCTATTTACTGCACTTAAATGGAACATACACTTAAAAAACTAAAGAACTCGCCGAAACCGGTTTGGCTCAGTGGATAGAGCGTCGGCCTGCGGACTGAATGGTCCCAGGTTCGATGCCGGTCAAGGGCATGTATCTTGGTGGCGGGCACATCCCCAGTGGGAGGTGTGCAGGAGGCAGCTGATCGATGTTTCTAACTCTCTATCCCTCTCCCTTCCCCTCTGTAAAAAATTAATAAAATATATTTAAAAAAAAAAAAAACTAAAGAACTCTAAGCTATATCAATTTTATCCCTTGGTTATCCTTCATATATTTATAACAGTTGTATGTGGGCCCCCCAAATCTGTGCAAATAGTTGTTATTGTTTCCACCAGGGGGCATTCATCTCACTGAAAATAAATATTTTTCAACTATGGCTAAATTCAGGGAGTAAAAGAAAAAGTATTCGTTATATTGAAATGGCTAAAATACATATTTTGTTTATTAATCTGGAAATTCACACTTGCAATGGGAAGCAAGAAGTTTAAGTCTTTCAGTGGGTTCTTGAATCAAATGATTTGTATATATGAAAAGATATATGAGTATGGAAAAATTATCCTTATGTTCTAAAAGGTAAGACATACTAGAGAATGTAAGGAACACTTAGAAATGTCAACAAAACATACACGTAAAGTTCACCCACTATAATTAAAGACTAATTTTAGGTGTTATAATTAATTTGAAATTAATTTGGGGAGATATACCAGATACTTTCTTCAGATTCTTCCTCATCCTAAAAGTATTAACTGACACTCACAAAGGCAGAGATTATCCCTCTTAAAACTGCCTACTTCTCAAAGATCAGATATCATTCTTCTGCCTGGTTACTTTGCACACATAAGGTTTGGACACTGGAAGATAGAAATGGGGCTGGCCTTCTTTGGTAAATTATGAAGAGAGGAAGAAAAGACAAAAGGATATACCACACACTTACCATTTTACAGTATGACTCCTGATAGTCTTTCATACAAAATAATATCCGTGTGAAGCTACAACAAACACTGTCAAAAAGCACTTAACACAATTCCTGAGACAATCCATATCAGAACCATACCTTTTTTGTTTACCTACCAAGATAATATCACACAAAGTTTTCCATATCCCTGAAATTACCACTGACTCATTCAAACTGGAAAACTTCTCATTTTTTCTTTACAAAACAAGATAGAAGAAAAGGCCAAGTATGATAGTTCATATTTCTATCTGCAACCATCTAATACACTATCTCTAAACTAGGAGCCAATACATCAAAAAGGACTATTGATCAGTGATGTCTAGCACCACCCCATCCCCAACTCTGATGGCAGCTTTGAACATATCTCTCTCCTGCTATGCAGTGTCCATTGTTACACATAAAAAGGAAGTATCCACAGTAGGAATCACAGACTCTTAAGGTCAAGTTTGAGGGAACGAGGCCTTAGTAATCTCTTGACCTAGAACTTCTTCCTGCTCCCTTCTCACTTGTGCTTCTTCACCTGGCCAATAGAAGCCAAATCAGCAACCTTTTATAAGATATGGGGGAGGCTGAATGGCAGATTATTTTATTAAATATCTTGCCAGTTTGTTCTTAAAAGGCAGGGGTTAGCAAACTTCTTCTATAAAAGGCCAGATAGTAAATACTTTAGAATTTTTGAGCCAAATGGTCTTGGTCATAACTATGAAGTCTGCCATTGTAGCATTAAAGCACCCATTAGAAAATTCACAAACAAATGGGTGGGAATGGGTTCTAATAAAACTTTATTTACAAAACAAGCAATGGGCCAGATCTGGCCTGTGGGCCTTAGTTTGACAACCTCAGTTTTAAGGGAATAGCTCAAGATTTGTTTGTTGCTTCTCCTTTACTGGTGGAATTTTGGCATGTAGTGCAAGTGTGTTCATCATAACTATATTTTTAAGGGGGGAAAAAATAACATAGAGTCCCATCTATAGTGATTTATTCTCTATTCCCAAAATCCAGCTACCACAGGCACTACCTAAAAGTGTGGGGGGTTATTGCTGACCATGGTCAGGAGTGTCTTGGCTTCTTCTTTGCACACCTAGCATTTGCTTTTGTCAGCAGTGGATAGAAATATCTCTATTTTCTCCATTGAAGACATCCAACATGGCATTAGGATTTCAGACCCAATACACTTGAGAAAAGTTCTTCTAATTTGCACACTCTTATTCTACCTAGCTAAATGCCTCGCCTTCCTGTTCCTGAACACCTGAGGAGCAAGTAGAGTCATGGCCTGGCATAGCACATTTTCCTCAGGAGACCCCTCCCCTCGGCTTCTTACAAAGCAAGAAAACTTTTGAAACTAATTTGTCTCCCTGTAACTAGACAAAAATTTAGAACTAATGCAAAGCCCTCTTTTTGAAAATTCAGGTTTATTTCTGCCTTCACAGGAAAAGGGAAGGTAGGAGTGAGGGGGTGGCTGGAAATTGACCTCTTGAACATGGCAGATGAGCTGTCTTTTCAATTTGGCCTTAGCCTAAACAGCAACCTATGTGTTCCTTCTCCTTACTTGTTAAAGTATTTTCTTCATGGGGGAGAACAAGCCCCCTTGGAAATGGGTGCACTTTATTAATAGAAAAAAATCAAGTTGTAATGGAACCTCTGAATCTATGTTACCAGGAGTTCATGTAGACCTTTCAGAATAAGCATCTATGTTGTGTGGACTTTTTTATTATTATTACTTGTTAATGGCTTTGCTCTTGTCCCTGTGCTCAGAGACCTTGGCAAGATGAGCATTTTATAAATCTGATAAATAAATAATTGAAGCCTTCCAATCAATATCACCCAAGGGATAATGAACAAAATAAACTAACAAACAAAATAGAAAAAAATATGTATCACCCAAGGGAGAAGGAAGGAGGCACTCAAACCTGCATTAAAGTCAAGGTCCGCCCTCCCCCCTTCTCGTAAATGCTAAGGAAGAAGAGGTAGAGGCCAGGAAAGGCTCCTCTCACTGCCATGGGCTGAGAGCAGCAAGCTGATCCTTCCACTTAGCCCTCTATGAAGAGTAAATCAGTTCACTATGTCAGGTTTCACATGATGGGCAGAGATAAGCCAGAAGATGGACACAGCGTGCTTGCCCCCGTGAAGCAAAGTCCACCAGCATGAGCTGGGCAGTCCATGCCTGAGGGTGACTTGCTCACCAGGAGCGTCATTGGAACTGCAGCGTATGGGCTCACACTGAACTGCTCTGAAAAAATGTTTGTTAGCACAGCAGTAAAGCACTCCAGAGAGGGTCTTTACAGGACTCTGCAGCCAAACTGAGCCCAAGGGAAATTCCACTGTAAGTCTCATGAAGAGGTATAAAGCCTCATTAGTGCAAAGAGGATTTACTATGCTCCCGATCCAACCAAGAATGCAGGTGTCTTGTTCCCAAATTAGTGATTCATTGTGGTTCTACAGATCACCCAATTATAAAGAATCATCACTGGTTGGCGCCTGAATAGCCTCCCGCTCTTCTAAAAATATCACTGACAATCAGACGGCACCTACAGGCCTTTCCATAGAGGAGAAATGTGCTGAGCTGGCAGGTGGTTTATTTAAAGAAAGCAAACAGCCAGGCTGGTGAGGCCTACTATGTAAAGGAAGATCTTTTAAAAAGATGAAATCATACCATTCAAACGAAGTTCAAAAATCATTTAGGCTCTCATTCTGCCTTAAGGTAAGTCTATCTACAAATCTCCAGGGACAAACATCAGTTATTGTAAAAGACTTTGAAAAATAAACTTCTACAAGCAAACCTTTTGCGTAATCAAACTACACTCGCTGTCAAAAAATTAGGACAGTTTTGCAGTGGGTTGCTGGAGCCAGCTGAAACTGGTTTGTTAGATTTTCAGGAATTTTGCAAGCTAGGTGATTTCCCATTGGTAGTTTGAAATCAACCATAATAGGAATATTTACACCATGGAAATCAGCAAAGAGTACAATTCAGAGCCCCAACTCCGCTCCACCCTGCAAGCTGATTGTTAAATATTTACTAATGTACCATTCTCACAGGCTTTATAAAACTTCTCCAGCTTTCTCTTCTCCAAATGCTTACATTCTTTGAGAGTGGTGAAAAAGCAGGACTCACATCAGAAATCTCCTTTACAATTTTCTGGAAGAATTAGCCTCTACTGAGAGCAAAAGGAAATCAACTGCTTTGCAAGACAATCCCCTTACAACAACAAAACTGCTGTATTAAAAAGACACCATTAGCCCCAATTTACCTGTGCTATTCTTCCTATTATTTGTCAATCTTTGAAACATCATTTAGTCCCTTCAGAGCTCTGGGAATTATGTCATCTCTCAAACTTCCGGATAAGAATGGGTTCAGTACTTGAATGGTACAACTGACACTACAAGTAGTCACAGGTGACCTCAGTATTTATGAAGCACAACCCTACTTGCCTTCTTAATATAACTTCTCCCTTCTAGTAAAGAGCTAAGCTGAGTGCCCAGGCTAGAAGTTCTTTACCTCCTGGAGTTTTTCTGACAGCAATATCTCTTAGTACAACTTAGGGATTGGGAAATGTATCCTCCATGACTTCTAAAAAAAAATTTTATTGGCTCTAAAACGTAATAATAAAGACGTCCCAATACCAATTGTTGGGAGATGATTCTTCTTGGGCCCCTTGCATTTCCATCTATCTTATAAGGAGAGATACTACTGCCTTTTGTTCTGGATGATTATTTTGAGGAAGTTTGTATAGCAAACAGCCTTAGGAGCTACAGATAATAATATGTCCAAAGCATGTTTACTGCCCATTAAAGGAGTTAGGGTTCCTTTTCTATAACACAGAGTATGTGCAGGCATCCTTCTGGGCCCATCTGCATCACCCCCATGAAACTTTGGGCAGAGAACTAATTCGTGTATGCTGCTCATGCTGCTTCCCATGGAATGAGTAATGACTCAGGGGTCTCATGTCCTCTCATGTCTCATACCACCATCTATTAAATTGTGCCAGGCTAACTTGTTAGCCTGCAAGTAGAGAAAATCTCAGACCCTTCGCAGTTCTTGATACCTATTACCTATAAAGCTTTTAAAAAGTAATCTATATCTGTAGTTATATCTCTGTTTCTACCCGTGTCTGTCTACCTACCTCTCTATTGAATGAGAATTAATTGTGTCTCTGGGGGATTCTTTATAGCTCTCTTGGGCAATAATGTATAAGACAGCACACAATGACGTTACTAGACTGAAAACTGCAGAGCTGTTCACTCTGTTGAAGATATACATATAAAAGTAGCCAAAATGAGCATGAACAAAACAGTCTCCTGTGTCCTCTAGGACAGGGCTTCTCAGGCTTTAAGGAACATATAAATCACCTGGGAATCTCATTAAAATGCAGATTTGGATTCAGTAGATCTGGGATGAGGCCCAAGATACAGCATTTTTAACAAGTTCCCAAGCAATGCTGATGATGCTGGTCTTGATAGCAAGGCTCTAACAGCAACTAAATATGCATTTTATGCCTGTTAACACTCTAATATTTACCTAAACTCAAACATTTTTTAAACTGATAAGAACAGATACTACACTGATCTTAGTCAAAATGCCGAGAAGTGATAAACTCTAACATTTTTTAATAAAAGTATCTACAAAAACCCAAGAAGTCCACATAAATCCAAGAACTCCTATATTGGTTTAGTAAAGGATACTAAAACAATTCCTGAGGACATGATTATGAGTGCTTATATACTTATATGAGGAAAATATCAAGATTTGTTATGACTTTAGTCTGCATTATAAACACATTCTATTCAAAGAAATAGGAGCAAAGGAAACATGTAGGAGAAGACTTTCCTGGGTTATGTAAAGAGTTTGCAGACTGTAGCAAGCATTTAAGTAAACAGGGCAAATAGCCTCATGGTTAACGTTGCTGATAATTATATCTCTGTCCAGGCTAATGTGGATGGGCTAAGCATAACAGGGAAAGAGGAAATAATATATGGACATAAGACTGACTGAAAAATTAAATGTGCTGCCAGGGAAAACACGGTGGGCAGGAGGAGGGCTGACTTGTGGTCCCCATGCTGTCACTCCCTTGCTACAGAAGCTGAGGGAAACTGAGGCACTTCCTGCTGAAAGGTGATAGGGTACTCCAAGATCCAGACCCCTCACCACTTCTTTATTTTTGTTTATTTTGTTCTTTATATTCCACATATAAGTGAAATCATACAGTATTTATCTTTCTCTGTCTGCCTTATTACACTTAGCACAATACATTCCAGCTCCCCTTGCCACTTTTCCATCTTGGTCTAGGTCTCAGTCACCTCTACAGGCACACACTCAGCCTCATAGGCCAGTTTTTTAAGTCAGCCCAAAGAATTAAATCTTTCCATCTCATCTTATTCACTTGGGAATAAGTTGTGTGCCCATTTGAAAATCACAAGAGAGAGAGGGCTCAAAAAATTGTTTGAAAGGCAGAAAATATATTTGGTGATTTTATTAGGAAATATTGAATAGTACTTTTGCTTTCTTCCTTTTCTTTCTTTCATTGTCTCCTTCTTTCCTTTCTTTTGACTTTTTCCTCCTTCCTATCTTCTCCCTCTTCTTTCTCTCTCTACAGTAAAGACTACCAGGGAGGCAGTAAGGCATATTTCAGGATTCCACACACCAGTTTCTCATGAGGTTAGTGACTAATACTTTTGAAAAGATTTCTATGGTTATATAGAAGGTCATGGGTTAGGAAATCCTGGGTTAAGTAGAGTTCAAAGTTTTCTTTACTATCTCAAGCCTTTAACAGGCTGATGTCCACCGTGCTCTCTGAGATGGGGCTGTGGGTGCTGCATTTTCTATATTCGACCACATAAACACCCCTCTCCCATCCACGTCCCACTAGTGTTCTGAGGAATTCACTCTGAGAAAGAGAGCTCTGACACAAAGATTTTGAATGCTGGAGCCCAAGCTGTTGTGTTTAAATTAAATCCACTGGGAAAAAGCCCTGTGGCCTTGGATAAGTCACATAACTTCTCTGAGCTTCCAGTTTCTTCAGGTGTAGAAGGAGTCAATGACATCTACCAGATGGTGCCATCGATAGGACAGAGTGAGACAAATTATGCAAAGCACCAGGCACAGAGCTGCTAGCCACCTTGGCCTTTCAGATTCAGAGGAGCGGTTAATCCATGTCCTTTGAAGGCTGGATAAGAAAGCATTCATCTTACCAAAAACTACTATGGAGAGGAGGCCACCAGCCTCTTTTCTAACTTCACACATTTCAAAACTGGACCTGTGTCTTGTCCCATCCACTCACATCCGAATATTCTCTTCCAAGGGCTGGCCCCCAGGCTGTTTGTCTGTGGTCAGTCCTAACAGATGACATTTGCCAAATGAATGAAGGAGAGAAGGGAAATATTGAGATGGAAAAGGTCACAGAGAATAAACAATGGCAGGAATGAGGCCAGGCCAGAGAGAGGGGGCATGACTGTCCTGAGTCAAATCTGACTTTTACCTGTTAGAGAAACAGGGACTCAGGCGAGCAAATTCTTTCCTTGGGTCTCATTCAGGGTCCCCATTTCAAACCTATACTAATAGAAGGGTAATATGCTAATTAGACCAGATAGACCTGACATCTTCTGGAGTCATTACGGATGTCCTTCCTGACAAAGCGGGGAGCGTGGCCAGCCTGCAAACTACCCACGGCCCCTCGCCCAGGCCAGCCCTGTCCCCCAGTGGGGACCCCCACCTCTATGAGGTGCGTGGCCAACCTGCAAACCGCCTGCAGCCCCTCGCCCAAGCTGGCCCTGACCCCCAGCAGGGACCCCCACACCAATCCAGGGCCCCCTTTGGGGCAGGCCAGCCAGCCCCCACCCATGCACAGGCCTCTATCCTATATAATAAAAGGGTAATATGTAAATTGACCCTAACAGCAGAACGACCACTGGACCAGTCACTATGAGGCACACTGACCACCTCTTGATCCCCTTCCCCGGCCAGCAGGCTCCGATTGCCTGATGGCCAACTGCAGCGGGGGTGGGGCCAGAGAGCAGGCGGGAACAGCCAACATCTGGGTCCCTTCCCCCGGCAGTCAGGCACCAATCACCTGATGGCAAACAGGGAACCAAGGGGGGGTGGCAGCTGTGAGAAGGGCCAGCTGCAGGCAGCTGGGGAAGATGGCCCTGATCATAGGCCAGGCCTAGGGACCGTACCCATGCATGAATTTCATGCGCGGGACCTCTAGTATAAAGATAAAGATACAAATATCAGAGCTGTATTAAGGAATCAGGGGAGATCACATACACAAAGTACTTAACACAGAACCTGGCACAGAGTAGGAAGTACATCACAGAGAAATAATCACAGCAGAAAATAATCACAGAGCTAAGTGTTCTTTTTTGAAACGAAGGGGGGAAAGTAGATGCTATTATTCTCAAATCAAATTATCTGGTTTCTAGATTGGAAAATAGTTATCGTAATCCTTCTGGGGAAACCCCGGAAAAAGGACTAGACTCAGGGCAGAGTATTTCATTCCCCACGACTGACTGCAGATGTGCCCAATGACTGGTGGCAGATGCAGTTTCCATGCTGTCATTCTGAGAGAAAACAGACACTACTACTTACTGGATTCCAAGAAGATTACAGACAACAATGAAAGAACAACATTTCAAGTTTGCTGAATAAGGACTTCTACCCTGTCCTCCTCACAGAAGTCAGGTAGGGGGATAACTTCCCTAAGTTAGGACTCCCCTCACTTCCTCCTCCCATGACTATATTCTCTCCCATCTTATACATTTATTAATCTATTGTCTGTCTCCCTCATTGCAATGGAAGCTCCACAAGGTACGGACTCGCTCTGCCCTCAGGGTCTATTACAGGCTGGCCCAGAGCAGGTTATCAGTAAATATTTGTTGAAAGAATGAATGAATCCCACATTAGTTATTTAATAAGCATGAACACTTAAGGATTTATAGTCCATTAAAACAAAATGAGGACCATGAGACCAGAATTTTTAAAAAATTAGCAATGTTATTATAAATCAAATGAACAGCTTTATTAATCACTTCCAACATTAATAGAAAAATCAAGAAATAAATTGAAAAAGGCTTGGCAGGAGCCAAGAAATCACCATCAACATGATCACACTTCACATTTAGATGTTCTAACCCTGCCTCTCAATGACTTCCCTATCCATTTCCAAATGCAGTGACTCCACTGTGTCCTCAGGACCAATTCCAAACTCCAAAGCATAGCAGGAAGGCCCTTTGCATCCCGGCCCTTGTCCATCTCACCATCACCATCTCCTACCACTATCCTCTTATATCTCCACCCCAGCAATATCCCAACAAGCCCAACATGAACCTCTCTGCCTTGATAGGTGCCTCCTTCTTCATCTCATCCATGTGATGAACTCCTCCTCATCCTTCCAAGTCTCATTTGAAGGTTGACTCCTCTGTGAAGTACTCCCTGATTTATTTAGACAGTATGAATCAGTCCCCTCTTATACGTGGATTTTTAGATTATCTACTGCCTTACCATCCACTTCGATGTCATTTATTAATCTATTGTCTGTGTAAGTGATGTACACATACTTATTTTATGTGTCTGGCACATTGTATATGCTCAGTAATATGTTTATCAAAAGAACAAAGAAATGGATGCATGACCACTGTTACACTTTCTCTTCCCACATTGCTATCCTTCCCAGCTAATTAATGACCTACAACCAAAGACAAAAGATCACTGAGAAGGTATGAGGTAAACTTTATGGAGCACATAATATCTGCCGGGCACTATCTTATTAACCTTTTGGTTATCCCCATAAGTCCTCTCTGAAATCAGTGCTGCTATGCCCATTTTATAGGTAATGAAACTCACAGAAAAAGAACCTTCCAGAATATAGAGTCCAACCTGAGTCTACACTCCTCCTACTACCTTGTTGTGGCTCAAATGCAAGCTCCATTTTATCCTTTATCAATTCAGAGGGTGTTCTCTTCCCATATTCTCACTTCTTAAACTATGTTTCAAAGTGGCCCTCAAATGGCATCTGTCTACCAAACTTCTCTAAGCCTCCTGAACGTTCCCCTCTCTTCAAGACCCTCTTGCTCCAAAAGCCTGACTAAATATTCCCAGTGCCTTCTAATTCTTCAGTAATTCTTCTACCCAAGCCTCCTGAATGGCTTTGAAACAATGTATCAGAATAAACCATGAATACCAAAAAGACATGGTGCCTTCTTCTGTCCTTGTAGTTCAGTTCAGTTAAAAAAAAAAAAAAAAAAAAAAAAAAAAAAAAAAAACATTTACTGAGAGTTAACTCTGCCTTGCACATTACCCAGTACTGGAGACATAGAGATAACAGGACAGAACTGTTGACTTTGAGGAGCTTTCAGATTAATGGGAAGATTAACAGGTAAAACATATTCTTTCAATATGATAAGCTAAGCATTTTTTCTGGATGATTACTCATGGTATTACAAGTCTACAAAAAAGGGAAGTTGCCCAACCTGAGGCTATCAGAGGAAGCTTTCTGGAAGAGGTGATGCCTGAGATTTATCTTTAAAAGCTAGGCAAGAAACAACCAGGCAAAGGGATGGGTGAACAACACTCCAGAAAGAAAAAACAGTATTGTCCTGCAGTACTAGTAAGTGGTGACATCACTTTACAGGAACTTTAATGGTCACTGGTGTGGTTTTCATGTATTCTTGCTGAAATTTTCACATGTGGAGGGCTTGTTTTGCAATCAATAATTCAAACAGAACCCAGCTCATTATCCTTCCTTTTTTTCTTTAAGGGTCTCTCCATGTAAGATGCTGATGACTCCTGTGAGATGAGTTAAGGCTTTCAGGATGCTGTGGTCCATTTAGAGGCAGGAGAAAGTCATTTTCTACATAGCATCCCAGTACAACGCAGTCATGGGACTGAGCATGACCACCCCAGAGGGAGAAATCCCCATCCTCCCAATGCACATTCCCTATTCCCTTTCCTGTTTGCACCTTCTCCACAATTTTGTTTTCCTATGAACTATCCAGATTCTTTTACAAATTGGACAAAGATTTCTCTCTACACAACAGGTTGATATGACTTAACTCAAATGTTTATTAGAAATTATTTCAATCACTCCCATTCTGGTGAGTTAAATTTGATGTCTAGTAACGTATTTTGTTATTTCTTAATAAAGAGACAGTCTCCTCCAATGTTAGTAGGTTATGAACTTTGATGTTGGAATGCACCTTTGATAGCATCTAGAAATAGATATTTTAATACACCAAGAAGGAAAGAAAGTCAGCAGGGCAGCAGTTGAAAAAGCTAAAGCATTAAAACCAGAACTATCTGGATATAAATCGTGGTTCTGCCAATTACTAGCTCTGTGATTTGGACACATTAGTAAATGTCTCTGGACTTCAATGAACTCATTGTTACAATGCAGGATTTTTATGAAAATCAGAGAAAATGTGTCAAGGATGTGGCACACAGTGCCACTTCCCTCAATAGGTGGCAACTATGATCTATACCTTGCTTAATTTTTAAATTAAATTTTAAGATCATCCACTTGCTCACATGTAGCCCAAATTAGCAAACAAGAGATAAAAATAGTTTTAAACATACTGATAAAAAAAACATCAAGTAATATATTTAATTTCTTAGAGCTCCTACAGAAAAAAAAAAAAAAAACTGCCATAGGTCAGTTGCCCAGAAGTGGACCCAGAGAGCAGTGGTCATGGCAAGTGATTTATTAAAGAAGGACTCACAGGAGAGAGGGAAGTAGGAAGAGGAAATAGAAGAAGCCAAGCAAAACTGCATCTTCAAGTGAAGCCTCACTCTCAGCCTGATCCTGCGGGGAGCTCTGCAGTGTAAATTAGATCACAGATCTTGTAGAGAACCCATCAATCATGCCAAAGAGTTGCTCCAGCCTACAGGCACAGGAGTGAGCTTTTCTGCTCCTACACTAGTCAGCTAGCTGCTAAGGAGAGGTTGAGAGAAGAGGGTGGAGGGTACTTAACCCCCATTCACCTCCAGCTGTGTCTGCATTGTGTGCATTGTGTGCATTGTGTGCATTGTGTGCATGTGTGCATGTGTGTGTGTGTGTTGGTGTGGGGCAGGAGCTCCACTAGTTCATGGCTTGCCCTTTGAAGAAGGTTCCAGGTGTCAGCCCTAAGGAGAAAATGTACACAGAAGCCAGGATCAGCACACAGGACCAGTAAGGGAGCTTGAGGGAAGCTGCGTGGAGCACAGATATAACAACATTTGCAACATTAATCAAGAGAATTTAATGGAAACCTATCTGTGTCAGCTCTGCCTTCCATCATTGGAGTTGGTTCATCACCAAATGATGTACGTTTAACTGTAACTATATGCATTTTTCTTTAGTAATTTACAAAAACAAAGTTTGAAGTACATATTTCCTTAGGAGTATAAAATTCAATTTTGAAGATTTGCCCTCAGGCATCAAAAAATGAGCACTTCAACCAATTACAGCAGTGGTTTTCTGCTAAAGAAAGTTGTGCCAGTCTTCAATAGAGGGCACAGCCATTGCTCAGATGGACTCGATTGGGAGAGAGCAGTGGCCAACCCCTTAATACCAAGAGAAAAGTTGGCACCAACAACTCCTGGGCTCCTTCACACATGCATATTCATTTAACCATCCACACCGCTCAGAGATTCTGGGATGTTATTTAAATTAAGTTGTGTAATCTATGCATCTGTACGATAGAAGTATCATACAGAGATTCAAGACTCTGCTTTAATCAAATTAAATCCTGTAATTTAAAAATATAATTTCTTATATCTCTGTGTCCTTATCTGCAGAAGGGGAATGCTGAGTAAGATTTCAGGTAATAGAGACTCACTAGAGACAGCCCATTGGGTAGGCAGCCTGGATTAACTCATGCATTATTTAAAATGTCTACAGAAACATGAAATATCAAAATAATTAATTTGTTAGGGTCGTGAATGGTTTAAATCACCTCTTTTTTTAAAAAAAACTTCCAATAATGTTTATAATTTGGCAATTATAATTTATGGTGATTATGTCAGCACATCTGAAAGACTAGAACTGGAACAGGAGAGTATACCCTAAACCACTGTATAACCAGATACAGTAAAGCAAAATTCATGAAGAATTTCTGAGAGGCCCAAACAGACATAGCACTGACAATTAACGGGCACCTTCAGCTTTTGCACCTAGATTTAAGTTCCAATTTTATTTTTTTAATATATTTTTTATTGATTTTCAGAGAGGAAGGGAAAGAGAGAGCTAGAAACATCAATAATAAGAGAGATTCATTGATAGGCTGCCTCCTGCACATCCCTACTAGGGATGGAGCCTGCAACCCAGGCATGTGCCCTGATCAGGGATCCAACCATGACCTACTGGTTCATAAGTCAATTCTCGACCACTGATTCACATGGACTGGACTAAGCTCCAATTTTAAACATGCAAGTATTGGTGGTTGCCACTAGGGGAAGAGGCTGTTTACTATTTTAGAAACTCTCAGAATACCTTAGGAGCTCAGGAAACGAATGGATTTAGGGAGGGGTTGCGGCAAAAAAGATTTAGCCTAAGAATGACTATCTTCCTCAAACAAAATACAAAATTCTCAACTACCAATTGTAAAATATTTGTAATGAACTACCATTTCAAGGTGAAACACTTGCTAAAGTCAGTGCTAAAATGAAGCTACTCAGACTTGGCATCTCCTACTCTTGGCATATTCTAATTTTGAGAATTCAGAGTCTGAATATAATTCTCTGCTTTCCCATGCATTGTTCCATAATTGAAAACTTTTGGAATCAATGAGAATCTGATATGGAGTCTAAAATGCTGAATAGAGGGAAAACAAGGATGTCAAACCAAAATTAATACTGTCAAAGAATCCATGTAAATAATTGGGGTTATCCAAAACTATGGATAACTGTTTTCCATTTCTAGGTTTTAATTATGGAAGTCTGTACATTGCAGATCTATCTTTTCAAATATGTTTTTGGCCGGTAATACCCAATTTAGTTTCTTTGAATTTGCTAACCCATAAGCATATTAGGTAATACGTAAGAAAATAGACTGGCACTTCATAAAGAGGAAGATCTACATGACAACAGTGAAGAGTTGGAAAGGACCCCGTTCCCAGGTCTTGTGGGGGAAGAATGCAGAGTGCTCTCCTGGGGCCAGCGGACAGGGACATGTGGCTGGGGAAGGAAGGAGGAAGAGGACAGAAGCTCCCCAAAGGTGGCAGTCAATTAAATACATCCCCAAACAAAGAGAAAATAAGAAGGGCGTGAATCATAAAGGTAGAAAAATGCATTTAAGGAGATGTGAATGTCTGCTCATAGAATAATTAAATCCTCCCCACTCTCATATCATGGTGATTCAAGAAAGACAACTAATCCAGACCACAAGATGGCAAAGCACTACTAGTAATCTGTCAGGAGGATAATAAGCAGAAAAAGCAAGTGCTTGCTTCCTCTCCAGAATTGCACCACTTCAGAAACTCCCGGCCTTTCCTTATGTTCTAGCCCTGTCTTTCAAGCCAAAGGGAGCACCATGCACAGAGAACATGGGCTCTACTTAACATGTAATCATACTTATGAGGAAAACCAGAGTTCCCACAATATCTTGGATCACTCTGAAAATGCATCAGTTGAGTTTTCAAAGAGTGGTGCTTTTCTCTCAACAGCAACTGAGATATCAAAAAAAAGAGAAGAATCTGACTCAAATTATATCAGCCACAAAATTAACTATACTCTAATGACCTAGCTTTTGAAATGAACTGGGCTACATAAAAGGAATCAGAGTGTAGATGAGAAGAATGATAAGAAAAACTAGAAACATAACTCAAACCCTGGGTGCTACCCCTCGCATGGTCATGTGATCACTATCAACCACAGCATTCTATGCGTGTGTAATGCTGGTGAAAATGCGGTTGACCAACATACTTTACAGACCATCATTTTGGGCTGGTGTTGTGAGTGTGTGTGTGTGTGTGTGTGTGTGTGTGTGTGTGTGTGTGTGTGTCCGCACACGTGCATGCATGCACGCACATTGAGGACTGCAAGGGACTGGGGATCATACTGCTGAAGTGAAGCTGATCATGAACCTGAACTGAAATTTTCTCAATATACCTGTATCATGAACTTCTCTCTCCTAGTTGTCCAAAGATATCTTTTCCCCAGTCATCTTTTGTTATCAGAAATCAATTCTGTACATTAATACATCACTGTTGCCCACATTTAAGTTCTGTATATACACTTTCACAGTTTATGCCTTATCCAAGTACCCTTCACTCAGAGAAGCCTTATAAAAGTCTGTAAGTCCCTATAGGAAATGCATTTCTGTCACTTCTCTGATCTCTCCTCCTGCTCCCCCCACTCCCATCCCTCACTCCGCTTCAGCCACCCTGGCCTCTGTTGTTCCTTCAACATGCAGAGCTTCCCCCAACCTCCAGGTCCTTGCATTTGCTGTTTCCTCTGCCAGGAATGCTGTTCCCTCAGATATAAGCATGCTCACTTCCTCACTGCCTTCATTCTTAGTTCAAATACCATCTTATCAAATAGGCCTTTTTTAACTATTTAAAAAATACCAGAACTCACTATTCTCTTCTTACCTTTATTCATTTTATTTATAGCATTTGTCATTACCTGTAGCTTACATCTATATTTCTTCCTCTATCTTTTTGCCTCTTCTCTCCCCTGGAGTTTAAGTGTTTGAGGCTGTTATTTTGTGTGTCTCAAAATCATTGAGCAAAGACATTGTGGGAATTCTTCTATTTTTCCTTATCACAACGATTCAGCATTAAGTGGGTATAATAAACCTAACTGCTTTTAATTCCACCCTACATCTTTGTTCTCTTTAGAATTAAATTTCCAGTGCCTTAGGATAGTCCTATTCAAATAATCTTTTTAAAGTTTAAGTTAAAATTATTTACTCAACACTTTATTTTATTATGTAACTTAAGCCTTATCCTAAATAATAATATCATTAAACCAAAGGTATGATGTTCTGGGTATACTTTTTTCTAATAAATATTAAAATAAATATAGAACCATCAGAATTAAAGATAACAGCCCTGAGTATCTCCTGAAGCCATCTTATTACCACTGATGACATATGCCCCAGATTTGAGGAGCACACGGTAGCATCCAATAGCAATATATACCAGTGAAAATACATGTTAGCGATATCCAATGGCAATATGAACTAGTGCTACAGCAGTGAATTTGGTGTGGAAATAAATTTCATTTATTCTTATGTTTCTTAGTCTCACAGCATAAAACATTAAATCTGGAGTCATGAGGCCTGGCTTCCAGCCCTGGATCTGCCACCAAGCAGAGACATAACCTTAGGCAAGTCATTGAAGCTCTGTGGCTCCAATGTCCTCAGATCTACAATAAAGGCTCTGGATGATTCCTGAGCTCCCTGCCAGTTCTCACTGTCTTTGATTCTATCAGTGATCACAGAGATGAGGGACATAATTCTAAAGCAATTAGGTTTATTATATTTACTTAATGATTAATCAATGTGATAAGGAAAAAGAGAATTCCAACAATATCTTTGTTCAATAATTTTGAGACAAACAAAAAAAATAATTTATAAAAATACAATAATATTTTGATATAGTAACACTGACTATACATCTTTTCTGTAACCCCATAACCCCAATTAGGCAGATGGACACCAAACATCCATGGCTTCAAGGAAGGGTTGTCCAGATAGAACTAAAAAAAAAAGGAGGGGGGGACAGGGGGTTGAAATTCTTGGTGGAGATCAGGTTGCTCTTGTTTTTGTTTTTCTTTTGTTTTAACAGAAGCCAGTATGCAGAAGAAATGACTGAATTAAAAACAAAAACAAAAAAACATGAACAACATTCTGCAACTCTTAGAAATTAAATAACTGTTTCAGGAAATGATCAGCACTAGATACATTTGGGACATTTTTCTGAAATTCAGACTCAGTGTAAATTCAAACAACTCTCCCCATACTCTTTTCCTTAATAATGTATTACTATAATATAAATCTGAAAAACAACTACCTCTCATGGAATTAGTTCAATGAGCCATGCACTAAGCTAAGCACTGATTTAATTCTTATAATCACCCAAGAGATGGCTATTATTGCCTCCTTTAACCAAAGAGGAATCTAAGATTTAGAGAGTTTTAAAATTTGCCCAAAAATATGTTAAGCTGGTGGGAGATTGGGATTTTGAACACAAGCTTATCTGATTCATAAGTCCCCGGTGTTAGATAGCTATAGGCTCCTACGTTTGAAGACTTAAGAGGTAACATCTTACAAACATGAAGGATGTGAAATATTCAAAGAGGCTAAATTCTGAATCACCACATGACAATTTTGCTGATTTAGAGCTAAGTTTATTCCCACAATCATTCAATATTCTTGCCCAAAATAAAGTAAGATAAAATCAGAGCATATGTTAGAATTTAAGCCAAGTTATCTGTGTTCTTTATAAATTCTGAAAAGCTTGTCCACCAACATCAGATGCTAGGAATAAGGAGGAAGAAAACCGAAAGAGAGAAGAAAGAATGTAAAACTAGGAAGCAGAAAGATGTGGAAGGACAAAATGGCAAGGGAAAAAAATGAAAGGTTAAAATCAAATAAGAAATAGAGAAGAAAAAGAAAAACAGCAGGTTTTCCAATTTGGGAAATCCTTTTTAAAATACACCATGATTCCTTTTTAAAAAGGAGACATATGTACTACTATTTGTAATACCTTAAACAACAAAATTAAATTAAATTAAAAAAATAAAAGTAGAGATGCAGGCCTAAAAAAAATAATAATAAAAATCAAATACACCATGATCTGTGTAAGGAAGTCAAAGTGAGTTCAGTACAGGATTTATGAAGAATAAAGAATGAGTAACAATTTTTCCTTACTTTTTAAATACAAAATCTAATTTCTTAAGGACTCCTTTACCTTTTAGTGAAACTAGTAATGTGGAAAGCCCCTAAAATTACTGAGAGCTATTTCTATATTAAAGGCAAACAAACCTGGGCTCTCCCCACTGAATCACACTAGGCTTGTGGGATGCCCACATAAGACCAGTAATTTTTGAAGTTCAAGGTCAGTGCACTTGCAATACTAAGGGAAGAAAAGCTGCTTCTATTTCCAGTCTTAAGTGATCTGGCCAGCTCCTGAAAATTCTATCCCCCTTTTCAAGATGCTGCAAAGAATGCGCATGTTTTGCCCTGATACAGATATAACCCAAATGTTGTCCTAAAAGAAGTAAAAGACTTTGGAAGTTAGATCTTCAAACTCCCCTCCCTTCCCCAAAACATATGGCAAAACTCTTTTTGTAACAATTCCAAATGACAGTAAAGAAATGCTTGCACTAATTCTTTTCTTTTGATAAATTTCCAATTTATCAAATTACTGAACAACTCTTTCAAATTATATATTTTCTGAAATTTCTGAAGATTTGAATATTATTTAAAAATTTTCTTTTCTACTAAGAGAGAGCTAAGATATACTGTGAGGTCAATCTGAAGCTGGGGGGAGGGCAGTAAAAGAATGGCTCCTGTGAAAACCTGTTTTCTGTGACACAGCTTTGTGAGGGTTACATTTCCACATTATCAGAGAGAACCAACAACACTCAATACTTACTGTACAAAAGAGTTAATTGCTAAGTTCTTCAAGATTTATTTTTCTTTTTATTAGTTGCTTTCTAATTCCAGAAAGTTAAAATAATACTCTTAGTCTCTCTGAAAAATGTCACACTGTCATTCAAATATCCTTACTTCATATAGCTCCAAAAAAGACAGAGTACTTCACACCAAGTTTAAAAATTTTTTTAAAAACATAGATCTAAGTTTAAAACACACACAGAGTAAAACTGGTAAAGGGAATATTTAAAAGTATATTTACCACCGTAGGTTTGGGAAGGCCTTCCTAATGAGCAAGACACAAAAACTAAGATGGAAAAAATGGACAGATTTACTTCTACACTGAGGTAAATGCTTTTGTTTGCCAAAAGACACTATTTTAAAAAGTCAAGAATAAAAGAAAATGTGAACAACATATGTAACCAATAAAAGATTGATTAATATATATAGTTTATAAGTCTATAAATTGACAAGTAAAAATAAACATTTCTTATTCTTCACATAATAAAGATTATTAACCTTATTATAATCAAAATATCATTTTAATTGACTTGGAAAAATATAAAAGATTGATAATATCCAATATGGATGAAAATATAAACAAAAAAATACTGTTGGTGGGAGTATAAATTAATGAAGCATTTTTACAAGGTAATCTATCAACGTTTAAAATATACACACATTTCTCTCAGTAATACATTTCCAAGTTTCTATCTTAATTGTAAAGTATTATTTGAAATAGTTTTCTATAAACTTGATTAAAATATAAAAAGTTCATTATAGGAAGAAAATAAATCACAATTCATCAACAATAATAATAACCAACATTTGTGTAGTAGTTACTAAATACTAGTGCTTTTCACACATAAATTCAGTTTGTCTTATCAAACCTTTTGAGGTGGATACAATTATCACCCCATTACAGATAAAGCTGTAAGAGAGGATGAGAGACTTGCTCCAAGTCACACAGCTTGTAGTAGACACAGCCAGGTTCCAGACCCAAGTAGCCAGACATCAGACTACTCAGAAGTACTGTTAAATAAAACGCAGTACATACCTTGGTGCTGACATGGAAATATCTACAAGGCAAACTGGTTCTCTTAAAAAGATGCAGACATGGTGATGGAAGGAGATAGACTGTTTTTAAAAATTTTTTAAACTTGGTGTAAGATATACTATGAGGTCAATCTGAAGCTGGGGGAAGGGCAGCAAAAGAATGGTTTGAACACAATAGTAGTGAACACAATACAATCCTATATAATAAAGAAGTAATATGCAAATTGACCCTCATGCCCTCACAAGATGGCTGCCTATGACCAGGCCGGCAGGGGTGTTAGTGAGGGATGACCAAACGACTGAACAAGAAGGCTGCGTGAGGCGACCAGGCCAGCAGGGGTGGCAATTGGGGGTGACCGGGCCAACAGGGGGGGCAGTTGGGGGCAACCAGGCCAGCAGGGGAGTCTGTTGGGGGCAATTAGGCTGGCGGGGGGGGAGGGCAGTTAGGGGCAACCAGGCAGGCAGGCAGGTGAGCGATTAGGAACCAGCAGTCCAGGATTGTGAGAGGGATGTCCGACTGCCAGTTTAGGCCTGATCCCAGGGACATCCCCCAAGGAGTCCCGGATTGGAGAGGGTGCAGGCTGAGCTGGGGAACCACCCCCCCCTCCCGCCGCATGAATTTTGTGCACCAGGGCCTCTAGTATACAAATGATGTATTATAGGTTAGTACACCTGAAACCTATATATTTTTATTCTGTCACCCCAGAAAATTTGATAGAAAAGTTTTTTTTAAAAGATGCAGACAAGATTGGTATTTTAATTTCTTTATGAAACCAAAAGTGAATATATTTGATTATCTACATAATAAGGGAAGTTATATATTTTCTTATTTATATAATATTAGAGGTCCGGTGCACGAAATTTGTGCACGGGGGGGGGGTGGGGAGGAGGGTGTCCCTCAGCCCAGCCTGCACCCTCTCCAATCTGGGACCCCTCAAGGGATGTCCGACTGCTCGATCCCACCGGACTGCTGGCTCCCAACTGCTCGCCTGCCTGCTTCCTGATTGCCCCTAACCACTTCTGCCTACCAGCCTTATCACCCTCTAACCACTCCCCTGCCAGCCTGTTTGGCCCTAACTGCCCTCCCCTGCAGGCCTGGTCACCCCTAACTGCCTTCCCCTGCAGGCCTGGTCACCCCTAACTGCCCTCCCCTGCAGGCCTGGTCACCCCTAACTGCCCTCCCCTGCAGGCCTGGTCACCCCTAACTGCCCTCCCCTGCAGGCCTGGGTCCCCCCCAACTGCCCTTCCCTGCAGGCCCAGTCACCCCCAACTTCCCTCCTCTGCTGGCCTGGTCACCCCTAACTGCCCTCCCCTGCAGGCTTGATCGCTCCCAACTGCCCTCCCCTGCTGGCCTGATCACCCACAACTGCCCTCCCTTGCAGGCCTGGTCCCTTCCAACTGCCCTCCCCTGCTGGCCATCTTGTGGTGGCCATCTTGTGTCCACCTGGGGGCAGGATCTTTGACCACATGGGGGCAGCCATCTTGTGTGTTGGAGTGATGGTCAATCTGCATCTTACTCTTTTATTAGATAGGATAGAGGTCTGGTGCACAGGTGGGGGCCAGCTGGTTTGCCCTGAAGGGTGTCCTGGATCAGGGTGGGGGTTCCCTTGGGGTGTGGGGCAGCCTGGGTGAGGGGCCTGTGGTGGTTTGCAGGCCGGCCACACACCCCCATGACCCAAGTGGAGGCCCTGGTATCTGGGGCTTATTTATCTTCTACAATTGAAACTTTGTAGCCTGGAGCAGAGCCAAGCCTTCTGCTCCCTCCGTGGTGGCAGCCATTTCTGTTGGGATTTATGTATCTTCTATCATTGAAACTTTGCAGCCTGGAGTGGAGGCCTGGGCCTGCCAGGGTGTGCGGAAAGCTTGGCTTCCTCCATTGCCAGGGAAACCCAAGCCTCCCTCCTGCTCTCTGTGGCCACAGCCATCTTGGTTGGGTTTATTTGCATATTCACTTCTGATTGGCTGGTGGGCATGGCTTGTGGGCATGGCTTGTGGGCATGGCTTGTGGGTGTGGTGGAGGTATGGTCAATTTGCATTTTACTCTTTTATTAGATAGGATGCACATTCTAAATTATTCAAAAAGTTTAACCTTAAGATCAGAAGTGGTATGAGAGAGGAGGGTGAAGAGAAACCTCCACTTTTAGCTCTATTTCCAAAGTGCTTGAAATTGTGAAAAACAAGAATTAATTCATGTGTTACTCTTACAATTTTTTAATGTTATTTGTCTTTAAAAAATAGTGGGGTGGAGATTGGTGGGGGAGAGGGGGAGCATATATGAAAAATAGTTTGCCCTTACAGATGTTTCTACAACTGTTTCTGGCTTTCGGTCACATTTTTCCTCTTTTAAAAGTCAATCCAAATATCTGTTAAACTCAACCTTCTAAACTTTCCAAAATTGTTTTCAGCTCGTAGAAAAGGCTTTAACATTTAACCTCTTAGCTTTGGCCCCAGTATGTTTATGGCTATTTTAAAATCACCAAGTTTTTGGTTTCTGTTAAAAGACATTTAGAAGATCATTTATAAGAGGAGAAACTTAAACTCTTGGCCTTGAATCTGGACTTAAGAAAGTCTGGCTCTGCATTCTTAGGCTTTGTAGTTGTTTGGTCAGTTACTAGTTGGAAATATCTCCAGCTCAAATAGCAGGACTGAATGCAAAGGGAATATGGAGGCTGAATGTGGAATGAGAGAAAGCCTTCCTGCTCCAGTGCCTCTTTCAGGATCCCTTAGGGCCCCTTAGATGTTTACTCTAGAAGGACAAAGGATTCATCAATACCTAGGCGAAAATATCATGGGTGGATTTCCATCACGAAATGCAAGGAACTCCAAGCCTATGGCCAAAACTATTCTTACCACTGTGAGGAGTGCCAAGCTCCCTCCACCTTCCTGGATCCCTTGTATTTCTTTCAGCCCTACACACCATCAACACCATCAGGCAGGGCTCCCAACGTGGAGCTCTTTTGGAAGACACACAGCCCCTGGGCCCCCAGATGCTTCCATTTCCCCTTCATGGGCATTTCAACATCTTCAATGAGGAAAGGGATCCAGGAAGCAATGTAAGAGCTAAACACAAATGAGAGCTTTCAAAGGCCTGGTTGCCTGCCTGTTCCTTGGGCAATAAAGCTGCTCTAGAAAGTCTTTCTGGCCTATTTCAGTGGAAATTGAAACTAAAATAAATCACAGGCAGCCTTAAAAGAAAAGGGATAAAATTGTGCTTTTACATGCAGGGATATCAATAAATTTAAATACATGTGTTATACATTTTATGCATCCATAGTAAGCACACATAGAATGACCCTAATACACATGGCCAAGCACTAACAGAGGGGCTGTATTTGGGGCTTCTGCAATTATAATAACTAGACAGTTGGCCAAAAAGCAATAGGGTGGTAAAGGCAAAGAAGTGAGCATACAAAAATGCACTGGGGTAAATTCAACCTCTTGACATCATTATTGAAATAGGCTGGTAGTCTCTTGGTCATTAGCAACAAGTTTAAAATATATCAAGTGATAATGAAAGATAAGTTCTAAGTTAACATGCAGATAGGAGCCACCACCTATCTCTTCAGCTGGATTCAGAGCTGGACAAAGACACATATTCCGAGGCTGTGCATTCACAAAGGCAGAAATTGAAGATGTTCATGTGCAAAATGGAGAACCCTCCAACTTAAACAGCAACAATTGTTTAAAATAGTCTGAGAAAACGTAAGACAAATGACCTCCTGTGTATGGCCACTACTTATCTGGAATAAGTGAAAACAAAATGTGGGTAGGGCTTTCACCCCTTTAGAAACTTAGCAAGGATCCAAGATCTCTCTTTAACCATTCACAGATGAGCTGCACTCCAAATATTAACTCGTTCCCAAATACCAAACTAAAATGGATGAAGCTAAAAGTTCTCTGTGATCATTCATTCAGTCAATAAATATTTACTAGGTGCCAACTTTGGGCCTGGCAATGTATAAGGAATGATGAACAAGCCAGTAGGAATGTTATCACCACAGAGCTCACAGTCTGGCCCTCCTGCTCTAGATGGCACCATCAGCATCTGGTCATGGTAAATTGACAGAACAGAGAGAAAACCCTATAAAGTTTACAGTCACAGAGACCCATCTCCAAAGAACACCCTACAGCTCATCCTACATAATAAAGAGGTAATATGCAAATTGACCCTCATGCCCTCGCACAAGATAGCTGCCCCCATGTGGTAAAGATGGCCCGCAGCAGGGGAGGACAGTTGGGGGTTACCAGGCCAGCAGTGGAGGGCAGTTGGGGGTTACCAGGCCAGCAGGGGAGGGCAGTTGGGGGCAATTGGGCCAGCAGGGGAGCAGTTAGGTGTCGATCAGGCTGGTAAGGGAGTGGTTAGGGGGTGATCAGGCTGGCAGGCAGGCAAGCGGTTGGGAGCCATCAGTCCAGGATTGTGAGAAGGATGTCTGACTGCCGGTTTAGGGATATGGCCTAAACTGGCAGTCAGACATCCCCTGAGGGGTCCCAGATTGGAAAGGGTGCAAGTTGGGCTGAGGGACCACCCCCCCCCATGCACGAATTTCGTGCACCAGGCCTCTAGTTGATTATATTCTACATTCTAGGTTTAAGTGCCTGGTTTGGAATTTAGAGATCACCCTCCCATGGAAGGAAGGCCATCAATAATGTTTGGGTTCTCAGGTCAATCCATAAAGCTAGAGTGGCCCTGCATTCAGGCAGAGTGTGGTTTTTAAGAGGTTTCCAGTTGTGTTACCCTAAGGCCTTTAACAGTATTAAATTGTAGTTTATAATCACAGAAAGAGTCAATGTTTGCCCGGCAGGTGTGGCTCAGGGGTTGAACGTAGACCTATGAACCAGGAGGTTAAAGGATATTCCAAGGTTTGGAGCTTGATCCCCAGTATGGGGCATGCAGGAGGCAACCAATCAATGATTCTCTCTTATCATTGATGTTTATCTTTTTCTCTCCCTCTCCCAAATAAGTAAAAATACATATTTAAAAAAGAAACAGTCAATGCTTAAGACTGAAGTGTGCAACGCTGAGGATGGGTAAAAAGCTGTAAATGCCTATGGGTGGGCTGGTTGCCCTTCTCAGTCTCACTCTGCCTCCAGGACAGGGAATACAAATGGGCGGCAGAATCTCCCCAGAGTGCTTATGAGGGTGAGAATTACATTTGGAATAGCTCACCTGCATGTGAGCCAGTGGCCTCTCACATGGAACAAAGACATTGGTTCTGGCCAAAGCTACCACATTTCTTACCTTGAAACTCAGAAATCACAACTGACATATTTCCTAGCTGTTTCAGGAAGTATAATAGTGTTTTTACATATTCTGCCCTTTTTCAGACATATGTTTTTTCAGCAGTAATCTCAGCCTTAATAGCATTTAAAGTACATTAGCTTACATGAATTTTTAAACACCACTTTTTATGCAATTTCATTTGCCCTCATTGCATGAGCCTCATCTACTAGATTCCCCCAAAATTATCAACTCAGCATCTAACTAATAAAACCATAACCTCAATGCAGGTCTGTTTTGTTCAAACCATGGCACAGATAGACATGTAGCTAAAAATAGAAAAAGTAGTTATTCTAAACAAGAATGTGAGTCTCCAAGACAATTTTTTAAAGTATTTAATTTATGTTTAGAAATAAGAGAGTGAAGCATACTGCCTGAAGGAAGTCGTTTAGTGGCTCTCTGACAAGGTTGAGCAAAATTTTTCTTGCAACTCATTAAGAATACCCTTAGGTTACATGTGGAAAATGTAGGTGCCTTAGCGGTAATCACCCCAAATTATCCAAATAAAATACTGTTTCCGTCTTAGTGCCAGAGTCTCTGTATGAACTCAGTCTTCTCTGAACTTAACTCTCCTCCATCTGAACTACAGAGAATATGCTAACTTTCACAGATCATTCTGTTGGTAGTTTTCCTAACACAAATTTGGGGTAGGGAGGGGTTTTTAAAGCCTTTGCTGAATTCCCAGAAGGACGTAGACAGATCCTCTCCCTGAAGACCTATGAGCTGGAAAGATCTCAAACTACACTCTCAAGGTGGGAAAGAGATAGAGCCAGAGTCTGCCTCTCTCAGTAAAAAAACTGATGCTTGGGGACATCCATTCCAAGTGCCTCTAAGGAGAGGAAGCCCCTGATCAGAATGAGGAAAGCAAAATGCTATGGTAGGTGGCCGACATGCAGAAAGCAGAAGCCTGGCCTGGGCCTGGGCGCCAGCTGCACATGGGGACCCAGGGAGGTGTGCGAAGCAGTGGTGGAGTTTGGTTTACAATACCTCTCCTGCTTCCTGCCACACTCACAAAGAGACCTGGTAGCCCATGTGTATCGCATGGAACAGTGATTCTTCAAGACACTCAGGCAACAGAAGCATCAGTGTCCCTTGCAAAGTGCTAGAAATGCCCATTTTGGGGCCCACTGCAGACTTGTTAAATCAGAAACTCTCGGGGTGGCCCAGAAACCTGTTTCACAAGCCCTGCAGGAGTTTCTGATGCAAAGTCCAGTTTGTAAGCCACCACCATAGGATTAATTAAAATCACTGTAGTGTAGTTCCTCTCCTAAGACTTAGTTATAATTAGAGCATGGCAGATCTTTCCTCCTCCAAAGGAAATGTCAAGGGTCAGCAGGCCAAAGGTTATCAGGAGGAGGTTTGAGGAGTTTAAGCCCCAGGTTACCACTACTCCTCCCCTTAACTTTGGGTTTAGGAATCTTGGTGATGGGCACCAACAGAGGGAGAGGAGAAAACTTCAGAAACAGATCTGATCCACCCCAGAGCCCAGGAGACAGTAGGCAACTTCCTGCTACTTAATCATTGCCAAGTAAACAAGCAACATCATTGGTACTTGTAATAAACCATATAGATCAAGAAAACCCACCAGACCTTCTCTCCAATGCAACTAAGACACCACTAAACCTTCTTCACAGCTTTCCCAAGCTCGTGGCAATTTATGAGAGACCACACAAAACTCAACAATAACATATTAGTCAATATATAAGTTTAAACTTCAAAGCAAATGCTCTTAAACCACTAAAACTCTTGCCTATCACAGGAACATTTAAACAAGTTTTCCCCCTAAAATTAATTTTCAGCCCACTAAATGAGACCAGTGATCTATTCTTGGGCAACATAGACCCTAATTTTTAATCATGCACTCGGAATTTTTCCACTTCAAAAAAGAAGTCACTCATTCACAAAGCAATGATGTACTACTAAATGACTGTTACTTTGCTTCCCAATGCTGTTCAAATTCCAAAAGATGAGATCCTGAAAAAGTAGTCACAGCACCAAAAGCCTACCATGGAAGATCTGGAAGTCAAAATGACCAGGAGAACCTTTCTGCACAAAATACACATGGCCATAATTAGCCTACTTCCACCAAGCCTTGCCTTCCTTTCTGATGCAAAAGGGAAACTTGGGCACTATTTGCCTATATCATTATTAGTCACTTGATACTCAAGAAACCAGTCCTGTGTCTTCTGGGACAACTGTCCTCATTGGAAAGTAGGTAGTGCTGAGTAATCAACATTATTTTGCTCTGTCTTGGTTTGTAGAATCATATCCTTGTTGCTATTTTTTCAGCCTTACAACCTAGTGATCATAAATCTAGCTGCTTCCTTCTTTAGTGGTAATTAGCATTAGTCATAAGCCAAAAATGATTCCACATAAGAAGTAAAATAAACACAACCCTTCTTACCTTTCATGCCAAACTTGGAGTGTCTTGCCAACTTCAGCAGAAACAGCATTACCAGCAGACAAAATCCCACTACAGATGCAATTATCACCACAGCATAGACCTAGAGAAAGGAAGGGAGGACAGTTATGACCTTGCTAATTAGTTTCCAATATCCAGATGATGATGATGATGATGACAATTAATATTCATAGGATGCTTACTACTTGCTCTTCTAAGAACTGTATGTATATCAATTCACTTAATTCTCAACAATCCTACAATGATGTATGTATTATTATTCCTATTTTTCAAATGAGAAAACAAGTTAAAAGTTATAAAATGCATTTCTAATTGATATTATGTAGATATATACATATATACAACAGATATATGCACAGATATATGGAATATATCTATACTGAGATATAATATTAGATATATCTCTATCTCTTCCCATCTACCTACCTACCTACCTACCTGGAGATAGAAGAAAGAAACATGAATAAAAAAAATACTGATAATATTTGAAGTTGGTGAAAGATATGAGATTCATTTTACTGTTCTTGCAACTGTTATGAATGTTTGAAAATGTTTATAATAAAAATATTTTTAAGTTGGCTATTGTTGCTCTTAGAAGTCAGGGTTCTCTGAAGTACTAAGTGGGCCTGGAAAGGAGCAAGATGGCACTTGTGGGTGAGTTCACTTGTGAAAGCTCATTAGGTTGTAGACTTACGATGTGTACGCTTCTCTATATGTATGATAGAGGTCAATTCAAAGTTGTTTCTTTTTAACTTAAAAATGTAATTGTAAGATGTGGATTCTATAAGTTGAGAGAGTAAATGCAGAGAGTAAATTCTATGCGAATCCTGTCTCACCCCTGAGCTGGAGATCACAGAGGCACAAGTGCATGATGCTAACGAAATGCACAGTAACATTTTAGAAACAAAGATGGATGCAGGCTGTGTATCTCCTTCCATTTCTCCTGCTCACCCCAAGGCCCTGCTGCCAAGAAAAGTTTGATTCTCTACACCAGGACTGGCAAGTATTTGTTATAAAGGCAGCTGATTTCATTGCTGCTGCAAGATCTTAGATTAAGGCAGTGGTTCTCAAACAGGGAGAATGTTGCACCCATGGGACATTTGGAAAATTGGGGTTGTCACAATTATGGGAAAGCATCTAGTGAGTTGAGGCCAGGGATGCTGCAAAACATCCTAAAGTACCTAGAACAGCATCCCACCACCACAACAAAGATGTAGTCATCGACAATAACAATGTCAATAGTGCCAATGTTGAGAAACTCTGCTCTCTCCACCTCTGCCATAAATGCTAACTTTCCAAAAGGTGTCTGCTTGTCAGCCTAGTCTTGCAATAAGGATGAGGCTGGAAGAACTTCCTGCCAACACATGTACTAAAGCAAGAATTAAAACTTTGTTGCTTTAAGCCACTAAGATTTGGGAATTCTTGTTACTGCAGCAGAGCTTATCCTAACTGATACATCCTCACAGTGAAAGGATTAAGAATGTGGGTTCTTCCTGAGTTTAAAATTTAGATTTACCATTTATTAGTTTCATGACTTCAAAATTACTTAACCTTTCAGAATCTCGTGATCTTCATGTGTAAAGAGGGAATATAATAATTCCACTTTACAAGTTGTAAATCCTCAGTGAGTTAATGCAAATAATGGGCTTGGAATAGTATCTATCTACAATAGATATTAAATGAATGTCAGCTATCATTTTTATTGAGTTTATTGGGTGACATTGGTTAACTAAACCATACAGATTTCAAGTGTACAACTCAACAAAACATCATCTCCACAGTGCATCATGCACCCATCATCCAAAGTAAAGTCTCTCTCTGTCCCCATTTATTCCCCTTTGCCCTCTTCCACCCACCCCCTGCCCCTTTCCCTCTGGTTATCATCATACTGTTGTCTGTGCCTCTGTGGTTTATACATAGTTTTGTTTGTTTGTTTGTTTTTGCTTAATCCCTTCTCCTTTTTTCTTACCCAGCTTCCTATGTCAGCTATCATGATGATCATAATAATGATAAAATAGATTTAGGAAAAAATTAATAAGCAGCCCAAGATCACACCTTCGAAGCTTGGGATTTGAACAAAAGTCTGCTCAAGTATAAACCCTATAATTTATCCACTATATTACCTCTCCTAAGCATGTGGCTGGAAGGGAAGACAGGATAATAAAAATACATGGCTAATCCTCCACAACACCTTCTCTGGTGTCAGATGGGGACAGCATTAAATAAGTCACAAAGCACAGAGAAAAGCACATGCCAAGCACTTGGCAAAGGCGTGATAATTCTCTTCTCTGGTACTTGAGCTGTGAGTGGCTCTCTCACAAAAAGCTTTTGCAAATGTCTAAATATACACTAAACTCTCTCCACAGTCTATATACAAACAACATGGTAATGATTCCTAAAAAGCTAGTTTTGGATCAACTTGTTCTAACCAAGATCATTTCCCTCGATTTGCCTAATTAGTTTGGATGTGTTTGTTTTGTTTTGTTTTTTTAATCTTTATTTCTAACATTTTCATGGGAAAGAGATCATGGTATTTTAGCTCTAGGTTTCTCCACCCTATTAATATTTCCAGATTTCTGTGGGTAGAAGGAGAATACCTAAAGAAACAAATTCAAACTCTATTTTATCAATAAGGAACCTGGGATGGAGAAAGGTTGGAGGACTTAGCCCTGAGTCCCAGGACCTCTCTGAAGTCCCACAGTAGTCTCTTATCACTTTGGAAAGTACCTGAGTGGCATTCAGGAGATCTGAGTCCTTATGTTTGCAGAACACTTTGCCTTTACCTGTAAGAACTAGATCAGAGCCTTCACTTCCCCAAGTCTCTATTTCCTCATTTGTCCATGTGAATAAGAATATCTGCACTGCCTTCTCTGCATTATTAAAGAACACTTAATTCAACCTGCAGAGAAGGGGTATTACTGCTGAAAAGCAATTAATGATCTGCCAACAAATACTTAGACCTATTAAAGTAGCTTTTAAATGTAAAGAATACTTTAATAAACAAAGATTCTCTTGAAAATGAGAAGAATCATTTCCTCAAAAATGGTTTCATAAAAACAGAGTGAAAATGTATTGTAATTGTGTTGGGGGTGGTATGGTCTTTATATGGGGACAAATAGGGGTGAGTTGGTTTGTTTGGGTGGTTGGGTTGAACGGTTGGTTGGGGTTTTGTGGTTTGGTTGGCTGGCTGGCTGGTCCATTTTTACCTGAGGATATCTCTTAGCATAAAACAAGGAGTTGCCCTCCTCTGGAAATCCAGCAAGTTTCGTGGGAGCACTTGGAACAGAAAGGTGAGTGAGTGGGGCTGTCTTCCAAGTGCTCTGACAACTTTAACTTTTGCATCAGCTCGTGGCTCTGAAACTTTTCTTTTAATTGAGTAATCCCACCCCTGCCCCTGTGATCACGGAATATATAATCTGATCCACACATAATTTTTAAATTTTCTTTTAAATTCTAAAAATATTGTCTTATACCCCTCAGACATATTTCCAGGGGCCTCAGGTAGAGTCATAAATGTAGAGACTTAACACAGATTATTTTAACTGATCTTGCTTTCCAGTGACCCTCCTGTAGACAGTTCAAACATCACTAAGATATGCCAGTGAGGAGCTTAAATTTATCATTTGGATTCAAAAGAGAAAACTGCAGTTGACATAATTTTTAGTAACTGGAATACCTACACACCTGTGGGCTTAACACATACTCTTAAATTCCTATGGACACAAACAATTTTCTCAAATCAAAAACATTAAGTGGTTGTGAGTTGGAATAAAAACTGAAATGATTGCACAAGGCAGAAGGTAAACGCATTCTACAGTTGACTAATCACAGCATTTGTCCTGCTGTTTCAATGTAATGCATAGAATCATCAGTGGAAATGTGTGTGTGTGTGTGTGTGTGTGTCTCCATAGACTGGATGTGCATATTTTGAGCCTCCCATTCTCTCCGCTATAGCCCTGGTTTAAATACACATCACATCTTTGTATTACTGTACTAGACCCCTAACTTATCACCCCACTTCCAATCTCTCTGTTTGGCATCCCAGTCTATAGTATTCACATGAATCTAATCAGCCTAATTTTCACTGAGTACCTCCTTGGTACCAGGAATTATTCTAGCGACTAGGGATACAGCTATGAAAAATACTGACCAGGTTGCCTACTGAGAATCTTACTAAAGAATCTAGGGAAAGGAAAAAGGCATTAAACAAGCGAACAAATAAGCAAGCAAGGTAATTACAGACAGTAATAACTACATAGGGAAATGGCTGCCTGCTGGCCATCCTACATAAAGCCATGTGGTGACTTTTGGGAAATGCATGCTTTATTGAGGGAACAGCAAATGTTAAGGCTGTGAGATAAGAGCAAACCTGGAGCATGCAAGAGATTATTTTTAAAAGACAGGTGGTGCCCAGCTGGTGTTGCTCAATGGTTGAGCGTCAACCCATGAACCAGGAGGTCACGGTTCAATTCCTGGTCAGGGCATATGCCTGGGTTGTGGGCTAGATCCCCAGTGTGGAGTGTGCAGAAAGCAGCTGATCAATGATTCTCTCTCATCATTGATGTTTCTATCTCTCTCTCCTCTTCCTCCCTCTCTGAAATCCATAAAAAAAAATTTTTTAAGGCAGGTGGTAAGCCATGAGGAGATGTGGGAGATGAAGTCAAAAAGACAGAGACCAGCAAGGTATGTAGAGGCCATGTTAGCCACTGTGAGGATTTGGGCTTTTATAATGTAAGTTTTTTTACAATGTATTGGGAAGACTCTGAGAATGATAATAAAAGAGTAATCTGATTTGTGCTTTTCAAAGGTCACTTGGGTTGCTGTGTGGAGCCAGGAAGATGACAAGAGTGGGAGAGTAGGAAAGGTAGAAGGCGTGGCAGTCACCCAGGAATGAGCAATGGTAGCAAACTCTCTCTGTAAAGGGCCAAACAGTAAATATTTCCAGCTTTGCAGGCCTACAACTACACCTGGAATTCTAGCACAGCAAAAAAGTGGCCACAGATAATATGCAAATGGACATGACTACTTTCCAAGCAAACTTTATTTATGAACAGATATTTGAATTTCATAAAATTTTCATGTTACAAATCATCCTTCTTTTGATTTTTTTCAAACCACTTAAAAATGTAGAAACTATTCTTAGCCTGCAGACCTCACAGAAACAGGTCCTGAGCCAGAAGCTGGCCCTCAGGCCTTAGTTTGCCACCTCTCCCCCTCCCCCACCCCACCGAGTTAGCCTGAAGTTGTGGCAGTGGACGTGGGGAGACATTTGGAGTTTATAAGGATGCAGAGTTCACAGGACATGCAACTGGGTTCACACAACAAGTGAAGAAAAGGGAAAAACGGAGGAAATTTGCTGGGTTTTTACCTGAGCAGCTGACAGATCACCCCAACCCAGAACCCTGGAGCCCTGTGATCTTGGGGCGCTCACAATCCCCTTTCATTGCCTCCTCACTGTGCAATAAATCTAACCACCTGGCACTGTGTTTCAAATCTGAATCACCTGGCACAGCCAACTTCTCCAACCTTGCCTCCAACTGCCACCCTTCACCTGCCTTACCTTCCAATCACCACTGTTTTCCAGTCTGCAGGCTCCTGTTCACACCCCCAAATCCCTTCCCTTCTGTTCCTCTATGTCCAAATCCCAGGCATCCTGCACCGGCATGGAGAATGCCACCTGTCCTCAAAGAGTCCTGGCTCTCCCAGCATGAAGGAAAAGAGTGCCAGCCCCTCTACTTCTATTTCTCACACCACATAGCTCCACCTCTATTTGTGTGAGGCGCTAGGATTCACATCTCAAGCCACTGACTGAACTTTAAGCTAAAAAAAAAACCACCCAAAAAACAGACCACATATATATCCTTACATGCGGATACAGGCACTGAAACTTTTATTAAAATATTTAAGATCAGTGTGGAGGTGTGGAAGACAGAAATAATTATATGTGTGCCTGTACGAGAAAGCTGCTTTCTTGCTTTTCTAATAATAACTTTTTAAAGGACAGATATTTAAAACAGGAACTGCTAGCAATAAGTCAGAGGCTACCTTTATCACTTCTCTTAAATCTTTCTATTAATCCCTCCAATAGTCAATGCCCTGTTTACATCCGAGCAATAAAAAGGTCTTGTTGAAAGATTTGCCTTGAAGCAGCTCCAAAAGTCTTCTTTTAGCTAATGTATTTCATTTTAGACAAACATTTTTAAAACATTCAAAATAAAGACAATATGCTAGCTACCTCCAACAGTAAGCATCCAAAATGCTCAGAACCAGCCTAGGAAACAACTATCTATCCCACTCACCGAGAGACGCTCCCGCCCGGCTTTGTCAGCAACATCTGTGGAAGGAATCTCATTACTTCTGTTCGTGGTGTCCCCGATGTCATTCGCTGCAGTCCCATAATCTTAAATTGGAGAAAAGGGAAAGAGACAGAATAGTGAAGTTGTCATTAAGCTATCAACAAACTATGACCTGAAACAAAGCCAGACAGATCACAAGATTCCAAACCACTGACAGCCTGGCTGGGGAGGAACAGCATCCGACTGGGACTGCACACTGCCAACTTCATACTCAACCCAGATCACTGCATCCTTGTTTGGGTGATCAAATTCTAAACCTTGTTTAAGGTGTTTCTTTGCACATAAGACTATATGCCTTTTCTGATGAGGCACTTGGCATAAATACAAAAGAGAATCAATCATCTATGAGTCACAGATTTATAGACCTGGAAGAGTCTTTAAAGACCGAGTCTAACCATCAGTTTTGCAAATGAAAAATGTTCATTGACTGGTCTAAGGTCAACTGGCAAGAAGGTGTCAGAGCCTAGACCTGAACCAGACTGGAAATCAGCAGTACTGATCCCAAGGCAGATGCATCCTATTTGGGTAAGAAGCAGCCACTAGAGATGAAATGTGGAATCAAACTGATAGGGAACTTGGGTACACACATGAACTTTTTTGAAGAGTTATGAATCATTAATATTTCCATTTCAGAATTAATAGACAGGGAGCTGTGCCAACATAATCTTTAGAATTGTAAGGATGCATTATCACATCAACATGTCTCAAAAGTAGTGCCATCTTCTGAATCAATTTTAGAAAATTAATGACTGATTTTTTTTGTGTGAGCCAAAGTTTTTATTAGCAATATTGCATATAAAAGTCAGAAAATTTGGTAAACATAATGCAGACAATGTTCCTTATAAATATTTTGTATTTTTTTCCTAAATAGATATGGTGCCTTCAATTTGCATCCTGAATAAACAACCTCATTAAGTCAGCCCCAGCTAAACTCTCTTGGAAGAATTTTTATGCAAGCCTTGGGGTAACCAATTTAAATTATATTTTTATTAGCAGTGTTTCTTTGAATTTGAATGAAAGTAACAAAAAAGGCATCTATTTTCTATCTTTCTGCTGTTTTGTTTTTGACTGCAAAAATATATGATCACCATTTCCATTTTAAATGTATTAAAATTTAATTTCAGACACTAAGGGATATCATTTACTTGCTTATTTTTACCTCTTCATATCATACCCAGCCACTCATGGCAAAATTAAATCATTGGAGTATCTATAGTTTAATATCATGGCATTTTGACGCAAAGACAAAGTGCTATCTGAGGCCAATGGAAGGATGGCATTAAGTCTTGAAATTACTGTAAAGGAGTCGAAAGCATAATTTTAAAATGTTAAATCACAATGAAAACATATTTCTCTGTGATACAATTTGAGATACTCTTCCTTTAAACCATATCAAGATAAATAAAAACAAAAATAAACAAATCATATGCACAAAATCATCCAAACCAGAGCATGACGGAATTGTAGTTTAACATGTATAAAGCAGGTAAAGAAAATATAATCTCCTAGTTAAAATTAGTTTACAGAATCATTTCTAGAAAAAAAAATTTCAGTGTGTATGTAAAAATATAAAATTAAAGAAAAATATTTTATGAAATAAATGTATAAACATAATATTTTAATAAATCTAACTTTGAATCAATCTCAAACTTCAAGCCCAGTCTTAAAATTTAGCCTGCACTTCCCCAAACAGAGGCCTCCTGGCCATGAAGGTGGTTTGAAAATCTGTGAAAGATGGATTTTCACACCTAGCAAAACATCCCTGGCATTTGACTAAAATGGTAAAGTACAGATGAGATGTGTGGTTAAAAGTTAATATAGAGTACCTTTAGGTTTCCCCCTCCCACATTCCTAAAAGAACCCCATTTTATTCAAGGGGTTCAAGCACATCCACCAGGGAAACTAATCTAAACTCCAGGGGTGGTTCTAGTTAGTCAAGGGGTAATCCATCCTGCTTATCAGTCAGGGAGGCAAAAATGGTTCATGACCCAACTGGGTCTTGAATCCAATACAAGGAGGGTCAGATGGAGGTTTCTGGAAAAATTACCTTTCTTCTGGAACCCTTTCAGAAACTCTTCCTTTTCTCAAATCAATGTGAACAACCGTAGCCCCTTTGTTGGCCTCAGCTAATAACGCATGGCGGTAGGGGGGCACAGGGAGGACAGTGGTGAAGGCAGAACAATGGGCAGAGGAGGGTAGAGATGAAAAAAACTTGGGTCCCTGATGACATGATTAAGCTGCTGGTTTAATCCACCCTGAAACATGCCCTACCTTTGAGGAGCCTGTCTGTGAGCCAAACTTCCTTATTATATAAGAAACGGAATTTTGAATTGGGTTTACTGTCATAACTAGAAACCGATACACCACCGTTTTCTTGGTAGCCATGGCTTTTAAACAGGCAATTAGTTCCCAATTATGGAAACAAATTGTTGTAGCAGAATGGATTTACTACTTCCAAGAACAGAGCATGAGACAGAAATGCTATTTACAGGCACTGTAAATATCAAGGGAAAATGGTCATCAATATTAAATGATTTTGCCCAGCCGGAATGGCTCATTTGGTTCAGTGTTGTCCTGTGCACCAAAGGGTTGTCGGTTCGATTCCTGGTCAAGGCACATGCCTGGGTTGCAGGTTTAATGCTACACATACAAGAAGCAACGATCAATGTTTCACTCTCTTGCTCCCCCTCTCTCTCTCCCTTCCTCTCTCTAAGCATGTCCTTGGGTAAGGATAAATATATAGAGAGAGAACAATTTTTTTAGAAGTATTATTTTGGCCTATGTATTACCTGAAATGTATATTTAACTGCACTTAAAGGTTTTCTGTTAGCTGATTTATTTCATGCTAGACAAACATTTTGAAAAAAATACAAAGTAAAAACAATGTGATAGCTACCTTCATAAATTAGATCAGGATAATTTGGGTCTGCACCTAAAAAGCAAAACAAAGCAAAAAAATTGTAAGTATGCATTCAGAGTTTAAAAATACTAACTTTTTCCCACTAAAATGAGCCAAATATTTATTGAAGATTTTATGACTGAATAAATTGTTTTATAGAACAGGTAAATAAAACCTGAAATTCTGTTTACTTTATGTTAACTCTGCTCCCCTCCCCAGGCCCACAACTTCCACCCCTCTAAAAAATAAAAATAAAAAATAAAGAGAAATCACAAATTACTTTAGCTGGAAAAACTCTGAGAATCTGACAATCCAATCTTCAAACCCAGCCTTCCAGATCATTACAAGCATGTTTGGAGGAGGATAGCACCTATTTTATTTAACAACTTATTAATTTGATTTATATTTTTTAAGTATTTGGATATGAGAACCTTCTTTTGTACTATGGTGGCCCACCATCCCAGATTGCCGGAGACCAAGGGGATTCCTGAGACATTGGACTTGAAGTTTTAAAACTGGGATGGTTTCAGGCAAATCCTTGCAGTTTGTCCAGGAATGAGGGCTTTCCCTGGGCATAGGGCTGTTAGTGCTAAAACTGGGACTACTGGTAACCCTGATCTGTTCTCATGCCCTCAGAGACCCCACACCCAGTCACCACCCACTTTTACAGGCATAATTCCATAAGAAAGTCAAAAGACATAATGAGGATTTGAAGCAGATTTATCTAAGCCGCACATTGGCAGGGTGTCAGTAGAAATGACTGACAGGTGCCATCAGCCTCATCACAGAAAGGGAGCACCCAAACACATTCCTCACACAAAGCTCCCCGGAAAATCCAAAACATTGAATTAATCCAATGTAGCAAACGTTAGGTACAGAAAAGCGGGATTTGGGGGTGGGGTCAAAAGTACACAAGTTAGCCTATAATCTGTAACACAGGCTATTGTCCAGATTTCTGACGCCTATCGCTGCGTGCCTTTCCTACCAAGTTTAACCGCCAAGCCATTGGGTGACGTCTAAAATTTCTGGAAAGCACATTTTCTGACTTCATCTTCCCAGATGTATGAGATGTACTGTCACTTTACTTTTGTCCTCAGGAATAGCCAAATTTAGTGCAAGATTATGAAACTCACAGAAAGACAATATGGGAGGAACAATGATGGGTTTTTTTTGTTGTTGTTGTTGCTTTATTTTCCCTCCCTAGCATACTGTACTACATCTGATGAGGGCCTACTTGTCACAATAAAGAAATGCCTCTCCAGGTACAAAGGTTTGAGAAGCTTGGCACATGGAGGGTGCCCAGACCTAGCATTTATGCAGAAGAAGGGTCACATTACTCCAGCTGACCCCAGCTCATCAAGGATAGGATTTTGTTTCTGGCAACTGCTTAGTCAAGCGAACCTCCCAGGATGTTTACATTCCCATTGTGAGGTGGTTATTAACATCATTTTAAATGCAGACACAGGAAACAATCACCACTTTCCTCTTTGACTCTGGCAATGGTCAAATTCTGAAAATATCCTGCCATTTTTAAGTCTAACTTCTACCTGGTTTCTTTGTTATATGCTAATGGTAGAAACTCCGGTTGGTGATATTCAGGACTGAAAGGTGACTTAGGCAAGGCAACACTAGCTCTGAGGGGAAAAGCCAACAGAAAGAGAATGAATGAAAAAAATGAATGAGCAACATTGGATTTGAGTTATGCACCTGCGGTGGGGATCTGAGAAGGGTTAGGCTTCCTTGAATCCTGTCCTAGTAGTTCTCATTGCATAACAAATCTCAAATCTAGGCAGCAGGAGGTGGCATCAAGCCGGAAAGCTTCATGTTGGGAATCTCTGGAATAGAATATGGATTCTAGGAACTCCATTCCATCCCACTGGCATTCCAAACAAGCTGCAGACTACATTCTCCCTCCACAGCTCACTCACAGGCAGAAGCGCCAAGCAGGAATGTTTGCCTGTCTGATGTCCGAGTACTACTTTCTGAAGGCTTTGTTGAGCGTCTCCAGGTCCTACACTCACTTGCACTTAGGTTCTTACCTAAGGCATGTTGCCTAGAACTACAGGAGGAAGACTAACAGGGCCCCAGGTCAGCCTGAAGCACTCCTGGGAAAAGAATAATAGAGACTGTATCACAGTCGCACATGCACTCCCAACAAGCTCTGTATTAGACCTGCAATGTCTGCACTCCCAAGAGAAGACCTGTGGGGCATTTAGGCTTCTAAACATGGTCCATAAAATCACCTTCCCACCCCTTCCCAAATAATATCAAATCAGAGCACCTCATCATCCTCTTAACTGGATGCTAAATGACTTAATTGAGGATTTTTTAATTTCCATCTTCTAATCTCAGTTATTGCTCATGAGTAAATCTTATAACTTTATGTAAATCTTCATGAGTAAATCTTTATGACTTTTAACTGTAAGACTGTACAGTTAAAGGAAAAAAAAAAAACATTTGTAGGAATAAAGAAATTTGTGGGAAGATAGGTAGCCTGACAGTAGGGTTCCCTTTCCATTCTGTTGTCATGATAAAAATAATGGTGGAGGCCAGAAAACACATCTGTTTCCCTCCTTTAAGCTTTTAGTCTCTCTCTGATGCCCTCAAAAAATAAAAGAGAGAGAAAGAAAAAGAAAAGACTTTTCTTTCAATTCTATTTTGAGATTCTCTTTAGTGTGATATTGAAAAGTATTTCAAAGAATTCCATATGATAAAGCCATAGCAAAAGGCCTGGTCTTTTCAAATGAACTGGCCTTTGTCAACAGTGTTTTCTAGCTCATAGTGGTTTGCCTTTTGATTCCAGATCCCTTTCCTCTCCCCTTTCTGAATGGCAGGCTGAACTCAGGGCCCAAAAATATTGGAGGTTCAGATGTCTGAGTTTCATTTCTGGCTGAGCCATGAATGTAGGCAGCATGGCGAGTGAGTCTGCTCACTTTTCCTGTACAAAGCAGTCTTCCCCATGACAGGAGCGGATAATAGCATTGGCTCTGGCAAGTCCTTGGGAGTTTCGGGAAGCATAATTAATTAACATTAGTACTCTCGAGACATAAAGAGCTATTTAAGTATAAATCTTAATTATCATGATCAGTATGGGTTTATGGCCGATCCAGTCTTCACAGTTATTTAAGGCAGAAAGGCAGGTAGAACTTTCCTCTCACTCCCAGGACAAGAAATGGGAACTGACAAATGGCCTGGGGGGCAAGTGATGGGAAGGAGCATATTTTCTCAATGCCATACATTTGGAGGAATTTCCTTTCTCTAGATTCTTTGGCCTAAGTACACCAGATCTAAATCTGCCAGTTTGAGGGTAATTCTAAGTGCTCTAGTTCATCCAGATGTCATTAATTTCTTGATAAAACAGCACAAAAAAGCTGTGGGGAAAACTCTCCCAGTATTTATAGTTGGTTCCTGATGCAAACTTTGCATAGGAGACAACAGCTCCTGAATTAGGAAGCATAAGTCACTAACTCCCACTGCGTGTGTGAATGAGCATTCTTGAGCTGTGACATTCTTCCTGAATGAGTGGACCATGGGGACAATCTTTATGTACTGCCTAAAGAATGGAAAGCTTCAAACCAAGGTATTTTATCGACTAGTGCCCTGGTTAGGTTTGTTCCAAGTCTAAATGTTTAGTCACTGAGGTAATGATTTCCATAGAAAAATGTACTCTTAAACAATCAACTCACGTTCATAGAGCTATCTGACCTTGGAAAGGTGTGCTGATTTGAAGATAATAGCAAAGTCTCCAGGATTCTCCCTCATGACACTCACAAGCATCATGCCATTAATTTTTGTTTAAAATTCTACTTAAAAGACACCCTCACCACTTCTAACCTCCCCGCAGCCTACACACACACTTTCATGTCATCAAGAGGATTTTTCTATATGTGGGATTGAATTCCAATGACAGCCACATAGTGGATCAATTTCACCTCAGACAGGCTTATTTTTGGCCCGTAAGCTAAATAGGATCCAGCAGAATCTTTGGAGAATTCTCAGATAGCCCCATGCTTTCTACGTGTATGCCTGCACTGCTCTTTCTACTTTTTAATTCACTCTCCCAAGCCTCCGTAAGCCATGGATTAAATTCATCCTACTTCTTGCCAAATCCAATTAAAATGCATCTCAGTGCAACAATTATTCTATATTTTTATCATTATTACTATTGATATCCAAGAGGAGTCAGTGTGGATGCCTGACCAGTGGCTTCCCCTGGGTTCTACGGGGCACCATGTCCAGTATTTCCATGCCACTCGAAAGTCAAGGCCATCAGGAATGTAACTACTTCCAACCAGTCTGTTCTCTTCCATGCTCACAGCTCACCCATTTCTGTTTTAGGGACTTTTTGTTTTTACTTCTGTTTTAATATCTTCCAACATGCTTCATCCTCTAGCTCCAAATAGAGAATGAGTTCCTAAGGCAGGTGGACCATCCAGTGAAAATCTTGGTTCTGAGCTGAAGAGGAACACGCACTGAGGACAGCAGCACTGTCATATTAATTCTCCTGGCTGTACTATGCAAACCCACTCCACTATGATCCCAGGTTGCCTGCTTCCTTGTAAGCCAGGAAACTCACAATGTTTAAAAGAAGGGATCTCATCAAAACAACTGAGAAAATATAGCTAAAACATTTTATCAGAAATATTTATAAAAGCTAAACTTCATCACTTACTATATGACGACAGCTGAAATACAGAACACATATAAACTCAAACTTGACCTGTTGTCTTTAACTTGGAATGTACCCTTTAGACCAGCAGGGAAATGAATTGCATATATTTGCTATTTATTTTTCTTTCATTTTTAAATGGGGAGGAAAGGGAAAGAAATCCATTCTATGCAAAGCCATTATCTGTATGCTCTGGCTCTGGCTACAAATCTTGTAAATACCCACAAAGATGTTATCACACAAGCCAAGTGAGGTCAAGCTATAATTGGTCATACTAGTGTATGGCCCACGAGGGCCATTTATATCCACTGTCACTCTGGGCCAAGTCTCTTTCATTTCCACTTTCATTTATTACTCCTTGAGAGCTGGTCCTTGAGTAAATACTTAAAGAGAAAAAACAAAATCAGTCTTTTCTAAAAGCAGATATTTACATTTTAAAGACATTTATAATATTGCGCTTAATTTTTATTTTTGATAAATAAATGGTATTTATTTTAAAGAGGATATTTTAGAGACTCCAAGCTATTATTGTGCCAGGAAACAATTCTCCTATCACTAGCTGAGTTAAAACAAACAGAAATTGATAAAAATGAGGCCACATGGATAAGAGGAGGTAAGCTCTACCAAACACTGGCACCATACAGAAGCGTTCAAAACAAAATACATCAAAATCCCACCTAAAATAGAAGCTACTAGCTTTATATGGACAGAGCTGTGCATATATCAAAGCACACAGGCCACTTCTAAAACTTTTAAATGCCTGACCTTCACCCTGCACAAATTCACCTCCAACAGTTTCAAAAAGCAGTTGGCTAAATTCAAATAAAGTCTGCAGTTTAGTTAACAGTAATATACCAATGTCAGTTTCTTCATTTTAGCAGATGTACTGCAGTGCTGCAAGATGTCAACAATAGTAAAAACTGGGTACAAGGTAGCTGGGAACTCTCTCTACTGTAAGCAACTTTTCTGTAAATCTAAAATTATTCACAAATAAAAAGTTTACTTAAGAACAAACCAAAAGCAGTTGTCCCAAATCAGAGTCCCTGAGTTAACCTATGAAGCTGTAGTCCTTATAACATACAAGAAAAACACACAGTAATCTAGAGATTTACTACAGCAAATGTAGCCAAACAGCTAAACTCAATTAAGAGGAAGAATTAATGGGAATGGCCGCTGCCAGGGCTGTCTGGGCAAGGCATCCAAACATTGTGTGTTTTGTTGTTTTTTTTTTAATTTAATAAATCTTTATTGTTCAGATTATTACAATTGTTTCTCCTTTCCCCCCCCCCATAGGTCCCCTCCACCCAGTTCCCACCCCACCATCTGCCCTTACCTCCCCCACCACTGTCCTCATCCAGAGGTGTACGATTTTTGTCCAGTCTCTTCCTGCACCCCCCCATACCCTTTTCTCCTGAGAATTGTCAGTCCACTCCCTTTCTATGCCCCTAATTCTATTATATTCAGCAGTTTATTTTGTTCGATTTTTAATTCACTTGATATTTAGGTTCGCTTGTTGATAGATATGTATTTGTTGTTCATAATTTTTATCTTTATTTTTTTCTTCTTCCTCTTCTTAAAGAATACCTTTCAGCATTTCATATAATACTGGTTTGGTGGTGATGAACTCCTTTAGCTTTTTCTTATCTGTGAAGCTCTTTATCTGACCTTCCATTCTGAATGATAACTTTGCTGGGTAGAGTAATCTTGGTTGTAGGTTCTTGCTTTTCATCACTTTGAATATTTCTTGCCACTCCCTTCTGGCCTGCATAGTTTCTGTTGAGAAATCAGCTGAGAATCATATGGTGCTCCCTTGTAGGTAATTAACTGTTTTTCTCTTGCTGCTTTTAATATTCTCTCTTTGTCTTTTGCCCTTGGCATTTTAATTATGATGTGTCTTGGTGTGGTCCTCTTTGGATTCCTCTTGTTTGGGGTTCTGTGCACTTCCTGGATTTGTAAGTCTATTTCTTTCACCAGGTAGGGGAAGTTTTCAGTCATTATTTCTTCAAATAGGTATTCAGTATCTTGCTTTCTGTCTTCTTCTGGCACCCCCATAATTCTGATGTTGGTACACTTGAAGTTGTCCCAGAGGCTTCTTACACTATCTTCAACTTTTGGGGATCTTTTTTCTTTTTGCTTTTCTGGTTGAGTGTTTTTTGCTTCTTTGTTTTTCAAATCTTTGACTTGATTCTTGCGTTCCTCTAGTCTGCTGTTGGGTCTCTGTATAATATTTTTTATTTCTATCAGTGTATGTTTAATTTCTAGTTGGTCCTTTTTCATATCCTCGAGGGTCTCGCTAAATTTATCAGCCTTTTCTAGGATATTCTTGAAAAGCCTTATAACTGTGGTTTTGAATTCTATATCCAGTCATTTGTTTTCCTCCATTTCTTTCGTTTGTGATCTGTTTCTTTGACGCCGCATTTTTGCTGCTTCCCTGAGTTGGTAGGGTAGTTTTGTGTGCTAGGTTTCCTATATGGCCCAGTGGGTTGGCCTCCCCAGTTAACCTGAGGTGGACACTCTTGGTGCACCCCTTTGTGGACTGTGTGTACAGCCTTGTTGTAGTTAAGTCTTGATTGTTGTTGGTATCACTGGGAGGAATAGACCTCCAGGCCAGTTGGCTGTGAGGATAAGCTGTGTCTACGCTGGGAGAAGTTCAGTGCTGGAGACAGCCTTATAGGATTAGACTTGCAAAATTGCAAAAGCCTCTGTGCTCAGATTGGATGGGGTGGAGTCTCAGGGCGGAGCAGACAGTCTTGGCTTCCCGTCAGCCCTGCCCTTGCGCGAGTGCCACCAGACCTCTGCCTTTGGCGACTCCCCTGAGTTTCCGCCTGACAGTCCCGATTCCCCCTGTAAGAGCGTGGGTCCCCAGGGGCTCGCCCAGAACCAGGGTTCAGTGCAGTCAGAACTAGGGTTCAGTGCAGTCAGAAGCTTCCAACTCCCTTCCGCTAGGGAATGCCTGTGGCAACCTCCACATTCAGCTTTCTCTGTGAGCACTCTCCAGACCCGCCGCGGCTCCCCCGGGTCTCCGAGTCTCTGAGTCTCCGTGTGCCTTTCTCTCTACCTGACAGTCCAGACTCCCCCTGTATGAGCCTGGGTCCACGGGGTTTCGCCCGGAACTGGGGTTCAGTGCAGTCGGGGGCTTCCTTCCCCCTCCCACCAGAGAAAGTCAGTCAGGCACTCAGTCGCCCTTCCACTCTGCATGCGTCTCTGTACCTCAGCCCTCCTTTGCCGCTCCTCTGATTCTTCGTGAGCTTTCCTCTTTCCTTCTAGTTGTAGAATTTCCACTCAGCCAGCCTTCCTGTGGTTCTGGATGATGTCTGTTCTGTCTTTTAGTTGTAGTTTTGAAATTGTTGTGCAAGGCAGCAGTTTAGGTGCTAACCTATGCCGCCATCTTGGTTTCTCTCTAGAGTACATCTTAATCCATTGTGTGTTTTATACACTCCTGAAAGGATGTTTGTAAATCAAACTTATAGAATTCAAATCACAGTTTGAACACTAAGGAAACTTGTGCATTACATAGCTGTGTAATAAATTCCAGGATGGGAACACTTATTATGATTAAGAATTATGACATTCTCATTTACTGTTTTTTGAAGGTGGCTTCACATACATCACCTTTCCATGGGGCTGCCCTGCGAGCCACAGGAGTTTATGCTTCCCAAGCAGCCCCAGTCTCATGGGCCTCCAAGTTTCTATTTTCCCTTCCTTCTGCCAAGCCATCTTTGTTGGCTTTGATTAACTGGGAGCTATTATGGTGAGGAATTCAACTCATGTACAGGTCCCAATAGCCAAACACAAGCCTCAGCCTCCACAACAGGAACAGGTCTCTGGGCAACTACACCAAGCAAGCAAGAATACTTCTCTGAACAACAGGATCTGAAGCAGATAAAGGCATGACAACTATCCTTGCTGTTATCGGGGCTCACACTAAAATCCTGCTGCTGGACCTAGAACAGACTCCTGATGCCAGCCACCCTTTTCCCAACCCAAGCCACTGGTCAGACAGAAACTATCACCAGTCCTAGAAAAACAATTCAGGACCTGATCAAAAGGAGGTCTCAACTCAGTCAGTCCAGGTAAACAAAACATGCCAAGGCACTGGTTTCTCATCCATGGATCAGAAAGTAGGATTCTGAGTTCCAAATGGATAAGGGGCTAGAAAATACATCTTAATTTGTTCAGGAGCCAACCAAACACGTTCCTTCTGCTCATGGTTTTGCCACTGTCACTACAAAATCTCATTAAACAGTTGGGATAAAAATAATGTGTATATCAGATCATTGTTCAAACTTATTCATCCCCACCATCACCTTCTTGAGAGAAATAGGAGTCCCTACCCCTGGATTGGCTTTGGCCCTGGGACTTGCTTTGACCAAGGGCACATAGACTGAAGAGATCATGTGCCAATCCTGAACATAGGCCTTAAGAAGCCTTGCACATTTCTAGTTGTCTTTATGAACTTTATACTCGCCATAGGAAGCAGGTCTCCTGTGTAGGTATTGCTGTTTCACCCTGCACCTCCGAATAAAGACCCACAGGATGAAGCTGTGGGTCTTTTACAGACCCATAGAATGACCAGCTAGTTCAAAATAATGAGACTAAATAATGATGTTGTAAGCCACTGGGTTGAGGGAGGGGGTTGTTATTGTACATGATTCTGTCCATAGTTGAATGGCAGACCCTATCCTCTCTCCAGATGCAAAAGCATCAAGTACTTACCGTCATCACCAGGCCAGCCCATGAAGTGAGCAGAAATCTGTTTCTCATCCTTCCCATACTCATTCTTGGCGACTAATTTGTAGTCCCCATTGTTCATGTGCGTGGGATTATCCAGCTGGAGGCAGCCGTGGTACTCCGTGTGATTGGTAACATGGATTTTAGTACAGATGTATTTGGACTCATTCAGTATTGCCCGGTTATAGAACCACTGAAGCGCTGGTTTGGGGTTGCCTTTCACAGTGAATGGAATGCACCAGTGGTGGTCTGAGGTTGGAGATTCGAGAAATGTGATAGTTGGAGCAACTAAATTGAAAAAGAGAGAGTTAATAGCATCAGAAAGCTCACATTTTCCCCCGCTCCAGATTTCTGTGTCATCAATAGGGGATTTTATTCAACTATTGTTTGGTTTAAGAAGACATATGACCTGCAACCCTGGAATCCATCAATATTTTGTATCCTTATCAAGGTTGATTTAACTCCCTACAGAGAGCTTCAGAGAGACTCCTGCCCCTGCTCAGCTGAAGACCCATGCATCACAGTCATTTTCACATCTATTCAGTGTGGGAACCCGCTCCGAACATATCCTAGAGATTTCTGACTGGGGAAAGGGTTCAACTGAAGTTGACTTGGGTTTATGTGCCTTGATATTATATAGATTGATCATCAAAACATTGAAGGTCACTATTGCAATACTTCATTAAATAATACAAAAAAAAAAAAGACTGGCAATCTTGCCTGCAGTCCTAATCTCACCTAAATTATTTAAAACAGATCAATGCTTCAAATGTTCCTATTGATGCTGATTGATTTCACTGATTGTCAATAGTAAATGCTCTTTAAAAGCATCACATTTACTTATAATACAGTTGGGGTTTTGGGGGCTATGTCAATGTTTTGATCCTTCTAATAGCTGAAGTACTATCTAAACCTGGACAAACAAACTAGAGATTATTTTAACATTAAATATAAAGAACTTTATGCTTCAGTAAACAAACATTATCAAGTAGCATATTTAAACAGTAATTATCCTAGGTGAAGGTATTAAAAACCCCTCATAGTTTATTTTAATGTCGTCTGACTTTGATAATATATTCAAGGACTGTAAACACTTTTGAGACCTAATAGCATTCTTTCTCAGATAGAGAAACCCAAGTCCAATGAGGGTAAATAACTTGGTCAAGGTTACCGATTGAGGCAGATCTGAAACAAGAATCCAGGTCTCCTGGTGCCCAATCCAGAAGCCCAGCTTCCTGGATGTATAGTTTCTGACATGAAGGGGGTGGGGGTGATAACTAATACACTCTGAGCAAGTTCACTGCAAAGATGAGCTCAGTTGTTAATATTCTTTATCACTTATTCCTCCTACTCTTTATCTAAACTTTGATAGATAAAGCTAATTCTTCAGACCATGGCTACCACATAGATATCAACCTAAATCCAGAACATTTTGAACTTTCATGTCCTTATCTGTAGGTCTGTGTTGCAAACACAGGACCACAGTGGGGTAGGAACCACACTTACTAGTACCTTCCTCCCACCAGCCCAAGACCCCATGCCCAGGACACACTTACTCCTTCCACCAAGCTCAAAAGAGCTTTGGGTGAGGTGTTGATTTAAGACTATAAAGTTGGAAGCTTGTTGCATATGTTTGGGGGTAACACTGATTTCAGGCTTCTAGGAAGGTCGAAATGATTAGAAATTGTAAGTCCATAGTCTACTGGGCATAGTGGTAGTACTGCCAGTGACAAAGGATTATGGTTGGTAATTTCAGACATTCATTCCAAACACCACATACTGTAGGTCCTCTATGAGTGAACGTTAACCAGTGTCTACATATGTGCAATGTGGATTTGTGCAGACACACACCACACATCATGTTTGTTTGTTTGTTTTGTTTTGTTTTGTTTTGTTTTGTTTTGTTTGTTTTTGTTTTTTCAGAGTAAAAGTTTATTAATTTGTACCATCCAGCTCAGAATTTGCAATGATGTGAATAGTATATGTGATTTTTACTGAATATACATTCACACTGAGCATTACAATCTGGAATGTTAAGGTATGTGTCATGTTATTTATTAATACTAGAAAATAATGCACATATGCTTAAGAAGTATCACTATCCTCTAGCTTAGTTTCAACGTATACAGAAATTTAAAACAGATATAATAAAAGATTTTTGCAGGTGATAGTAATGTTCAATATCTGAAGTAGGACTCCTCCAACCTTCTTATGGAAACTTGATGTCAAATTAATGAGGTTTTATTGTATCAACAGTACAAGTAGGTATTTGTGAACAGCCAGCCCCATACTTTAGGTATCAGAACTCTAATGCTTTATATTGCTTTTATACAGAAAAAAAATTTAGAAACTGGTTTATCAGAATTTAAACTAAAAGTTATAAACAAGAGAAGAACCACCAGCTCAAAATATGTTCTATCAAATGAAGACTGGGGAGGCAGAGGACAAGCTTAAAATCAAAAAGAAGCTTAAGGGAAAGACAGCGCATGAGCGAGAGAGATTAGCAGAAATAGAACAAGTGAACAAGGCTGATAACATTTCTTAATTAAGTATGCACAGAACATGGCATACACTTTTTTTTAACTCACTTAAGCAGCACCCAGAGTGCCCCAACGACAAATGTAAGGGTGTCCACGATCATTTGTTAGTAAAAACACATGCTGGTCTGATTACGTACAATGCACAGTGAGGTTCACAGAATCTTGATCTTCTCCTACAAGATTTTCTGCCACACAAGAGATTTGCTTTCCACTGTCATCAGATGAAATGTTAGTTATCCTTAAGGAGCCCTGTGTGTGGCTTGTTTCATTCTACAAATGAATTAACAGACAAAGATAATCTTGGTTAGGACTGGTCCCAAAGTGACAAGATTTGGGGTTTCTTCCCCTAATTAGAGAAAATAATTGATAACATTAGAAAAGGTTTCCAGCCTAATCAAGCACAGGCAAAGGAGTAAATCAGACATTGTTCTATTTCTCTAGATGGCAATTGTTTAATATGTGAAATTGATTTAATCCTGAAACGCCTACCTACCTTCCTCCAAGGGAAAAGGAGAGTCACTCACCTTGCTCATGATGACACAAAAAGCTCACTAGAGACAAAGACTCTCGCCAGTCTATTGGGTTTACATAACTAAAATGCAAACCTGCATTAGTCTTTGTTAATTAAGAATAAATAAAAAGTAAATGTACACCAACAATTCCTCATATGTCGTCCTATAAAATATTAAATGATCATCACTAGGTTAATAAAACCTCAAGTTCTGAGGCACTCTCATCTGTCTATGATCACAGAGCCAAAGACGAGTCTTACCATATGTTTGGAAACCAGATTACCGACATCCCAGTACAAACTCGGAACTGGATCGCCCTCAACACTGCAAGATAACGTGATAGACTTCCCTTCCTCCACAGTGAGGTTAGGCGCGGCCAAATTTGCTGACGGCAAACCTGTGCAATAAGAGAAGTAAACGGAGACATATACAACTAAATACATGATTAAAATCACAGCAATAAATTTAAAACTCTTCATGCTTTAAAATTAATTATTATTTACTTCCTGAGACAGATATATGTTGATCTGAAAAAGAGCCAGGTCAATAAGTTTTACAGATTTAATGTGAACCAAAAATGTGTGGTAATAAGATTAGAAAGCAAATTTTACTCATTTCTTAAAAATAATATTGCAGAATAACTTTATTTAAAAAAACAACACTAGTTTGTAAAACTATGTCTTCTACTTCTTTTTCTGTTCTACAGTTGCTAATCTAGTTTTTTTCCACATAAACAGGCATATATCTGGGGACCACCTTAGCTCCCCATCTCCTTCACTCTACTTTTTAAAAATATATTTTTATTGATTTCAGAGAGGGAGAGAGAAATACAAACATCAATGATGAGAAAGAATCATTGATCAGCTGCCTCCTGCATGCCCCCTACAGGGGATCAAACCTGTAACCCCTATATGTGTTCTGACTGGGAATCGAACTGTGACCACCTGGTTCAAAGAAAGATGCTCAACCACTGAGCAACACTGGCCAGGCTCCCTCCACTTTTTTATAGTCAAGAACAAAAGAGTGAAAGGCATCTACATTTTGTATAAATCTATTTTTTTGCATTAAGTAATTCATAATCTAACCTACTACCAGACCTCAGTTTTGAAAGAGAATCTAACTATGGAAAGGAAATGTAGTTTCAAAGCATGTTTCAAAGCTATGTAAGTCATAGTTAAACATGATGGGTAAAATTGGTCATTCTATTTATGATATGATGAAAAAAGTTAAATAAATTCTTATTCCAATGAAAAGTTCTTTTGTAGAAAAACCCAGAGAAAGTACTCTTTATCTGATGAAATTTTGAACCTTATAAACATTTTTCAATATTTCAAGAGAGCATCATTTTAATACTTTTACATTTCAAATGCTAGCTTTCATTTATTGATGCTGCTGTCACTTCATTAAACAATCACACCTGTCAGGTGTTTACATTGCTTTTAACCATATAGGAATCACAGTATTTTTCACATGAAGGCAGGTCCCAGAGAGTGTAATAGTATATCAGATTCTGCCAGTCAAGCTAGTCCTTGCTTGGTATCAGAAACTCTGCTTGGGACTGCATTCACCCCAACAGCTGTGTCCCACGGAACTATGACACATGATTAACTCAGGAGTAACCTACAGGTCAGAAAAAGCAATTCATCTTCAACGGCCGTTATATTGCAATTAACCCACCCACCTAGTATTCTGTGACCCATCTGAGCTTCACAATGCTGTGTATACATACTTCCCTTATGATGCAGTCCTTAATGACAAAGCCATTATTCTTTATTACTAACCCCAGACTGAAACAAGATTTATGCAGCATGTCTCATGGTATTCCCACCAGTAGCAGAGGACTTCCTGACAAGTTCTGGCTTGCAGGAACTGGTGTGACTTTTTCAGAACTCTTCCTTCCTGTCAGCATTCATAGAGAGCAATGTTGTGTCTTTCATGGGATTTCAAAAGGCCCCTAATCCTCTGAGTTATACAGGACAATGAAGTGAATATGAGTGATCAAGAGGCAGTACAGTTAACAGGAATGAACTCTCGATCAGGAGTCAGGAGCCCAAGACCCTAAATCTGACTCATACTGTGTGGCCTTGGGTGAGTCATTTCCTCTATCCACATGTTTTCTTTAAATTTCTATAAAAATAAAATTCAGCTGTTCATTTAGAAGACCGAGCTCTAACTTCTTCTTGTTCTAATATTTGGTGACAACTTCCATGACAATTAAGTTTTCCAATTTATTAAGAAGTTGTCAAGGCAAGATATAAGAAAAGGGCTTACTTAGTGAAAAATCTCCTTGAAGTCAGTGGTATAATCTAGGTGACTTTTTAAAAACTATATATATTTTTAAAATCAAAATATATAGACACATAGTTTGAAGAGTCTATAATTCTACAAAACTTGTTATGAAAACATTCGGTCTACTTTGTGATGAGCAGTAGTCTCACCTCACCCATGTGGCACTATTTCCTATTCCCCACAGGCACTCATTTCATCATTAAAGGTTCTTTTTTGACATTGATCTCTACATTGATAAATACCATGCCTATATTGCTACTTCTTGTGTTAACATTATCTACTGACCTCTCGCTGTGGAAGACAAGATTCACTTTCACACAGAAGGCCAGCCCTCCCCACATGCCCCTAGCACAATCAACATACTCTGTCTTCATGCCCTTATATATGCTATAAAGTTAGGCTGTCTAGAAGTAAAGTTTATTATAAAAATATAAACCCTACAAACAGCTGAACCATCATATGTAATAGTTACATTTTATCAAATTTAAGTCAGCACTGATTATAGGCTAAAACACTGTCATATGTACCACTAAGGAAGGGAAAATAAAGATGCCAACTCAACTATGATGCAATGCTTTCTCACCACTGAGATCTCCTAATTTGGATGTTGAAACTTCTAGATATCCCATCAAATTTTTTTTCATCCTTTTTTTCCTATGTTCCATATTTTCATATATTTATTCTATTTACAGGGAGATTTCTTCAGATTTACCTTTCCAAACTGCTTCTGAGGTTTTTCATTCCTCAGTCCCATGTATTTATTCTCATTCTTTTGATCCTGAATGGTGTTCTATTTTTATAGCACCCCGTTTTTCTTTTATAGGTGCAATGTCTCTTCTGATCTCTGTGAGATATTAATGATCATTTCTTTTTAATTGTTTTCTCTCCATATCAACTTTGTTTCTTGTAACTTTTGCTTCCTTTCTCTCTTTGATCATGTTGTGTGTATCTTTTATAAGATTTTCTCAAACAGTTGGTGATCCTTGGCCATTTATACATCCATAAGAATGAGGTATTAGAAGCATTGCATATTTATTCACTGTTGACTTCATGTAGGAAAATATTATTGGTCTCGGGTACTCTCTGATGTCAATATTATTAAATCATTTTGGGAAAGAACTGGTCAAATTATTAAAATAATGTTGTTTCCCTGTCCTCCTTGGGGAAGGAAGAAAGCTGAAAATATCGATATTCAGTATGTAAATCCATCATTTTCTTATGGTTTTCACAGCCTCAACTCTATGTGGAGATCCTCGTGACCTACATTTTATGCTCTTTAGAGAATAAACCTGCTGAGGAGAGAGAGGTGCAGGCACCTAGGACGTATGGAACAAAAATGGGATTAACTGCTTCTTAATAGACTTTCAACCAATCCCCTCTATTCGGCATTGCCTGTGCTGTCACTTCTTGAGCCTTGTAGTAGTTCTGCAACATAAACCAAGCTTCCTCTTGCCTTTCCCCATTGCCAACTTGGTAAATAGCACTCTCAGCCTTTAAGTCAGTTACTACTCATCCAGCTGCTTTCCAGCTTGCAATTAATTTGTGTGCTTTATTGACTCTTCTGCCATCTTCTTTGTACTTACAAATTTATCTGCTGAGGCTGGAGGGACCATGGAGCCAGGGCTTGCCATGGTGCTTGTTTTTAAGGTCTGACCTTCTTCACAGCCAGAAAACATCAATGGAACTTGGAGACACCCCTCTTGGTACCTCAAATACAAACCTATGGGATGAATTCCCTACCTTTTATAAATGTATCTCATAGTTTAGAAATTCTGAGCAGAAAAGGATAAAAATAAAGAGTTTCTCAGTAGAGAATCCTATGCCATAATCTTAATTTCCACTATAAAATCTGTTATAGTTTTTTCTTCAAGCCTAAGCTTATGTAACTAACATTCTAAAAATATTTGTTTAATTACAGTAATAATAATAGCCTTTATATAGGCATTCACTAAACCATACATTCTTCTCTAATATTTTAAGCTTTTGTTTTATTTAATCCTTACAACCAATCTTAAAGTTAAGTATTTTGCCCTTATTTAATTAATGCAGACTATGAAATTTGAAAAAGTCAAATACATCTTCTCAAGTTGCCCAAGTATCTTTGTCCTGGGATTTGAACCCAAAACACAGGATCCTCACAACTACACTACACTATCTCCCAGACTGCATATATCCATTTTAGCACAGACCATAAAAACCAATACATATCCATGATCTAGGAATTTGATTCATTAAAAATATAATTACATGTCTATTTGTGAAGGAAGTTTGAGTCTCCTTTATTTATAGGGAAATTGTATCACCCTGTCATAGCAGTTTCCAAGGGAATCAGTGCAAAATTGGCCCAGTCTAGATCTTTTAAATGTAAAGTCTTACACAAATGAGTAAGCATCTGACTCACGTTAATTCTACAGCATTAATATGCTGGCCAAAGAGTTAATAATGGAAAAAACAATCTGTACTTGAAATATCACTTGAGGTTTAATTAGCACAATAAAAATGAATTGGGAAGCATGAATAGCCAAGGCAGGATAAACCATTTGCCAGGCACTACTTCCTGGCTTAATAAGATTTGAAATCGGCACAAGAACAGAGCAAAGCTCAGCAATGCTTCCAACAGCTTCTAGCACTACAGTAATGGGATCCTGATTTGAGCTTCAGAGATGTCGTCCTTTGCACTCTGAGAAACCTCACTGGAGATAAGAGATGGTCATCTGCCCAGGCAGACAGACACCTCTGTGTCAGTGTCTCTTGACCTGGATGTGTTCAGGAAAAACATACCAGCCTGTAGACCTCAGCAGAAAATCATAAACCATCTAGCAAAACGGCAGACTTTCTTTAGACTAGAGCTTTCATGTGCACATGAATCACCAGCAGATCTTGTTAAAAATGTTGCTTTTTTTCCAGTAGGTCTGGGTTGGGGCCCGAGAATCCACATTTCTAACAAACTCTCTGTTCCACAGACCACACTTTGAGTAGCAAGAGTTTAGACAATGTTGTTCACTAAGCTTCTGTTTCTACAACTATTATTCTTAAACCAACAGTGGTCTAAGTAATCACCTAGTGCACCAAACTTTCCCCAAAGTGTGTAGTGTGTTCTTTGACAATCTAATTCTTTGAGATGCTCTGTGGTTAAAAACAGAACAAAACAAAACGAAAAAAAAAAAACTGCAATATTAAAAAAAAAAGTTATACAAAATTTATAACTCTGTTCACTATGCACATTACCATTTTATTTTTTAAACGTTATTGCTGAAAGTATTACATGTCTCCTTTTTCACCCCATTAACCCCTTCTAGCCCATTCCCACCCACCACCCTAGGCCTTCACCACCCTATAGTCTGTGTCCTTGTATGCATATATATGTAAGCATATATGCATACAAGTTCTTTGGTTGATCTCTTCCCACCCACCCACCTCCATTTTAAAAGCTCAGAGAAGCCCTGCTCTAAAGAAACCATTTAATTTTCATTGATCTTATATTCACCAAGCTTATTTGAGTATATACCATTTCACTGTGATATCTTGTCATGGCTTTATTTTTATTTGAAGTAATTTGACAAAATATAACATATACACATATTTAAGTTCAAATATAAACTATATTTGAAGCTAAATATTCATAGTGATTATAGCTAATATTCAGTACTTAATATGTGCTAGACCTCATCTATTTTCCATATTATCTTATTTGTAAACCTTAAAACTCTACAAAGAAAGTGTCATTAGTATCCTTATTTCCAGATAAAGAAATTAAAGCTTAAGAAGCATCACAAGCCCAGGGTAGTGTGGCTCAGTGGTTGAGCCTCAACCAGGAGATCACAGTTTGATTCCCAGTCAAGGCGGTGCATGCTCAGGTTGCGGGCTAGATCCCCAGTGTGGGGTGTAAGGAGGCAGCCAATTAGTAGTTCTGTCTCATCATTGATGTTTCTGTCTCTCTATCCTTTTTCCTTCCTCTCTGAAATTAATTAAAAATTTTTTGTTTTTAAAGAAGAATTACAAGTAAACAGTATGAGTGGGAGCTGGCCCTGACCCACATCTGTCTGTCCATGGCCTCAACCAATACATGGACTGGATGCCTCCTTTACTGGCTCTCCATGCCTCTGACCCCTTCCATCAGTGCACACTTCTTGAGAGTTTGACCATATTGAGTAGGCCCTTTGATTACTAATTCAAATTTTCTCACTTTCTAATAATTGAAGAAAACTAACCTTGAATCATTTGGATTATGAACAATTTGGGGTTTTATTTTTCAACACTCACCCATAAGTCTGGATTGTGTTTTTTTCTTTTTTTATCTCATTTTAGTGATCCTGAGCTCTGTTCATTTCATGCTGGGTCATCACTCCATGTGTGTAAAAGTATTCAGGTAAATTATGATTTCATCTGCTCTGTCTTCTCTCTTTCTACCTTCTTGTAATATCTTCTGATTTCTTGTCTCCTAAACATGTATCTTTCACTACCAGAAATGAAGCCTGAATGAGCCTGACCTATTCTGAAGAGGCTCCTTTACACTTGGTTACAGAAATGCAGAAATCAGCAGAGAGGCTGTCCAAGCTCAAATCAGAAATTGTGCTTCTATGCTTATGTGAGGTGTGTCATGACAGTGACAGCGACCACAAATCTAAACACAAAAATCTGTATAGCAACTGATAAGTTAGAAAAAAAAAAAAAAACTTCATTTGCCATTCTAAAAAAAAAAAAAGCAATGATCCATTTTGTGAATTGCTTTATTTTAGTAGATAAAACCAATCTCTACTTAAAATCAGTAAGCTAGATTTTGTATATGTTTTTCAAAAAATATCAACACAGCTAAGATACAACGAAAATAAAGTTTTATACTAACCTCCATAGACTATTAATATAGCATTTCCTTTTAATCTTCTATAAATACTAACAAAGTAGAATTACTATCAATCTATTTTTCTGGTTCAAAACAAACAATAGAATGAGTGTGTATGAGTATTCTAAACAGACATATACTACAAACTATGGTGGAAACCAAAAGAAAACCTTAAAAATAAGTCATTAAAATCAATTCACTTGGCCTCTCCTCCCAGACACCCATGAACTAACCTTTCCCATTACAAACAGTATTTTGTTTATGTGTTTTAAGAATTCTCTTCACTAAAAGTTTGAAGGTTGGAAATGTGGAAAATTGAAATTTTCAGTATAAATAACAAGGGAACCAAAGGCAGGACTGATTTCAATCCATGAAACCATTAAGGGTATTTTATATAGTAACTGCACAGTCCTTCAACCATCACCTGAATTACCACCTTATGCTCACTGTTGGACATGCTAACTAGTTAAACGCGTTGAAGGATTGTTTTGATCTGACCCAGAGGAATACAGACTTTCTTAAATATATTTGCCATCTAGTTAAAACAGAGCATTTCATTCACTACTAACACTCCCTGAAGAAACTCTCTTCCAGAGATTTGAATTATAATTACAGCATAAAACAATTAAAGTGAAAGTCTTTTTGCAAACTACTGAAGATCAAACTGAGTACAGAAATTTAGAATATGCTATGTGATGAATAATTTTACTGAAAAACATGAAAAGAAGTAGCAGGGACATTTTTGTGGAATGATAAATAACTTCCCTTCATTAGCACCTGTGTGACTCAGTTTCTGTCTTCAGAACCAATGCTTACAGCACCTCTTTTTTTTTCTGAATAATGTGGAAATTTTATACGAACATATTTTATTGCCTTACAGTCAATAAAGTTTTTCTAAGGTTAAAAAGAACCTTGTGGAGAAACAGACCTCAATGTGTTTCACGGCATGAATAAATTTACCATAATTCATGGCAAGAGGGGACTGTTAGAAAAATATTGTGAGCCATGTTGACTGTGCTGCTAGTGGGAACTGCACAAACTTCCCAGCCCCACCTGCTATGCTCCCTTAATCACTAAGGGAGGAAGGAAAAAGAAGAAACAAGATCCTTTTGAAATACAACAATGATTTGTAAGCTATATGAATGTCTATCTACTGTGCTGTACACATGAAATTAATACAAAAAAGGATTGAACACAAACTGTAATTGAAAAATAAAATTTAAAAAACTACACACAATTTCAGAATTAAATAAAGTTTAAAATGCAAGCACAACAAAAATTTCAAAGGGAACTCAAAAATATATGTTTAGGTTCTCTTTACTAAACTGAAATATCTTCACCATTATATTAAAATTTCAGTCCAATCTGAGCATTAATATAGTATGTTCATGCAATTATTAATTATAAATTCAGCAAACATTAATCAAATCCCTATTATGTTCAAGGCATACATTAAGCAGTCTGGGGATTTATGTTTGTGTATAAAATGTTGACAATTTGTTCACAATATAATACTGACATGATAAAATACTAAAGTGGGAAGATTTTTTAATTTTGTTTTTAATCACACTCAATATTATATTACTGTCAGATGGACAATATCGTGATTAGCCATTTATATATACCTTATGAAGTGATCACCCTGATAAGTCCAGTATTCATCTGACACCATACATAGTTATTAGAGTATATCAATTATATTCCCTATGCTCTGCTTCACATCCCTGTGATTATTTTTATAACTGGCAACTTGTACTCCTTAATAAAGGGGACTTTAAAGAAAACCTGCCTTATAAAGAATAAATTGCCAATAGCTCTTTGTTATTGAAATTAAATATTACTAGCTGTTAACTAAATTCAAGGGCCATAGTTATTGGCAAATTTTTGGTTTACAACGATAAAACACATAAGACCATACTCTTAGGAGTTACTCTTGACAAACTTTTGATCAAAAGAAGTGGAAATAAGATGAATTTAGCATACTGTGACTTAATTAAACACAACAGATATGTTTTAAAAGCTTGAAAAGGGTGGGACCCAAAAGAAAAGCCTCTGAGTATGAATCCATGTTGCAAACAAGATCTAACTTGAAGATATTAGCATATCATCTGAATTCCTGAACATGGAGTTTCAGAGACAGAATTTAAATCCAAAAAAGCCTAGTGTAATTTACTGCTCAATGTAACTTGAAAAAGAATTAAAGTTGGGAAGCTATCGTGAAGAAAATTAATACATGATAACTAAGCCCCAGTTTGAAGTATCTGCCTTTCATCTCAAATTTCTAGAAATTAGTCCAAACAAAAATTAAAGGCAGAAAAACAAGAAAGCATACTGTTGATGGATAAGAAACTATGAGGAACCTCTGGACAAGAGAAGTAGGGAAATAGGGTTAAACAAAAACAGTACAGCTCTAAATGAATACATAGTATGTGTTAGATCAAACAGGGAGGCTCTTGGCCGACCCAAGACTGAAGGGGTGAACTGCAGGACAGAGTAGAGCCCCACGGAGGCCAAGCCACAGGGTCATTAGCCAACACAAGGAGGAATAAACTTTCCACTTCCCATCCCCACCTCCTCACCATAGACACAGAATCCAACAACAGCTGTAGCACTTCCAAGTAGAAGCAATGAGTGTGAGAACTCGCCAGGAGAAAGTCAGTCATGCTAGGAGCTGTGACACGGTAGAGATATGGTGAGCTCCAATGTGGAAAAAGGCATTTTAATCATAATAACTAATCACTAGAGATTGCAGAAATTAAAAACTGACTGTTGGAAGAGAAAAATTCAGTAGCTGCAGAAATAGCTGAAGGGTAAAGTAATGAGGAAACCAATTTTCCCATAATGCAGCACAAAAAGACAAGCAGATGGAAAGTATTACAGAAAGATTGAGAGGTATGAAGGGAGGAGTCAGAAGTGGAAACATTCATCTAAATAAATTAGAAAATTCTTCCAGAACTTAAGACAGGAACATTGTACTGAAAGGGTATGCTGTATATTGACCAGAATAAATTCTTAAACAAAAACATACCTAATTTCATTGTTCTAAAATTTAAGAATAACATGGATTAGGAGAAACTCTTAAAAGCTTCAGAAGGAAATGGAAAATCAGAAGTTATTTATCAGATTGGCCTCAAGCATCTCATCAGCAACACTAGAATACAAGAAAAATCTGCAAAACCCTAAGAAGCTATTTTGAGTCTAGAACTTTATACTCAGTCAATACCACTGGGAAGAAAAAAATACAGGCTGATTTTCCACCAGGCAAGAATGTGACGATTTTATTTTTAAATTTTCTCTGAAAAAAATATTAGAGAATACTAGTACATTCCAGCAAAATGAAAAACCACTCCAAGAGGAAGTAGTAAGATACAAAGATCAGTGGTATACAAAAAATAGTAAATCTTAAAAAAAATCAAGTAACGCCCTGGCCAAATAGCTCAGTTGGTTAGTGCATCCTCCTGATACTCCAAGGTTGTGGGTTCAATCCCTGGCCAGGGCACATATAAGAATCAACCAATGAATGCATACGTAAGTGTAACAACAAATTGATGTTGATGTCTCTCTCTCTTTGTCTCTTTCTCTCAAATCAATAAATAAAAATTTGAAGAAAAAAAATAAGTAAAATCTAAAATAAAATCCCAGATGAAAACAATTTGAGAGATGGGAGAAAGAAGTAAAGAGAAGTAAAATGTCTTATGAAAGGTTATCTCTAGATATTTACAGAAATACATTTAATATGTATGTTAAATATCTTATCACCATACATTTACAAAAACAGAATTTCAAAGAATTAAGAAAAAATAAAACAAAGAATACTACCAATGGAAGAAGAAGAAAAAAAAGGAAAACTAGACAAAGGGTATAAATAGGTAGTTCACTGAAGAATAAACACAATTTTCACAAGATACTCAATAGCAATCAGCAAAATGCAAACTAAAAAGCAATTACGTACCATATATTTTTAGAGAGAAAAAGAATACATTTGCTAATATCAGGATATACTTTGCTGGGGTGGCTACATATCAGTACAACCATTTTTTAAAGTGCAAACCATATGAATCAAAAAAATATGGTTCCTACGATGTTCTCTAGAAAAACCTTTGCATCTGTCCATATGCTTATTGAAACATTTTTGTAGCAATGAAAAATGGGAAGCTAAATGTCCATCAATATGGAAGATTTAACATAATTAAGATTTATTGTGCCACAAATACCAGGCAATAATTAAAAAGAATATGCTAAATCTATGACTACCAACCTGAAATGGTCACAAACAAGAAAAAGATAAGCTTTATGTATAATATAGGAAGTTATTTTTACAGCAAAATGTATCAACATGATTTGTACAATTATAAATAAGTAAAAAATACTTGAAAGAAAAGAAAAATTAACAGGAAAATAAAACATAAGAATATGAAAGTGGTAGAAAAATAAGTCTGTCAATTGTCCTTTTATAATGTTGCTTTTTTTTTTTTTAAATATATTTTATTGATTTTTTACAGAGAGGAAGGGAGAGGGATAGAGAGAAACATCGATGAGAGAGAAACATCGATCAGCTGCCTCCTGCACACCCCCCACCGGGGATGTGCCCGCAACCAAGGTACATGCCCTTGACCGGAATCAAACCTGGGACCTTTCAGTCCGCAGGCCGACGCTCTATCCACTGAGCCAAACCGGTCAGGGCTATAATGTTGCTTTTTGAAAAGCATTGATGGCAGTGAAATTAACTGTGAATGTTACCATGAATATAATAAACAGATCCTACTCAAGCAAGCAAGCACATGCTCTCTGACGTGGATTCAAAGTTTCACTGTCATACACACAATGCATTGACTAACTGTAGAAATCATATAAAAATTATTGAAAATTGACAAATCGATCAGAAAAAATAAGGACCAGGTCACTGCTATGGTTCCCCTTCCACAACCACAATAGTCCATCAACAACACATACAGTGAGTTCATTATCAGAATGCTGTCGAGACAACGTGGCTGAAAATTAAAATCAAAGAAATAGAATGGTTTCAGGCGAGGGCAAAACAGACATCTATTAAATGCAGTTTGTGAAATCAGAGCAGGAGTTAGATGCTTTCTCTTTTTTCCTCTCAGTGGTTGCTGAACCAATGTAGTCACAACAGTCATGGGGATTTGGGAGCTGGCCAAGAGGCCAGGTGACTCAACATTGCATTTCTTGTCCCTCTAAGCAATTTCTCTCAGTGGCACAAATTTATGCCAGAACAGAAAACAGTTACCTTCTTATCAGGAAAAGATATATATTAAAAGTGTTTGTTATTTTCACCCTTGGCTAGCAAAGAAAACTGAGGCAAGGGAACCAAGCCTGATCCCCCCATTCTAAAACCAAAGATCTCTAGTTATTACCAAAAAAAATATGTGGGAAGGGTAACTACTATCTTCTAAGCTCCTTCAGGGTCAGAAATGAACATTTATCTTTCCTTTTAGTACATTCTCATTAAAAATAAGCAGCAGCTATATTTTCCTTAAATGAAAACTGACCCCAAACAATAGGGTCCTCTGAAAACAAAGAACCAGATGTTTATGGTTAATATGAAGATTCCTCAGTGCGGTGGAGAACCAATGCTACCTGGCTTTCTGCTGAGTCACCACTAGACCAGAAGATCAAATATCATTGTGAACTGATTAACTGGTTGACTAACTGATTAAAATTTCAACAGAGGAATAATATAAATATGTGGCTATTGTAGAGGTATGTCCCAGAAGCCCTTAGCGGTAAAATCCTAACAGGCACCCTTGGATTCTACTTCCCTATAAACACACTAGTCCTCACAGAGAGCTGTGATTTCATTGCATGGTGCCATTTTAAATTCTAGAGGTATAAATGCTGAGGAAAGGAGTGGGGACAAGGGTAAAGGAAGAGATTTTGAACTTAGACATGGGATAAAGCACTTGTAAGGGAAAATCTGAGGAGCGCCATCAAGAGACATAGACATCTGGCATCTGGATTGAACTGCATTTTCTTATGCTTCCAAGACATTTTATCACCTTGAAATCCTTCCCTCTACATGGCCTGAGGGCCAACCAAGTATATATGTGGCCAATGGAGTACTACATTCTTAGCAGATACTTTTTTGGATGGATGGATGGATGGATGGATGGATGGATGGATGGACGGATGGACGGACGGACGAATGAACAAAGAAACAAAGGAATAAAGTGTGTGCTTTTTTCTCTGTACACTTTAAAGTCATTCATTCAAAATTAATATTCTACTTGAAAAAAATGTTCAGCAAAGTTGCTCCCAAATGATTTCTCCATACTGCACACAAATGTTGCCCAATTTACTGGAGACATAATAGCATACTGTATAAAATCTGGGTAGTTGTAATCTTCCCAGACTCTCTACCACACCAAGGCAATTAGAATAATTAATAGCAACTAGAACTCATTGACTTAAAAGTGAATTACCACAATTGGGGATCTGCAGGTTCGCCAGGGGAATATTCTTGCTGCTTTCATTTAGGCAGTACAAATCCTGAGTTTCTGGACTGGATTTAATCTCCTGAAGAGTCTTGATCCACATAATATCACAGGAGCATGCGAATGGATTGCCCACCAAGATCCTACATGAAACAAAAATGAAACTCGGTCAGGCTTCTCTTTTTTAATTTTGACTACATTCATGCTCCTGAAGCAAAACAAAATTATGAATTCTTTCTAGCCAGCCATCTTTGAAAGTCATACCCATCTTTAAAACATAACTACTTATTATTCATTAATTTATCTAATGCTTACTGAGCTTCTGCTGTGTGCAAACACCACTGTAAAGGCTAAAAGATGCAAAGTGATGTAAGACCTTTCAGAATATAGGGAAACAAGATAAGGACAGAAATAGCTGTAATGTAGGAAAAAAAGATTGTGTCTCATAAAAGGGGGAAAAATAAGGTGCTGTAACAAATTTATCACTATTATTATATAGTTATTAAGAAGATCTTAAGTGAAGATGCCAACAGTAAGTTTTCAAAATACTAACATACTTATTTCTGGTCAGGCTGGAGATTGAAGTGTTATTTAATAAGCTCAAACTTCAGTGGGGGGGGGGCAGAAAAGTGTCATCTTCATTTAAAATGAGACTGTAAATCCAATGCTAGGACTGAAGTGTGAGAGCTAATCAGGTGGTGCTCACAGCTTTCTTCAACCACAGTTAGTTTGATTGATGCAAGAAAGGTGGCATGAATGTGAGAAAGAGAATCTGCAAGGGAGCTCTTAGACCTCTGGCATGCATGTGCGCAGGTGCTCACATGGCTACACACACACACACACACACACACACACACACACACACACACACACACATCAAGCTCAGGAGTTCAGAAAGCAAGGGCAGTAGCTCCAGATTGAGCCTCTTGGCCCACTGTGAGAAGGTCTGCTGAGAGAAAGCCACCATTCAGCCGAGCTGCCTGGACTCCTGTGGCCTGCGAGTGGTGAAGGAGGAAATAGTCAAGAGGAAAATAAAAACCACAAGAAAAAAATCTTTAAATGCTTATTTATAATACTCAGTGGCCTATTTAAGATGAATTCCATTTATGGTAATGAGCCTTTAAATGAGGCCATTTAAAATCGTTACATAGGCTCTGCCTGGAATTAACCACAATACTTAAGATTTCTGTGTGGACCGGACCTGGGCTTTGCAGCATCATTTACTCCTGTGGTTTTCTGGTCGGGTTCTAAGAATCTCAGGGATCCCTGGAGACTTTTCTGGGAATTTCTTTGGGGAAATGTGGTTATGGCAGACTCTTTAATTTGTGTCTGCTTGATGGCCTCCAAGTATCCCTCCAACGCCAAAATAAGATTTGATGCGACTGGATATGGAATACAATGCAGAGGAGATCCACAATGTTTAAGCCCCACCAATTCAAGCTATTTCCTGGCAGTCTGAGTACATGAAAAACTAAAGAATCATTCTAAAAAGGAAGTCTGGTTGAATCATCAGAGGGGATAAAGAAACCAGGGGTTCTTCAGTTATACATATAACAATATTCCGATGACCACAAAATGCCGATGGACAACTGGCTTCTTCCCCTAGCTCACTGTGCAAACTCCTTTTGCAGTGATTATCATTACATGTGCACATTAGACTTCTACCTCTCCCACCACATAGCAGAATCCTGGACCACAGAGATCTTCTATCGCCATGGCCTACTGCCATGTTACTTGATTTGTAACAGGCACACAATTAACATTTGTTGAATGAATTCATTAAATATGTTGAAGGGAGAATATTGAGACATGTGAATTTGGAATCAGAACTCTAATCTTTAATCAAGCAAGAAAATTTTCTGCAGTGATGTATCTTACTCTATTCATGTATCTTCCTTAAGTTTTTAATTTGTCTGCAGTGATGTATCTTACTCTATTCATGTATCTTCCTTAAGTTTTTAATTTGTCTACTCCTGTGTTAGAAACCTAGTACTTCAACTACCTGAATTCAGTTTATTCAAAATCATTGCCAATCACTAAAACTTTCATCATGTAACCCTCATTGCTACCAATTAGCTTGCTGTCATTCCACTAGTGACATCTTCGAATCTGCCCAATTTTCTTGTGAATGAGGTGGACCCTACATCTCAGGCCACATACAGTTTAAGCAAAAGCTTTGCTGGTATTGAAAGGCCTTGTCCATTTTGGCCCACCTCTGCTACACAGAATCTCTGCTGCAGAGTTCTTTGGGCACCTTAACCATGGAATATCAACAGTTTACATCTGCTTCATGGTGATAACACAAAAATTGAACACACTTGGAAATTCTGGCTATTATTCATCAACACATTTAAATATTTTTCCCTCCATACCAAAATAAATCATTTATGTAAAAACATTTAAACTCATCATAAACAATATGTTACTATTGTAGTTTCTAATTTTTATTACTCAATCCTGTCTTTTTAAGGGAAAAAAAAACAAACAAGTAACTAAAACTTGAGAAATCATTTTTCAAGAATTTTTACATAAAAATAGATCTGCAGCATCACTCATTTAAAGAAAATACTTAATTGCCCTTTTCCTTGAAAAAATTTTCCCCAAACACAAAATCATTACTTACAGCTCAGACAAGTCAAGGTGACGGAAATGTTTCCTAGACAAACTTGTCAGTTTATTTCGAGTAAAATTGCTGAAAGGAATAAAAAGATTAAATGTGAATCTAAAATGATATATTTTAGAAATAAAGTATTCAAATTGAGATTTTTTTCACAATATAATTTTATTTGATCATGGTCCATGCATTACTTAAACCAAATCATCTCCTTCTTTTACCAAAAGTGATGGTTTAGTTTTTCCTGCTTCTTGTACCTAGCATTCTTGCCAATGGGGGGTGGGAGAGTAGGGGGTAGAGCATAATTTTCCTATTGTCTATGTTAAGTCTCTTTTTTACCCAAAAGCTTATTTTTCTTTTTTTTTTAATGATGCTTTTTTTAAAATATATTTTATTGATTTTTTACAGAGGAAGGGAGAGGGATAGAGAGTTAGAAACATCGATGAGAGAGAAACATTGATCAGCTGCCTCCTGCACACCTCCCACTGGGGATGTGCCTGCAACCAAGGTACATGCCCTTGACCGGAATCAAACCTGGGACCCTTCAATCTGCAGGCTGACGCTCTATCCACTGAGCCAAACCGGTCAGGGCAAAAGCTTATTTTTCATATGCTGATTCAGAGCCAAGTTATATACCTCCTAGAGGTTTCTGACCTTTTGAACAACTAATAGAAAGTTTAAATTTAATTTAATTTAAAACCATAAACTCACCAGAGAGAAAAGATGCTTTAAAATGAAAGAGTGTCATGAATATTTTGAAGTCATGTGACATACAGAACCCTGGATATGAACTGGATTTAACACATCCTCATAGGAAAGAAAACAGCTATTGACTAATAAACTCTGCTGAGATCATTTCTATAGGATTTCTAATAACCAGATAATGCCATGAAGAGAACAATAGAAGATTATGAGGAGTATGTCAGAATTTTTCTTGAACTATTCTAACATGTCATTTTAAGATTTGGACGAATCAAAGAAAAGATGTCATATTTGTTATGGGAAAAATAATACTGAATTTAACTACATGTTCCAAACATGTAGTCTTTTCAAAGGGCAGGAGTTTCAGTTTCCAATGATCAATGCTATGAGACCTTGATTTGGGAAATTCTAAGCCACAATCTTGGCAGCTGACTCCCTCTGTGAATTTGTTTACTAGTTGAATTTACTTAAAAAGTGTCCAGTGATTGGGCCATAGACATATGTTTAGTAAGTAATATGACTATAAAATAAACACCAACTTTTACAAAAACAGCCTACACCTCAATGAACTGCAATGAGCCCTTCAGTATCTGTTTTCTGCTCAGGAGAGTGAATATTGGGCTGAGAGTCAGATAAGAATGGGAGATCTGAGGATGACAGACCCTGACCTGAGGCTGGTCAAACAGCATAACAAAATCATAAGTTAAAAGTATCTGGGCATGTCTGACCAGTCACCTTTAGAAAGGGGTTACAACCCAGGAGCTAATGCATGGTCTCAAACTAGACAGTTGATGAATATAGAAAGGGCCACTTTTGTGCCTCATAATTCAAGGATGTATGTGTGTCCATTCCCGTCTTATTCTATATTAACATTTCCACTCACCCAAACCCCTCCCTACACAAGGTTGCCCTCTTCCTTCTATGCATGCATCTTCTCTTTTCACACAGAGTGTGGAATGCTCTCTGACATGAAAAAACCCTCCGCCAGGAAGCTAAAAAATGTGCCTACATAAATCTTTTCTTTTGGAATGTGAATTAAGAATGGCTTTCATTGAAGTATTATACATTGAAAAGTCAATCTGCCTATGTTCCCCACAGTCTTGGAGACACAAATATTTTCATCTTCATCAGAAATCCCAGTCCTCGGGCGGGGGGTGGGGGGGGGGGGGAGGCGGGGTGAGAGGAGGTGGGGAGTACAGGGGAACCTGCTCTTCCTTCCAAGAAGAACAGGAGAGAGGAGCAAAGAAAATGATACTTATTGTCAAGGTTCCCGGGTCAGCCAGTGAGCCGGCACCAGGGCGCAGCTGCCCCTATTGGGCTGCCAGTAGCACAGCCCAGAACTGGGTTACGCGCCAAAGAACAAGATGAGTTTTATGAACCATACTTATTATTGGGGCCAAAAGCCAAAAAGAAGGAGGAGGAGAGGGGAAAAACTCCACAATCCTCTTACTGTTTGATTATAGGACTTTGCAAAGGAGCTAATTAGCACCTCTGCAAAGCCCCTGGAAAACACAAATGCTGGCTTTTCTCACAGTCTCTGGGTTCTCAGGGGCCAGGCAGGAATTAAGGCACCAAGAAATAAACTCAGTGACCAGTCACAGGGCCTCTGGAGAGTCCCCAGGCCTGCAAATATGAGCAGGGTGGAGGGGAGTGGTGAAAATGAGAGACAGGAGCCAATCTGAATTTCCTTAAACCCAAAGTGCAATGCTCTTGTGCAGGATTTTATACTGAAGGAGAAACTAGCAGAGATAATCAGCATATCCCAGGGACATCAAGAAACAGCTTCTGATACACATTTCCTTCCCAGCTCACTGTCACCCGTGATGCTGATATTCAAGTTAAGGGTGAAATTTACTTGTGGGAAATCAGGGGAGAAGAAGCCAGTTGCCCCAAATCCTTAATCTACACAGACGTTGGGACTAAGGTCTGGAAAGGCAAGCACTTGACGTGATTCTCTCTTCCCTCCCCACCATTCTCAAAAGCCAACAACTTAATTTAATTCCTTATTTGGGTGATTAGAGCCTCTTTCATGACACAAATCAGTGAAGCTTATGGACATTTTATGATTCCTTCATAACAGTTTGAACACTAGCCTTGCTGCGTAACTATGCCTACAAATATCAATCGAGTTGCTGCAATCTGCCCAGTGACTGAGCTTCCAAATTATTGGCTTTTAATGAAAACATATAAGATATGCCTATCTCATTGGTTTCCTATTTTCAAATGGCACCAGTTTGGAAGATAGGGACAAATGCCGGGCTATATATATAGAATGCCATTAAAAGTATTCTACCATATAGTACCAAAAATACACAAGGTAGCTTTGGTGTCCTAGAAATAGCTTGCAACAAGGAAAGGAGGGAAACTCTAAGAGGCACAATAAAGACATAAACTAGTCTATTACTAACACTACAATTAATCATAGCTCACTAACAAAAATCACAACAGTAGGGAAAATGATTTGGTAAAACAGCCAGTAAAATATGGTTGTTGAGCAATTAGGGTCTAAAGTCAGGTGTAATGAAAATACTGGAATTAACTACTGAGGTCATTAATACATGTAAGTGACGGCATTAGAGCATTTTGCCTTTTTCTTCTCTCCAGTTTCTCTCTTGTTTATGCTGTCAAGGCCTACGCAGCCATCAGACTTGTGCAGGCAAACTGACTGCAGAGATGGTGCCAAACAGCATTTAATGAAACGTGTTAATAAAGTTCCATGGAGTTTTGTCACATTTTTGCCAAATGCTTTTTATCTTAATTCCATAGGCTTTATTTTTAAATTGACTTTATCATTAACACCATCTATAAAATATGAAGTCAACATAGTGGCTTTATGAAATTAAGGTTTTTCATAATATCAACAAATCTCCATAGAGAGTCCAGGCAATCTGCTCTAAGAGAATGTTTTCTTTTATAACCGGCCTGAAAATCAGTTGGGGAACTAGTCTCCCCAAGAAAAGAAAGAGGACAGATGTTACCAGAACGCTGATCCTCAAATCTTAGGGATGACACAGATTTTATTTCCTGTACTCTTATTGGAAGAACATGGCCAGGAGCGAACCCTGGAGTCATAATTCTGTCACTTCCAATCTCTGTACCTGAGAAAGTCCAACATCTTCCTCAGTCTGATTTTCCGTCCATGAAATGGGAATAAAAATGATTTTCCCTGCCACTTAGAAAAATCAAGTGAGATAATGCAGGTGACTATGAGACACATAAGGTATTGTTACAAATAATTTGCAAAACACCAAAGGGCCAATGAATGCAGGCAACATTCCTCCAACAGAAGGTCCCACTGAAAATCAGGACATGGGGACACCAGTCTAAGCTTAGAAGTAGGTGATTCTATATTTAATGATGAAACCTTTTAGAAAGACGACACCTACTAAGTGCCATCATCTAACAGGATTTAGCAGCCAGCAGCCTAAGAGCTCCCATTGTCCCTCTTTATTTACAATTGACTTCAGCTGACAAAGCTTCAACATAACTTCAGGGGAAGCATTTGCTATTGTTAATAATTGTCTGAACCTTTGGATTGTCCCATGACAGATAGCTTTTTTTAAATGAAATTTCAAAAGAGGATCTATTGTGGGGGCAAGGCATTAGTAACTGTGAGCTCCCTGAAAAGGCCATGGCCAAGCCAGTGTCTTTCCATTCCACTGGTTTAATGTCTTCCAGGGAACATCATGATTCCAAGGAAAAGAATCAAAGACATAGTTTTCACATCAGATTCTTGCCTTGGCCTATTGCTCTGTCCAAGATGGAAATGGCCAAGAAATTCATGAAAGGGAATAAATAGGCTGTTCTAATACCCCTCTAAAGCTATGCTATTCAGAAGTCAAGGATAATGATTCTAAGCCAGTGGTCGGCAAACTTATTAGTCAACAGAGCCAAAGATCAACAGTACAATGATTGAAATTTCTTTTGAGAGCCAAATTTTTTAAACTTAAACTTTTTCTAATGCCACTTCTTCAAAATAGACTTGCCCAGGCCGTGGTATTTTGTGGAAGAGCCACACTCAAGGGGCCAAAGAGCTGCATGTGGCTCGCCGACCACTCTTCTAAGCTATTGTCACAGTTATACTAATTTTTTAAAAGTGGGGTTAGAGTTGGAAAAAAAGGAATATAAGCAGAGAGGACAAATTTTTGAGTAAATTGGGCCCAGGGAAGCAAAAGACAACCTTTACTTACATGTGCTGTAAGTTGCTGTTTTTCAGAAATGCTTTATGAGCCACAAATTTTAATCCTGAATCCACAATTGTCCTATGAAAACATAATTGCACACATGTTAGAACTAACTGATGAATGCCACCTAACTCTAATAGAACATAAGAAGAAGTTCTGAGATTAAGAACACAAGTCCTGAGTACTCACAGATTTTTCAGTCCCACATAAGCTTCAACATCATCCTCGTTGATGATTTCTAACCTTTTCTGATTTGCAATGTAACTGCAAAAAAAGCAGAGGGTGAAAACCATTGACTCAGAACGTAGACAGAACATAAAGAATGGATAACATCCATGCAATCTTACCACAGCGCTCAATGTGATCTTTCCCACCCAACCTAAATGACAGGTTCACCAGGCTTCATTTTTATCACTCTTTCAACTAACAATTTTAGTTTCCCTCCCCTTCCACCCTGTGCATAGAGGTGAAAATAACTTGGAAATGCATTCATTTCCAAGTCTCTCAAAGGCAGTTCACCCTTATGGCAACAGCCACAGGGATGCTGGCATCATCACAAGCAAGACAAATCACACCTTTCCTCACATTCCAAGAGAAGCAATCACTCCCTCCTTTTAGCTCCTAAAACATTGAAGCAGATTCCCTTCCCCTTTTCTCTCTCTCCCTCCCTTCCTCCCCACTTTCTCTTTTCCTGGCCCAGCATCCCTCTCTCTGCCTTTGTCAGTAACAATAACAATTTTTCCTTTCAGGAAACACATTTCACAAACCCCACATGGCCCTAGTGCACTCTCTGTAAGAACCCTCCTCTACCTCCCAAAGCCTCAAATATAAGAATAAACTGGGGACTCTGGGTGGACAGAGAATTTCATCCCTTTGATCATGATGACTGTCTTAGAGTTGGTCATGTGACCTCAACTAGGCCAATGAGAATCCTCCCTAAAATTAAATAGATGAATGCTGGTCCAGAGAGAGTCAGTCTTTCTTTCTTTCTTTCTTTCTTTCTCTCTCTCTCTCTCTCTCTCTCTCTCTCTCTCTCTCTCTCTCTCTCTCTCTGAAAAATTACACAGGCTGGGGCTTCCATGTGAAATTTTTCTGCCACGAGGGGACTATCCAGGAATAAATTCACACACAGAAGAGAGATAGGAGATACAAAAAAATAATAATAATAACACTGAAAATGCCACTAGATCCTTAGAATCCAGCCATCGCTGGGGTCAGATGCCACTAAGTGAAGTTTGTTCTGAATTTCTGTCACCTGTGACCAAGAATACAGACCCAGTAATACAAACACAAAGCTGTTAAAATTGCCTCCATGGAATTTCCTTGTGATAGTTAGTCAAGAACCTATCTGTCCATTTTTCTTAGATCAAAACCGCTTTGAAGACAGTGGCTCCTGTTTTACAGTTCTTGATATACACCACAGCATCTACCAAAGTACCTTGCGCAAGGTAGCTATTCAACAGATAAAGGAAGGATGGATGGATATCCTAGTGAATGTATGGACAACTCTTAGAGCTCTAAAGTCACTATAGGAAGTTGTGCTATGATGCATTTTTTCTTTCTTTTTCATTAAGATACATAACATACTCCAATTAAGACACTGAAAACAAATATATAATCCTGCTGTTACCACCATGAGTTAAAATGCGGAAAAATTAAAAAGTAACTAATTGGGGAGAAGATGCAGCATCTGTAGGTCCCTTCTACCTAATCCAAAAATGAAAGAAAAAGTATTTATGGTAAGAGTTGGGGCACCCATTTCTAGAAAACAAATTTTAGAAATAAAATAAGTAAGTGCTCTGAGGGAACAAAATTACACCGAAGAGAAATAATTTTAAAGGGACCTACCTAAACATTATCTCCATTATATAAAAATGCAACTTCCAAGGTAAAAAGGCATCTTCTACTCAAAGATCTCGGTTCTCCCTGATACCCAGGGCCTGGCACTTAATAGTTGTGCAGAGAGGATTCATTCTCTTATCTCTTTCTACCGCACGCAGAAGGAAACATTTTAAGACTCCAACCTAATGCTCAAACAACCATTTTCAACATCAAGAGATTTTATTAAATGCTTAAAATTATCACACATTAAATGCATTTTTCCAAGATTTTCATTCCACTAACATTTCCAATAGAGATCACAGTGACCTTCTAAATTATCTCCCAATAAGAGATGCATTCCATGGAGCCCTAAATTTTAATGCTTTTCTCATGCAATTGTGGTAAATGGGGTAAATAGTGGGGGGTAAGGTTTCATTTGGGCTCACAAAGATTTTCAGAGAAACCTGTCCACTCCTTATAGCTGCACTAGCATGGTGGCTGTCAGTGTTCTAAAAACCTCAACTCTCTTTTGTCTAGACATCATTGTATCCTCCATGCTTATGACAGGGGCCCGACACTCAACAGGTCCTTAATCAACTGAGGCACAGAGTATTTATCTTTGTTATTTATGACCTTCATTTTATTTTTATTACACTTTTCACCAGGTTTGTTGGGGGCGGGGGGGGGGGGGTGTTATTAATCCTCACCTGAGGATATTTTTCCATTGACTTTTAGGGAGAGTGGAAGAGAGTGGGAAAGACAGAGAGAAACATAGATGTGAGAGAAACACATCCATTGGTTGCCTCCTGCACATGCCCTGACCAGGGCCCAAGGCAGGGAGGAGCCTGCAACCAAGGTACATGCCCATGACCAGAATCGAACCTGGGAGACTTTGGTCTGCAAGCTGACATTCTAACCAGCTAGGGCCAAACCAGCCAGGGCTTTTGTTTGGTTTTGTATTTTTGTTAATTCTCACCTGAGGATATTTTTCTGTTGATTTTTAGGAAGAGTGGAAGAGAGAGGGACAGAGAGAGAAACATTGATGTGAGAGAAACACATCGATTACACCAGATTTTTAGTTCATAAACTCCCTAGTTGTACTCGATAAAATACAGTGAGCTAGCATAAATAAAAATGGAAGTCATACAAGAAATAAAAGCAAGGGCAGAGACATCAACAGAGCTAGAAATTAGGTTTTAAAATGTGTATACTTGTTAGAAAAAAAGCCACAAGCTTATTTCTAGGTTTTCTAGTCACCAATGCCCAAGAAAAGAAGGAATGGGACATAAATTTGGTCAATGGTAAATTTATAGTGTTCATGAGATGAAAATAAGTCAGACATTAAGCAAAACATAACTGCTCTTGGATCTGAGACTAGACAGGCGATTTTGTGGAAAACCATCAAAAGAACCATATAAAATTATGAAAAAAATGGTCACTAGAGAATACTTTTCCACTGTGGAGACAGGAATTTCCTAGATAAATAATGATTTTTTTTCTCCTGTTCAAAATGGAAAAATCAACAGAACTAGATTAAAATGTTGGCAAATGTCCTCCCAGATGCCAGGAATTCCCCTTCATAAGTTACCATCTGCAGAGGTGCCCACATGATAGCTGCTGGTTATAGAATGGTCATGAAATCTACCCCTAAGAACTCTCCTTCACTACCATTGAGGAATTACAGGACTAGAAAGGAAGCCAGTGAAATTAATAACAGACAATTGACAAAGGGGAAACTCCATGGCCAAGAAACATATAAAAAACTGCTCGCCCTACAAGGAATCTGAAATACAAATTAAAAAATGACATACTATTCCTCTCACACTAGAGTGACAAAATGTTTAAAGATTGACAATATAAAACATGTCTAAGGATGTGAAGAATTTCTCTTACATTGTTGGAGGGATAAATTGGTAAAACCACTTTGAAGAGCAATTTATCAGTATCCTAGAAAATTATAAATTGTCATACTTCATAGACCAGCCATTCCATTTCCAGGTATTCACCCAAGAGAAATTCTCACACATGCACACAAGGAGACATATACAAGAATATTCACTATATTTACGGTCAGAATCAAAACTTGGGAACAACCCAAGTGTCCATCAATACAGAAACTACTCAGCCATAAAAAAAAAAAAAAAGATAAAACATTGTCATTTGTGACAACATAGATGGATCTTGAAGGTATTATGCTAAGTGGAATAAATCAGACAGAAAAGGACAAAAACCTTATGACTTCACTCATATGTGGAATATAAAACAAAAAAGTAACAAAACAAACAAAACCTGACTCACAGATACAGACAATAGAATGCTGGTTACCACAGAGAGAGAGAGAGGTAGGGAGATGGTGAATTAGGTAAAGGGGGTCAGATGCATGGTAACAGAAGGAAATTGTATTTTTGGGGTGAGCATGCAATAAAATATACAGATATCAAATTATAATGTACTCCTTGAATTTATATAATGTTATTAGCCAATTTTATTTTAATAACTTTAATTTTTTTTAAAGCCCAGCTGGTGTTGCTCAGTGTTTGAGCATCAACCTATGAACCAGGAGGTCACAGTTTGATTCCCAGTCAGGGCACATGCCCAGGTTGCAGGCTCCATCTCCAGTGTGGGGTGTGGCGGAGGCAGCCGAACAATAATTCTCTCTCATCACTGATGTTTCTATCTATCTCTCCTCCTCCCTTCCTCTCTGAAATCTATAAAAAATATATTTTAAAATAAATTAAAAATAAATAAATTTAAAAAACAAGAGTAAGATGTGTTAAATTCATAAGTTGAATTGAACCAGATCTTTATATTTGAGCAGAAAGTAATTTTCATGTTAAATGAGGAAAAATGCATAATAATATATGCATATAATATAAAACAACTAATGCAAACTTTAAAAAGGTATTGAATTTATGGGGGTGACATTGGCTAATAAAATTACATAGGTTTCAAGTGTACAATTCTATAATGCATCATCTGTATATTGTACCCAAAGTCAAATTTCCCTCTGTCACCATGAACTTAATCCCCTTTACTCTCTTCTACCTGCTCCACCCTCCTTCTCTCTGATAACCACTATAAGTTTTTGTTTGTTTGTTGTTTATTTGTTTGTCTTGTTTTTTAAAAAATATATACAGAAAACAACGAGTAATGTTCATAGTCAACTATACATGTGAAGTATAAAAATATTGCAAGTAAGGTCACTTTGGGAAAGGAGAATGGGTCTGGGATTAAGAAATAAGCTGTTAAAGTATTTATTATATTACACTACTAAACACTTTTATTAAAAAAGAAAAGACTTGTAGCAACAAAGACCAAAATGTTGAAGTATCAGTTCTGAGTATAAGTACATGAAGTTATGGTTTTGTCATTGTGTCTTTGGTTTTTCTTTTTCTTTTAAAAATTTATGAAGAGGGAAGAAAGGAAGGGAGGGAGGGAAGAAAGAAGGGATGGAGAGAGACAGAGAAACGCACAGAAGTGAAATGACTGCAGGGAAGCTGAACTCCAGGACTTCTCAGTTAGTGGACAAATACACCTGGGCCTAAATTCTAGTTCCCTGGACCACCCAAAAGGCAGACGTCTGAAAACCTTCTGCTCCCTGCCCCAGAACTGCTCCACAGGAACCAGGAGACTAAGGAGCTGGGCTGCCCCCTACTGGTGATTTCCACCTGTCTCCAGGAGGATCTTGACAACACCAGGTCTTCTGAGTTCTCCCATCTCATTGCACTGCTCAGAGACCAGCCCATGGTCAGAAAGGAGAGAGGAAGAGCCAGGCCAGGGAAGACAAGTGAAAGATGCGCCACCAGCTTTCCCCCCAGAAAACCATTTCCCATCACTCCAGTCACAGTGCTGTCAAACTCTGAGGGCTCTGTACTGAGTCGAGCTTTGCTTAATAAAATACATCTTCCAGAACAGTTTCATTCCCAGCGAAGCAGAGGGAAGGCCCAGCATTTTGACACAGGCCTTTCTCAAAAGCTTTCTCTCCATGACAATATCTAACTCCCCTAGCCATCCCCCAGGGCCCATGTCCCAGTGCTTGTCCCGATAAGAACCTCATGAGTTCAGCAGAACTTTGGTTCTTCATGGAAAACCAAGCTTCTGCCCTTCCGACCTGCAAAGGTTGCCTTCATTCTATTTTAGGGAGGCCAGCAGCCTTTGAACAGTGACAAAGAGACTCATTGAATTTGAATTTATTTTAATTTGATAGTCCTTAAGAATTTCTCTCACTTAGCTCCTGGGACTCCCATTCCCTCTGGCCCACCCCTTCATCAGCAATCTGTGTGGAATCATTCTTGGTCATCAAACAACCTGTTTTGCCCAAATATGCCTTCCTCCATTCTTGAATTCATATAAAGAACTCTAGGGTGGACCTCATAGTATCATAGTATTAAAAGTTTTCATTTTTACTAAATCCTAAAGCCACTATCTATTGCCCTAAATATTGGATCCCCTATTTAAGGCACTTCTTAATGAATTCCCCTGAATCTTTTCTGGGGCCCAGTCAATTTGAAATGCTGCTTAATTTCTATGCAACCCAAAAAGGCTCTTTGCAATCACAACATGTTTTTGCCATCATTTAGCAAGCATTTTTCAACTTTGTAATTAAGAATTAGAAGAAATGGAGGTACTCTTTGTACCCACATTTGCATTTTTCCATGAACCTATCTGACTCCCCAGCTGAATCACTAACTCTTCAAATTAAGGAGTTTTATCCATCTCATTGCATCTCCATTTCATGTATTCACAGGGCTGATTCTCACGAATGCTGGTGGACTTAGCACAATCAAACAGACCTTAGCATCTTCCATGTGGACTTTTATTACCCCACTGAAAAGACCAGACACAAACACACATGTTCATGAAAGATGCATAGTAAGTACTAAATGAAAATTATGATAATAGAAAATAACTTCATTTATCATGTAGAAAACAGGGAAAGACAGTAACAGAGGAAGATGGTGAGCCAATTTTGAAAGCAAAATTTGTCTAATCTAGGAATAAATTTGGATTACAAACACAACACATTCTAACCAACTATAGTACTTATTTATTTTTTTAAATATAAAAATTAATTGCCTTTGGAAAATTAGCACTTATTTGCCACCAAACCCCTCAGGAATGTTAAGACTAGAAATTGCCTCCAATAATCTTTAGATCCATGAAGATAGATATCCAAGCTTCTTTTTAAAAAATATATTTTTATTGATTTCAGAGAGGAAGGGAGAGAGAGATGTAGAAACATCAATGATGAGAGGGAATCATTGATTGGCTGCCTCCTGCATGCCCCCTATTGGGGATTGAGCCTGCAACCCAAGCATGTGCCCTGACAGGGAATCGAACCTGTGATCTCCTGGTTCATAGTTTGACGTTCAACCACTGAGCCACACCAGCTGGGCTCCAAGGTCCTTAACCTTGAAAGAGGTGATGCTCTCTGGAGGCATGGCTCACTGCCACAGTCTTTGATGGGCATGAAAGAGAAGGTTCCAAGCAGAGATACAAGCACCTGGATGGTAAGGCCACAGTGGAAGTAATGACAAGATATGATTGGGCAGGTCAACAAAGGCTTAAATGGAGCTCAGGCCTTGAAGAGACCAGAAAGTCAACAGATAAAGAATATGCATATAAGCCAAGTATCTACTATCTGCCATCTTATTTTGTATGTCACCAAAGCTTCTCCAACCTCAACTGGACATCTAGGTCCTTCACTAAGACATTTTCTTGAGGGTAACGAATTTCCTCTCGTCAGGCTTAGCAAAATGCTTACTGGTAATTTTTTTTGGAAAAGAAGAGAAAAGAGGTAAATTTAGGAAAAATTCACAGAAGCAGTTTTGAATTACAGGTTCCTTGAAAGGGTCCTCATCCCATTTTAATAGATTTCACACAGGCTTTAAGAACCTATCAAATAAAAAAGAAAATTAAAAAAAAGAATAAGAACCTATCAAATAATTCCTCTGGGTAATCTGCTTGAGTAACAAAGAGTTGTTTCTAATGCAGCTTTTCTTCGTGTGTATTAGCCTAACAGCAGTATCCTCTAAAGTAAAATTTCTCTTTAGCTTAGACTTTATTACCTGAACTGTACTTTGGCAATACATTGACAAGAAATGGTAACAGCAATGAATGTATCTAATGGCCACTCTTCAAAATGGAATCACTTCCTTCTACCTAGGCCAACCTCACCCCCTCCCCCCGCCCCCCGCCGACGCACACACCAAATAACTAAATAACCTAATAAAAGTAGGTAAACCTAAAAGCCAAAAGGGATTGTGATATGTCCCCAGGCTTACACCAAGGGGTGAGGCATTTCAACTCTTATAGGAGCCTCTCTGCCACAGGATTTCCATCAAAGGGAATATAATAAGCCTCTGAAAAATATTCCTTTGTCCCGAGTCCACAACTAGGCAGCTTCAGTTTCTCAGCAAAAGGCTGAGAGTTATGACAGTCAATCCAAGACGGGCTATAGCAGAACTCAAAGCAGGAATTTTTCAATGTATCACTTCATTCTTAAGACAGGATACACCACCCCCACTGTGAAGACATGAATGTAGAGAACAGGAAAAGCATGCTCAAAATCTGAACGTGAACCTCCTGCTAGGACATGCTGGGTAGCATCAGCACTTCCACCTTTTTTTGGCCATTAGCATGGAAGCAGCATCAGTAATTCCTGTTATGGAGTGTTAACTGTGTGCCAGGCACTGGAGTGCCCAGGGATTGTCTCTCTGAACACAACAATGTTACCAGAGGAGCACTATGATTGCTTCCACTTTTCAAAAGAGAAAACTGGGGCCCAACCATGCCAGGTCACTTCCTGAAGTTCACATAGCTGCCCAAACAGGATTTGCACCCAGATCTACTTGCCTTAATTTCCAAGCTCATAGCCACTATACCACACCAGTAGGACTACAGACATGTAAATCTAGCACCTTCAATAAGGAATAATTTCTAAAATTTCTGCAAAGTGAACCTTCACAAATAATCGTGGCCTAAATTTAATAGTCAATGAAAAGGAATGAGGACATTTTACAGGATGCTCCCGTGTAGCATATCTACATAGAGCTATTAAGAGGAGCTATTCATTTATCTTCTACAGATTCTTCTGCAGCTCTAAGAACTGCAGCTTCTAGGATATCCCTAGGAATTTAAGAATCCAAGTGGCTAGAAAAGAATATAAGTGGTATAGTGTGAGGGATAAACCCACTGCACTAGCTTCACCTCTTACTAGCTGTTTGGCCTGAGGCAAGCCCCTATCCCTCAATTTACGTGTCTATAAAATGGAATAACAACAGTAACTGCCTCATGGGGTGGTTGGGAAAATTAGGAAACTGCCCTCACTTAATGCTAATTATTATGAACAATGAGCAGAAGACCAAGGTTCAAGGGCTGGCTTGTCACTAACAACATGGTGAGCCTAATCTCAGACAGCCACCAGTGCCCACACCGGTGAAAGAGGAAATTTGGACTTAATATCTCAGTTCCCTTCAATACACAAGTTACAAGAAAGTTTCAGCCAAATATTATGAAGGGAAAACTTACACTCTGGCTTTCTCTCTGAATATTTATATCTCTTTTTCTTACCCACCTCTAGGAACAAGGAGGTTCCCAACAAGAAACACTACAACTTATGACCAGAAAAATAAATTCTAGAAAAAGACCTTAAAGTTGGCTTTCCACATAAAACACATCCATCTTCACTGGGAAAATGTAAATTTCATTTGACTTAAATTAAATCACAGCCTTTCCTGCAGGTTTAGGATTGGACCCCAGCCTACAAATAATGTGATGGAAAACCTTATAAACTGGTTGACCAGGAGTCATAGCAATAGCATGGGGCCCAGACCTAGGGTCCTTTATTTTCCTATGTGTCTTATTAGCCACTCGCTTTTCAAAATGGAAAGATTTCACATTTTAGAAAAATACGATCTTCCATCTTTTCTTGAGGCAAACAAACAAAAAACAGAAGGTCTGCCAAACTGGACTAGCATTTCTTCCTGGCCACAGTTAGGACGAGGTGAGTGACAGTGCCCCTGGGGGGTTGGGGCACATTTCCAGTTGGTAACATTCCCAACCAACCTCAGCTATTTCACTGGCCCGTGGAAAGATTTTATGACACCTGACATAATTCTTGCTTGTAATTTCCTCTGAGACTTCAATGCCCCAACCCTTCTCCAATATTGATATGTCTTCTCCAAGCACAGAGATCCTGAAATGGAATCTCATCAAATCAAGGGACACAGAGACCACAATGCAAATACATCATGTTTTCAAAGAAGCTACATCTACCTGTCTGGAACCTTCAGAAACTTCCTCTGTTGTTAAAAGCTAACTAATACAGACACAACATATCCAAGTATAATTTTATACTTTGCACAGTGGTAACTAAATACCCAGGAGAAAAAAGGGATGTTTTCTTTCCTGACCAAAAAAAAAAAAAAAGTTTTCCTTCCAACTATCATTATATAGGGTGTCCCAAAAACATGTATACACACTTTCAATAATTATTAATTCCAAAGGATTAAATCTAAAAAGAAAGAAACACCAATTGAGCTATCCCCTGTTACATGTGTATGTATTTTTGCAGGGACACCCTGTATATTTCACATTGGGTCTCAGATCTTTCGATAGGTCACAATAACCTACCGGAGCAAATGAGAATCAAGTAAGTAAACATGTATCATCACACGATTTCCGCATATTAGATGAGGAGCCCATGGCGGGAATGGTCCTGATATCGAACTACTATCAAGAAGCAGGCTTAAGCTATATTTAAGATGAAATTTTTATTTTTGGCAGGTGTCCTCTGACATCAGTCAATATGAAACCACCACAAACACAAGTCAGCTCATCGGGCTAATTTATCAGGCAGGCCCGTGACAGGCCATCCCTCTCGGGCTGGGGCACCCCCGGAGCCTGAGGGGGCCTCTCCTCTGGCTGGAAATAAGATGATCACACCTGCTCCTAACAGCTTCTAAGCTAAAACCATCTCTGCTGTGCCCTGTGGGTGGAACTCCGCAGTCTCAGTTGAGCATCTGTCCATATTCTGGGGCAAAGAGCTGCTTCCCACAGCCTGGATCTGCCCGCTGGTACCTCCGCAGTTCATCTTGGTCCGGGGACCGGGTGGCTTCCACCTGGATGAGCACGCAGGCAGGCGGCTTGGTCTTTGTAAAAAGATGTCAGCCTGACCATCTGGTTGTCTGGTTTCCAAAAAGTTTGGATCTGGACTTAACCAGCAATGGAGATGAAAATTTCCAAGCTGTGGTCAGAAGGGACAACTTCAAAGCACATGCAGTCCAGCTTCCAGCAAAGCCAGGCTCAGCAGAAAGTATGTGGGGAAGGGGGACTAAGATCCTATGGCCTACCCATTTTATAAACACAGCACTGGGAGATTAAGTTCTTGAACCACTTCAGCCTCCTTGCAGCATGGAGGTCCTCATCACATCCCCCAACTTTCACTGGCCTTCTCAGTAAGAAGAAATAAAATCTACTTGTGCATTTTTCATAAGAGCTATGAATTACATCACTCATTGTCTCCTGCAAGAGAAATTCCTTTCAGAACACAGTGCCAGACAAAGCCATGTTCCTGAGGATTAGGAGGCATTCTCCTTCCTAATAATGAGCTTCTCTTTTCCCTGCCAGGAAGTTGAGCACAACTGTTGTACTTGGTTCCAGCAACTATGTCAACCCTTACAGTGAGCGGGGGTCCGTTTTTTATTCCTTTTTTATTCCTCATTCGCTCCCTTCCCCTCATTTTTACCTTAGTAACCTTATTGTATAAAATAATTTTCATCAGTTATTTAAATACTGGTTACCTGCAACATTTCTAATATGTGTTCCATATAAACTCAAACTCAGTATCCATTATCTTATACTTGTTTTCAAGAAATGGTTAGTAAATCATTTCATCCACGATTTATTTGAGTTTCAGAGTGAATGGTCATAAATAAGTGAAATCATCTTGTGACTCCAAACCAACACATAAATTAACTTTTAAAAAAATATATTTTCCTCTTTCTCTGTTATTTCAGGCTGATCAATGTTTCATTTATGACTAGCAAAAAAAGAGCATCCAATGATTAGCCCAGGCACTAAGAATTCTAAGAAGCATTCAAGTCAGCACTAATCACAGCAGAACATAGTTTTGAAAGCTCTTGGCCTCCAGTCAGGTCAAATCATTTCATACAAAGAGATTTTGTGGAACTAAATATTTCTGCTCCAACTTCGGGATAGATCAAGCACGGCACAGAGAAAACTGAGCATCAGGCATAATGTCAAGAAAAGAGAATGATTTAAGTGGTGAAATTTTAGGATCTCTGTGAAGATCTGTTTTGATTTGGGCACAATTCTTCAGCCAACATTTATAGGCTGTGGGAGTAAGAAGAGCAATAGAATATAAGGGACACTTCCAATTTTATCCTCACCGGTTTCACATCACATGTTAACCTTCAGTCACTTTTATGGAAGGTTAGAGATTCTTTCTTTGGCATTAAACTACAAAGATGCTGGTGGGAAAAGATCCCAGTCATAAGTGGTTGTGTAAGGCCACAATAAAGAAAAGCTATTTTGCAGATGGGAAGTGTGAGTGAATTTTAAATCCTAAACAAATCGCTTATTTAAAAAAAATTAGTTTGAGATATACCATTATTCAAAAAGACTTATTTTTGAGGTACCTAGAATAGTCAAATGCAAAGAGACAGAAAGTAGAATGGTGGTTGCCAGAAGCTAGCGACAGGGGAATGGGGAGTTTTTAATGGTTTCAGTTTTGCAAAATAAAAAGAGTTCTAGAAATGAACAGTGGTGTTGCTTGCACAACTTGAATGTACTTAATGCCACTGAATCATACATGTAAAAATGGTTGAGATGGTAAATTTTATGCTATGTGTATTTTACCTTTTACCACAATTAGACAGAGCGAGAGAGAGCGAGCGAGAGAGAGAGAGAGAGAGAGAGAGAGAGCATTCTTTAAAGGCCTTGTAATCAAAAAGTGAGAATGACAGTTAAAAGAGAAAATGGAGTACAAACTGACTGATCCCCTCCAGAGTCCAGGGCAACTGTTGTAAACAATATAATAAACGAAATGGACCAGGACTATCAAACAAACAGTGGCAGCACAAGACCATGACCTGCATAATAGTGGCTGAGTCTGACCCATAATTGCTCAGCACATAAATGGTCAATATCACAATTAGCTGAGCACACTTGGTCCCACAAGATGAAGGAAATATGCCAACAAGCAAAGGGCGTGCCAAGGCTGCACATCTGTCCCCTTAACCCCACATCTGTCCAGTGCCATACTCAAAGCAGATTCTTTTGCTTTTCCATCCTCCTCAACCCTTACAGAGTCCACTATCCTTCAAAATATGGTTAGGATAGACACACAGAATAAAAACCTACAGTCAAGTTCTTACTATGTGTAAGGCACTGGTACAAACATTTTACATGCATCAGCTCATTTTAACCTCACAGAAACCCACAGATAAAGGTACTATTATTTCCCCCTTTTATGGGTGAGAAAGTGAGGCACACAGAGCTTTAATAATTAGTCTCAAACAGTAGGGGCAGACCAGCTTCAGAGTGGGGTGGGCTCTTAACCCACCAAGTAATCCTGCTTCACAACCTGTAGCACTCTGCTACACAATACCTCAAGAAAATGAAGTATTAATGTGCCGATCACCTATGCACAAATGGCATGTTCAGTAATTTTTCAGCTTGGAAAAAATATATTGAGGAAAGGAACTTTTTAGGCACAGTTTTCACTATCTTAGGATCCCTCCTAGGATACCAGCAAACATACACTGAGTGGCCAGATTATTATGATCTCTAAACGCATAATAATCTGGCCACTCAGTGTGTGTGTGTGTGTGTGTGTGTGTGTGTGTGTGTGTGTGTGTATATATATACATATATATATATATATATACACACATATTAGAGGCCTGATGCATGAATTCGTGCATGGGTGGGTCCGGCCAGCCTGGCCGGGGGAGGGGGGGTTGGGGGGGAGGGACATGGGTGGTTGGCCGGCCTGTCTGCTGGTCGAACTCCTGGTCGAGGGGACAATTTGCATATTAGCCTTTTATTATATGGGATATACACTGAGTGGCCAGATTATTATGCATTCAGAGATCATAATAATCTGGCCACTAAGTGTATATTCAGCCATATGAGCTGATTCATAAAATATTACATTCATATCTAGACCATTCAGGGTACTAATAAAATCTGTAAGGGGAAGAGAGAAAGGTAGGAGCTGGTAGCCACTGGTGTTTACCCATTAACTGCTGGGGATAGATCTCTGCTTTGCTGTTCTGTTGGTGTCTGTGACATCATGAGCTTGTTGTAATACAAGTCAGAGGGGAATCCTGTGCACGCAGTCCTTGCAGGAAACATTGACCCCACGACTGAGATTTCCTCTGAAGAGAGGGGGCCCTGCAATGGGAGAAGCATGGAGATTCTGGCCACTCCACTGCCTGCTCCTGTGGCATAAGCCCTGCACTTCCACAGCGTCATCATAGCACAAAACTACCATAATGTGGAGGCCAGATACAAGATAGAGGCCCAAACAGCCTTGTCCCTTATGCCCTTAGCTCTGGGCAGTGGACTCAGGCAGGACAGAGGCCTTCACTCTGGTTCTCCTCCAACTGAGCTCCTCTGTGACAAGGAGTCACAGGGCCAACAGGATGCTCCGACCTGGAAATGGCACCTTTCTTCTTGACCTAGTAGGATCCCAGAACTCCCTATCCAAAGACCATGAGCCCACTCCCAGGGCCTACGTAGGCCTTTTCTGTGGATCTGCTATGGATATGCATGTCCCTAGGCACAAGACGGCGGGGGGGCAGGGAGGTTCAAACTGCTGTCTGTGGTGGTGTTGCTGGAGTCTAGATGTGTAGGAGGGATTGTCTACACAGCTGTGAGACAGAAGTGATCTGACTGAAGACCTCCACTGGTGCCCTTCAACAGGCCACACAAATGGTAGGAGCCAGCCTAAGTCTTGTTACCCAGGACCCGAAAAGAGCCTGGTGGGAGGACATGTAAAATATATACTTGCTAATTGACTAATTGACTAAATAAATGAATGAACTCATCAATCAACCAATCTACTCATGCATATATAAACAGTCAATTCCTGTCTTTTATTTCAGCTATCCTGAAATGAGTTTGTCAACAAATACCTACTGCCCTCTAAACTGTACATGTATGGATATAAAATACAATGAAAGGAGAGTTAATGACAGAGTGCCTTCTAGGCTAGGCTGGAGTAAACAAAAGGCTCAATAGCGCCGTCCAGGCGCCAGGCAGTTAAACTCCAGAAGATACTTTTTATTAGTGAGAAAGCAATTCCTTTAAAGAATAAAGGAAAAGGCTAAGAAGTTAAATCCCAAAGGGTCAACTAGGCTTACCTTGAGAACCAATGATTCAACCAAAAATAAGACTTTTCTCATCAGAATTTAACATCATAGGTTGGATCAGTAATGCCCATTCCTTTTTAAAAAATTAACTTTCAAAATATATCAGGAGTCTATTTTATTTGCATGTGTATTATAAACACAGTGCATCATGTAAACATAAGTAAATGGATGTTATTTATCTCAAGGGAAAGTTATCTTTTTGGATTATTCAACACAATCTGTTCACCTATATACTTCCCTACTCTATTTTTAAGAGCCCTCCAGTTTCCTATGTCTATCAGTTGTTTTATGATCAGTTTTCCAAACAAGTAGCAAGATGTATAATAGTGTTTTTACTATAAATATAAAGAAAGCCCAAGGAACATTCATAGAATCAGCCCATGTGTGCACCTCGATTGCAAAGACACAAAGGACATGCGTCAGATGGTCCATTACACGGCACCTGCCTGATGTCTGCCATTCTTTGAGAAAAAATGAACAGTCTCTACCATCCATACTATAAAAAGGATAAATCACATCTGAAATGTCACACCAGAATCGCTTTTTAAGTGAAGCATCATAAATGCAGTCCTAGGGAAAACTGCAATCGATCCACAGGGATATCCATTATTCGCTATTACACAACGGAAAAGGCACAACTTCTTCTCATTAGACCGATTTGTTTGCTGGAATCAGATGTCCCTGGAATGATTCTTTCCCCCCAGATTCACCTCTGTTGTTGAGCCAGCCAGCCTGTTGTGTACCTCTCATCGGCTTGCCCTCATCCTCATCTCTTCCCTGCCCCTCCTCCTTGTTGGATACAGAATCAGCTGGCTCATCAAAGCGTTGTCTTTCTTCCTCTCCAGCTATGCTGTGTCTCTATAATGAATTGATTTCTTACTGCATATGAACTAATGCTGTGCTACTTAATTCCATAAAAGTTATTATTTAAAGAAACATCTTAACTCAACGACTTTGAAAAAGTCAAGTCTAGAAATTTGCATAGTGGCAACCCAAACAACTATTAGTAAATACTCTTACTTGGACCTCTAAATGATAGATTTGTAGAGGGGTGTGGGTGTGGGTATATCCACATGTATGTGTATAATGTGGGGATCTAGGACACTGTACTGGGTGTCAGGGAAGAGCAGTAAGCAAGATCCACATAGTCCCTGCCTTCACGTAGTTTATATTCTAACTAGAAGCCTGGTGCACGAAATTCGTGCACTTGTGGTGGGGGGATGTCCCTCAGCCTGGCCTGCACTCTCTCACAGTCCATGAGCCCTCAGGGGATGTCCAACTGAAAGTCCGACAGTCCGACATCCTTAGCGCTGCTGTGGAGGCAGCAGAGGCTTCCGCCACCACCGCTGCACTTGCCAGCCATGAGCCCAGCTCAGGGCTGGCTGAGCAGCACTCCCCCTGTGGGAGCGCACTGACCACCAGGGGGCAGCTCCTGCATTGAGCATCTGCCCCCTGGTGGTCAGTGCACATCATAGCAACTGGTCATTCTGCCATTTGGTCGATTTGCATATTAGCCTTTTATTATATGGGATGGTGTCTATAGACAGGTAGACAGCAGTGCATTTATAATGTTAAGTTACCTATGCTGAGATTGGGGAATGCATGGGGCTATAAGATATATGAGCACATGGTGAAGACACAGCCCAGAGTAGGGAGGCCGAGGAAGTTAGCCAGAAACAGAAGTCAAAGAAACAGTGCTGCCCTGACCGGTGTGGCTCAGTGGATAGAGCGTCGGCCTGCAGACTCAAGGGTCCCAGGTTCAATTCCGGCCAGGGGCATGTACCTTGGTTGCGGGCACATCCCCGGTGGGGAGTGTGCAGGAGGCAACTGATCGATGTTTCTCTCTCATCGATGTTTCTAACTCTCTATCCCTCTCCCTTCCTCTCTGTAAAAAATCAATAAAATATATTTAAAAGAAACAGTGCTCCAGGAAGAGAAGATGGCCAGCGAGAAGCCTGGGAGATGAGTGACAGCGTAGCTCAGTAGATGCATTGAAAGCTCAGGGTGGCTGTATCATCTCACTGAACAAAGGGAGAGACACAAAATGAGGCTAGATGTTTGAATTTGAGGATACAGGGCTTTTAATACTTGTTAAGATTTGTTTAAATATGTAAATGTAATGATATCTTAATTTAAAACAGCAATATAATGTGGGTGGAGCTAGGGAAGCAATTCCTAAATTCATACAGAAAAATTATCATGCAAGACTAATCCTAAAAATTCTGAATTAAGAGACTGGTGAGTAAGACTAATACTTTAAGTAGAAAAAATAATAATAACATGATCCCATATAATTTTATTAACCAATGTAACCCTAATAAATTCAATAATAATAATATGAAGCTTTAGGAGACAAAAAGTTTAGTGCTGGCATGCATACAGACTGATTATCAGACTAGGATCAATTCCAAAATAGGCCCAAGTACAAAGGTGATCTTCGTATATAAACATATTTATTTTAATTTAGTGAGGAAAAGGTTGAATTATATACTCAATGGTATCAAGAGACCTGATTGGCTGATTATCTATCTTGGAAAAATAATAAAATAATTTTAATATAGTAATATAACCCTATCTAATAAAGAGGGAATATGCTAATTGACCCTCACCCTGTCGCAAAGATGGCAACGCCCACAGCCAATAAGGAGGGAATATGCTAATTGCTGCCCCACCCTCAAAGGTGGCGATGCTCACAGCCACAAGATGGTGGCACCCAGTCCCCTCAGCCCCGCTGGGGCGGCAGGCACGCTGCAAAGCCAGGCCCAACCCCAGGCAGGCCTTGCTGCTCCATGCACCTGCCTCCAGAGTCCCCCAGTCCCCTCAGCCCCCCAGCCGCCCAGGGCCAGCCGGAGGCACAGGCAAGCCTTGGATGGCGGCTGCCCAGCTGCCCAGGGCTGCCCGAGGCTCAGGTAACCAGGGCTGGCCAAGGCTTGTGCTGCTGGCAGTGGCAGCATCAGAGGTGTGATGGGGCATCCCCTTCCCCTGATCACTGGGTCGCCTCCCGCCCCTGAGGGCTCCCGGACTATGAGAGGGGGCAGGCCAGGCTGAGGTACCCCCCCCCTCCAGTACATGAATTTTCATGCACCGGGCCTCTAGTAATACAATAAAACACCTTATATTTTAAAAAACCCAGATAAAGTTAAGCTTTAAATACAAAAGCATGAAATAGTAATAGTAAAAGAAAATATAAGAGATTCATTTCATACTCTTAGAGAGGGGAAGACTCTTCTTAACCACATTTACAACATAAGAGCCATAAAAGAAATAATAAATTTTGCTTTCAAAGTGTAATTCTATGTTACAAGAAAAAAGAAAATGAGGATGAAGAAAAGGCGGAGGAGGAGGAGGAGAAGGAGGAGGAAATAGTATAATCAGCATCAGAAGACAAGCAAAACATTAGGGGAAGTATAAACATTCTCATTGTTAAACAGATTTTATGACTGAAAAGGCCACTAATCCAATAGGAAAGAGCTAAGGGATATGATAACATAGTTCATTGAAAAAGAAATATAAATGACTTACATACACACAAAAAGACTTGCAACCTGGATCAGAATTACAGAATTCCGAAGTAAAACAATAGTGAGATACTATTTGCCAGGAAGATGATTGGCAAAGGTCAAAGGTCAAAGATTTGATAACAAATAGTATTGGCTTAGCGGCAGAAAAACAGGTGCTTCCAGTTTGGGTGGGAGGATAAAATGATGTGGTCTTCTTGCAAGACATCTTGGCAATATCTATCAAAATCACAAATGTATTGCAAATGTCCCTGCAATTCAAATTCTAGAAAGTTTATCTACAGATAAAATCATGCATGTGTGCAAGAATTTGCACACAAAGTTGTTTAAAAGGAGGTTGGGAAAATATAGTTGATTCATTCAATGGATTACTTTACTGCCTGGTTGTGAAAATAAAAGGTTAGGTATATATGCTGATAGAGAAACATTTTTAAGATACATTGTTAAGTAAAAAAACAAAACAAAACAAAACAAAAAACAAGATGCAGATCAGTGAGCATAAAGGTGGAAATGGAAGGCATATATGTATGTATATGCCCTCATTGTGTACAAACAAACAAAAAGACAGATATGTACTCATTTATGTGAGTAGACTGTTTCTGGAGGCAGACACACAAACTAAAGTCAAAGCTGCTACTGGATATGAGGCTGAGGGATTGTTGGGTTAGTTAGAGAGAGACTACTTTTCATGATACACTCTTTTGTACCACCGGCATTTCTTATCATGTTCAAATATTACTTTAAAAAAATACTTACTAATAAAAATGCCATGCAATGAAAATGCATTTCAGAGAAAATATGTACAAAATCACTTTAAAGAATCGGACAAGCCTCCCAGGCTTGAGCAAAACTTGGCTAAAGGCACTCCAAAGAAAGAAGGTGTCAGTCAGAATTGGTGCTGGGCCCTGGGAATAAAGGGGAAAAACAGGAGTGTCCATCCAGGGGACTCAGGTCTGGGCCAAAGTACTTCAAGTCCTGCATTCCCTTTGTGAAGGCGCTCCAATTATGGAGATGGATGCCTCCGGCAAGCTTAGCTTAATTTCATTTAACATTTTAAATGCAGAATTAAGTGCCCTTGCTCTAATTCCAAGATCACCAAGCAAGCTTCTAGTTATAATTTGTTCGCCTTCATAGATCTGGTGCAAAAGTAACTGTAATGCTGATCTGTGTATTTGAGTCCACGAGACAGTTATATGTCTTATTACATAGCAATATGCTCAAAACTGGTTTTAATTTTTAAACTAAAAAACAAAATGAAATCAACTTTAAATTTATTTTAAGAAATGAGAAGGCCACTGGGCAATTAGAAGCAGTGATATGATAAAATTGGCATTTTTGAAAGACCACTCCAGCACAGTATGGTATATGAATAGAGAAGAGTATACTGAGAGCTACGATGCCAAGTAAGAAGGTTGCAGCATTAGGCAAAAAGGATGGTAAAATGAATTATTGTTTTTGCTTTTCTATGTTAATTTTCCCTCCCAGACTGCAAGCTTGGTAAGAAGAAAGGGCCGGATCAGTCTTTCCACCATCATATTCTAAGCATTTAGCAGGACACAGAGCAGATCCCAGAATATCTGTTGAATGAATGAATGAGGGCAGCAGAAATAAAAAGAACTGAACACATTTTAAAAATTTGGGAATTTATGAAAATGAATGTGGAAGACATGATACTTAGATTAATACAGGCTTTTGGGATGATGATGATGATGATGATGATGATGATGAATTTAATTTGGAAATGTCAAGGGTGACACACTATGACATATTCAGTAGGCAGTTTGGCATATGAGTCCAAAGGTCCTCTTGATCATGGATGGAAACATAGATCAAGACATCATTAGAATACAAAAGGCAACAGAAGTAGTGGATGAGGGTGACATAGCCCAAGGACAGCCCAGAAAGAGCAGCCCTAGGAAAGAAACCCATGGGACATCCCCTAGGGGAGGAGCGGAGAAAAGAGTGCCCACAAGTAAGACTAAAAAGCAGCAGCCAAAGAAACTGGAGGAGACAAGGGAAGTACAGTTGCACTGAAGGAAAAGGATGCTTCAAGAGAAAGAGTGAGAAGGGAGGCCAAGTTCTACTAAGCAAATAAGAGGACAGAGAAATATGCCTTGGATTTAGCCCAAGGTCTTTGAAACTGGTGGTGGAAAACAAGTTCAATGAAGCTGTGGATTAAGAAGAGATTAGGAGCTGAGGAAATAGACATAATGAATACAGATCAGTCTTCTAAGATCAAGCTTTGAAGGGAGAGGGGATAGGGCAAGGACTAAAGAGGGGTGGAAGGAAAGGAAGGAAACATTGCTAAAGGAAAAGTTGTCCTGCTTAAATTCTGATGTTTACAAGGGGAAGAGACTGAAAATAGAGATGAGAGGGAGGTCGCTGATGAAGGAAAGTTTAAGAGGATGGGCTCTGTAATAGAGGTGGAGTGATTGGCTTCTACCACGAAGTGCTCTAGCCCGTCTATCGTAACCAAAGGGGAAGGTGTGTTTCAGATGCAGGAAGCTTGCTCCAAATGGAATATGAGCAAACCAGGACACAAGAATGTCAAAAATTGTTAAGAGAGAAATAACAACACTCACTGGGTTACTGCCATCATAGGGAGTGGAGTTTGGGGATTGCTCATATCCAGTCTACACATCTACGCCTCCCACTATTAAACAGTGAAAACCATGCACATTTGGGAGAAGCACCCTTTGTAAATGTCCCCATATCTCCCAGGAGCTGAAACAATCATGATGTAAATGGGGGTTTAATCCTCAAGTTCACTGACATCCTTATCACAGTATATTAAAATTAGATGTTTGCTCAACTGTTTCTCCCACTAGATATAGGCTACTCTACTCAGAGGCTCCTCGCCTCACTTCCTTATTTGTTTGTAGCACTCCAGTGTCCTTCCTAAGCACTAGTGGAACTGAACTAATGTTTGCAGGAAGTTTGAATTAGATATCAGGCAGCCCACTGGAAATATGTGATAAACTCTTCCAGCCAGCAGGGAAAGAAGGCTTGATGGGCAGAAAGATGAGGCTTGATTTCGGTTTAAGCTCCTGCTTTGAGGGTCAGGAAAGGTGGAGACTGGCCAAAGAGGCAAGCCAATTAGAAATCCCTCTAGAGCACCATCCATAGAAGTGGCCCCCGAGTAGGCTGATCAGACATGAACATGTGGATTCATTGATACAATTGCTGAAAGTGGAGGTAGACAGTACATGGGAAGAAAATGATCTCTAAGGAAGAAAATACAAGTTTGTTTCCATTAGTGGGAAACCCAGGAGGCAGGGAGCCCGTGACCTGCAAACCCATCCGACCTGAACTGCAGAGTTGGACTTGAAGAAATCTCACCCATCAGATTTCTATTGCTTAAGCCACCAGAGAACTGGAGCAACTCTGGGTGGGAGGAGGCAAGGGTGAATTCCAGAACAGAAAAGGAAACACTAGTGCCCATGGCTGACTGATTCAGAACCACACAGCCTTTCAGTGGTTAGCATCCATCCAAGATTCAACCTGCAATTTCAAGATAAGGAAGCTCAGGCTGGTGAGATTAAATGGCTCACCCGGGTTCCCAGGTTCTGATACTATAGGAGAGTAGATGTGAACCCCACATCCCAACTCCCCACCCAGGTCCCTCTCAGGTTCCTATACTTTTCTGTCTGTATGTTAACCTTATCAAGCCAGGTTCAGTGGGAATGATGGTGGTTGGCCCAGGTCATGCAACCAAAGATTTCTTCATAATCTGCTAATGAGGTTTTGCATCTAGATGCGTGTGTGTGTGTGTGTGTGTGTGTGTGTGTGTGTGTGTGTTTTGGGGGAAGTGAAGAGGGGCCTAAGAAACACCACTGGAAACAGAGGGAGAAGACTAAAGAGTGACCACAAGAAAAGGCTAAATGCAGGAGTGCAAGGTAAACGTACCAGGAGCAAAATCTCCTATGACACTCTTGAGTTTGGGGTGGCAGCACCAGCACGATGAAGTGAAAGTGGGAGCAGACCACAAGGAGTGCTGTGGTTTGGGTTGGGTTAGGTTGGGTTTTTTGGAGAGAGGTGCCTGTTTTTGTATCAAACCTTACCGGAGACCTTAGAGACCACACGTCAAGCTCTGGCTCCCCACTCCTCACCCTTGCACACACATTGCACAGATGAGTAAGCCAAGGGAAGCAAGCTGTCCCAGTGAGCAATAGTCAGAGAATCAGTACCAGGTGCCCTCTGCCACCACGCAGCAAGGGACTCCGGGGCACGTGAAATAGAAACAACTTTTTTGACAAAAATGCAAGTGTAGAAGAGCCTATCTTTTTAGATTGCACTGTATTTCAGAGGTCAAAACCCCAAATTCCATTGTCTTTTGGGTTAAATTACACTGCTGTAGAGTTCAAAAATGCATCAGAATTTTTGTTCATGTTGAGAATTGATCAAAGAGGACAATGCAATGGGCCTCTGAGAAGCCAGGTTGGCTGATGGCGTCCAAGTACCTCCCATCAGGTCCTCAGGGAGAGACATCCAGAATGATGCAAACAAAATTAAAAGTCTGGCTGGGGATGTAATGCACAGCATGGTGACTATTGCTAATAATACTGTATTGTAATATATGTTGGAAAGTTGGTAAGAGAGTAATTTTAAAAAGTTCTCATCACAAGAAAAATATTATGACTATGTGAGGTGATGTTACCTAGATTTATTGTGGTGAGCATTTTCCAATATACAGTGCAAATATCAGATCATTATTTTGTACACCTGAAGCGGATGATATGTCAATTATATGTCAATTTTTTTAAAAGTCTGGATAGTTTAAGGAAGTAAACCCTAAATTATTAGGAAAATTTTACAATTCAAGATAATTAAGTATGAAAGAGCCACCATTTAGAAATCCCTCTAGTGGAGTTGTATATATATATTTATATATTCATAGACATCCTGTACACACACAAATAGAATTCTGATGTGTGTGTGTATATGTCTAAAGAACTGCTGAAATATGGAGATTACAGGAAAGGGTGTGGTGCTAAATCTACAATGAAAAACAGGGCTCTTTTGAAGGATTGAAAAGTACAGATTGGTAGTTACAAAATGGTCACATGGATATAAAGTACAGCAAAAAATATAGTCAATTATCTATAATAATAAAAGGGTAATATGCTAATTAGACTGGACATCTTCCAGATGTCCGTCCTGACAAAGCCGGGGCCGGAGGGAAGCCAGCCCAGGTCCCGGGTACCTGCTGGCGGCCGGAGGAGGGAAGCCCGGTCCTGGGTGCCAGAGGGAAGCCGGTGCCGGCAGCTGGGAGAAGGACTATGAATGGTGCCAGGGAACTCTAAATGGTGTGTGATTATTAACGTTTTTATTCCATGCTAGAAGATGCCATATTCCCAAGGGCACGCAAATCCTTATCTTCTAATATAACTCATGGCAACAGCGGAGATGATGATGAAGGGCAAAGACATGAAGCGTTAGTCCACCTCCCCACTGCCGTGCTGTTTAACTTGTGAATATTTACTTGAATCTTTACACTTCTCTTAAAACTACCTGTTCTCTGGGGCCCAGGTTTGGGCAAGTGGGGCTGAGCAGACAAAGCCCTAAGCCAGATACTGGATGGGACTCTAATCCAAATTCCACTCTGCTTGACCGAAGAGCCGATCAACATGACAGTCCCTCCAAGGCCATCAAGACCTTCCCACAGACTTCAGTGCAAGGTTTTAAACCTAAATAAGCAGATGCCTGTAAAGTGCCTTTCAGGTCCCTGGGGAGAAGCCCGGCGTGAAACCAAAGGTACATCTCAGAGGTGTGTTCTTTCCAGGAAAGGCTTCGTGCAGGCCATGGACAGCACCTATGATGGTAGCAGAATACATTCTGGATTGTGCATCAACAACCCTTAAGCTTGCCCACTGCCTCAGCCATTGATCTCAGCCATCAACCTTGGGGTAATGAGAAGTCAGGAGGGAAAAGAAGGCAGGAGAGAATAAGTATTCTCCAGCCACAGGTCTTGCATGGGCGCTAAGGCTGACTTTGTATAAAGGGCTGTGGGTTCCTCCACTTACATAACTGATTGTAACAGCGACTCCAAGAGCAGCAGCCTCCACTGCTCTGTCTGCTCTGCCCTCCGTCCAACCCCCAGGTTAGCATCCCTCATTGCTACCAACTCAGAAAGGCTTTCCTTTGCAGCTCAACTTTTGTGTGAATTGCTTAGTGAAGAGGAAGACTTGAAATTTTAAAAGAATACAGTAAACTAAAAAAAAAATGTATTTATTTCTATGAACATAAGATCATTGCTTTGGGATGAGTAGCTCAAGCACCTTTTAATTGCTTTGTCTTTAGTAGAGACATGTTTTCACAGACTTAGCCCGACTAAGCCTGTCTTCATATCTCTGATGCTTCTAAAATGGTGGGCTAGAGTCAGCGTGAGTCCCAGGACACACAACAGAGGGGCGGCTCCCTAAAGTAAAGGCCATGGCATTTTCTCTGCCTGCTAGGAAAAGGAGTTCTAGCTGCCACCATGTTTTTAGTGCATCACGGCCTTACTAACTTCATTGACCTGGTGCATGCAGAGGGGGGCTGAAACAGACCACTTCTAAAGCCCCTTCGCCTTCTGTGGTCCTGATTCTAAGTGATGCTGAGACCCACCAGGCCAGCACTAACATGCCAACAGCCTTGGACCCATAAGGCCAGCACTAACATGCCAACAGCCTTAGCAGCAGATTATATTTGAAAAGACACGGGAGAAGATTTGACTTTGGGTGGTGGGCACACAGCGCGAGGTACAGATCTTGTAACATAGAAATCCATACCTGAAACCAATATGATCGCATTAACCAATGACACCTCAATAAGTGTAATTAATTAATTAGTTAATTAATTAAATTTAAAAAGACACAGTTTGGGGAACTCAGAGCAGACATTGAAAACAGGCACATGTAACAGATGACACCCAAGATCCTCATTCTCTCACACCGCCAGGCTCTGACCACCCCACACCATTCTTTGACCTCAAAGCTGATGTACAAACCTCAGAACTTCAGAGCCAGGAGAAACTTGTCTGATCACTGACTCGAAAGCCCTCAGTTTACATCTGACAAGCTCAGGCCCAGAGACATTAAGGGGCTATTTCCAGACTAGGTAACACCGGACTCCAGTTTTCTATCTCAAACAGGGTTTTGTGAAACATGTAAACTTCATACCTATGCATCATATTTCTTCCTAGATTTATATCACTCACAACCATTCACTCCTTCATCTCCCAGATCAATATTTATGACTTCTCAGTCCTTTGGGCATCCCAGAGAGCAAAGTAAGTGGTGAGAGGACACCTGATCATGTGGGATCATTGCCTTTCTTAATGGAAATCAATCAGCAAACAAATGGAGAGCTAAAATTATCAGGCCACTGTGGGACTCCGATCTCTGTGCTACCTGCGGGGGGGGGGGGGGGGAGGATTTGTGTTTTAAACTCACTAGACCAAGTAGTTTATGAAAATGATTAATCAGATATTAATAATCCAAAGTTGAGTTTTATTCTCTTCTCTCATACATCAAACAAGTAAAAAGTCTGCGCTGCCTAAATAATCTCTCCCACAAAAAAATCATTCTATTGATTTATAGATATTAAGAAGAACAAAACTTTGGCACTGCTCCAAAGGGCAGCAGGTTCAATGCCACATTTTACCATATAGTTTTTTACCCTATCAGAAACTCTCCAGAGAAGTGGTAAAGCTAGTCTAGGAATAATGCCGGTGTGTAATATTCAACCATGGTTTGCAAATGTATCTTTCTCTACAGGCAAGGTGAGCAATGAGTTAAAAGTAGAGGCACTCGCTTAGTACTAAAGGCAAAAAGAAAAAGGGGAAAAATTCTATTTCCTTTCCCAGCTAAACAAAAACTCTAGGTTTTATGCTCCTACGACCTAGATATAGTCAAAGAGATCATACAGAATGTTCCCAGGGAGAAAGAGACCTCAACTCTTCAGCCAACTTTTCAGCTCAGAAAATGTCTTTACAGGGGAATACTGAAACAGAAACAAGCAGAGTTTTATGGGATAAAAACAGTGGCAGATCTAAAACAAAGCTAAACTCAGTACTGGGGAGTTATGACCAGGCTATTGTAACTTCCCATTACTTGTTCATAATAACGTATAACCCAGGCTTTTCTCTTAACTCCAATGCTCTGAATTCCCATAAGGAAATATCACTTTTCGGAGAAGAAAAAAAAATCAAATACATTTTCCTGGATAGTCGATGAGAGGGAGAGGGGGAGGTGGAAGAAAGTAGGGTCAGAAGGGTCATGGGGCTTTTCAGTTGTTTGACCCAATGTAACAAAAACCTCCATAATGTAGAGATGGAAGGTATGAAACTCAGACTTCAACATCGTTGTGCTGAGCTGAATTCTGAAAATATCTTCACTATGAAGACAGCAGGTTTTCAACAAGAGCTTGCAAGCTGTATTAAATAATGAATGACATAAATTAGCCTGCCTTATTTATTAACAAGCCCAGTGTGGCCTATGTAACCACACTCAAAACTTACTCTGAGGTTCTTAAATACATATAAAGCACAATTCAAGCATGGAGGGGCTGAGAAGTAAATGTCAGAGTCATAAAAACTGATGCCTTTCACTGAATCCTTGTAAATGCCAGAACTTTTATTTAGTACAATTAATTGCAATGGAAAAGCTTACTAAGGTGAGAGGGCCAAAATCAATGTATTAATGACATAACATTACAGTTGCTTAACCAAGCCAGCAATAAATTGCACATAGAAGCTCTGGCGGCAGAAACTGCAAATTCTATTTGTGCTGTACTGAGAGGAAAAATATTACACTTGTCTCTAAATATTAACCCCAAATCAGAGAACATCACACAAGAAATTGAGAAAAGGGTCATCATTGGTCTTCATTAAAATGTAGACAATATAAAAATGCATTCTCTTTCACAAAAATGTGAATATACTTAACACCACTGAGTGGTACAGTAAGAAATAATTAAGATGGCAAATTTTATATTATATGTTTTTGACCACAATAAAACTAAAATACCTGACCTATTTTAACCATGCCTTTTACCACTTATGTGAGACAAAACTTGTCCTTTGCAATGCATTTTGGCACCTGATAAAACTGAGACTTAAATGGCCCGTTACATAATTCCAACAACAGGCTTTACTCCTGAATTCCACTTATATGTGACAATGGTGTTAATTTTAAACTGGATTTAGTATAGCTTTGGTAAGACCATAACCAAATAACAAAAGTGGGCACTTCTCAGCAGTGTGATGATAGACAAATCTAATACATATCTGTAGACAGAGAGATGTAGATCTAGATGTAGACCATGTTAGTGAGTAAAGAGTATGAGACACAGACACAGGGATGGAGAGATTTTTCATAAAATAAAGTCAAACACTGACTCTCAAAACAAAATGTCAGCTTGACTTAAAATATGCATGTAGAAACAAAAATAAACTTATCTCTTACTTAATCAATACATATATTTTTAAATGTTCTACCATGACCTTTATCTGAATTCTAAAAGGCACAGTGGTTATATTTTCCCCCAATGTATAGTTATTAAAAGATATACTATTTTTAAATGATATAGTCAACTGTTGCTTCAGTTTATTTACTTATATTATTTCTACTTTTTTTAATGGGAACATGTAAGTTTAGCTAAGCACCATTAAACCAGAACTTTGAAACATGTTATTTTAGGAATACCCTTGGGACTAATAAGTTTTTTTTAAAAAAGTGTAATTTGGTTCCAACTGTAGCTGGTATCTACTGGCCAAGAATTGAAAAGCTGTTCAAGCAAATATTAATATGTAAGAAAAAGAACACAGATGGTGAGAGTGAAACAAGCTCATCCACTGATGTCATTTTGATATCAAAACAGCAGAATTCAAAATGATGATGCTAAGTGCTTTCTAAACAAGAATTTTCGATACATTTTATAGATAAGAACACCTGGGGCTCAAACTGGCTGGGCTCAATCAAAGCTGAGGGACAGAGCAGGGAGCATACTTTTTCCTATTGGCCAGTCAAATTCCCCATCCTAAACATTTATGCATTGATACCTCTCAATGATCTTAATTTCAACAAATTTTCAAACCAAAGGATAAAAAAACAAGAGTAGAAATTAAGAGTGCCATCATTGAATGAGTAACTGTGACAAGTGCTTTGGTAAATATAACCAAAAAATCCATTTTAAAAAGCCTGAAAATAGGAATCTGCCATTGGATATAAAAACAGCAACAACAGCAATTATGAGGACTAATATAAGAAAGCTCTGCTCAAATCTATTGATTTCCTCTATCTCAGGCAGCTAAGATAAATTTTAAATTTAAAAAAGAGTTTTAGTGTCCTTTTCTCTGATTGTGATTTTAAAATATTAAAGTGAAAAAAAATGTTAAAATGAAAATGACTAGCTTATTTCATTTTCTCCCTCTTTAGATTGTCTATTGCCTAAGACAGAATTTTTAAAAACAACATCTAACTGTACAAAGGCACTCCCCCTGATCTCAAAATAGTCTGAAGAGCTCTGAATTCTATATGGCTTTCTCCATCCATCTGACTACTGACACCCCATCTCATGTAAAAGACACATCCTGACAAAAGGCCACAGACACTCTGACCAGCTTGGTGAGCTTGGACCAGCCCAGCCTAGGGCCAGCCTAGGGCCAGCCTAGGGCCAGCCCAGGGTCAGCATGGCCAGGGCCCTACCTCAGGCCCTGACTGCTGCTATCCTGGCAAAAAAAAAAAAAAAAGATTGAGAGCCGAGCATCCTGGATTCAGCCTGACAGCTGGCTGCTCCCTGCACATCTCAGTCCTGCTAGGCCAGCATGTTTCCCCTCTGTTCTGTTGTAACTCCCTTCTGCCTGAGCCTTATAACAAGAACATCCCCAGTAGAACAAACAGAGACTAGGAAGGTCTCTTACTTACATGAAGAAAAAAACAGGTTATCTCGGTCATACGTTGGCAGAAACAGGGTGTGCGTTTTCTGTGGGGGAAATATGCATGCGCACTCGACAACCGGAAGGCCACAGCCCAAGCCCTACTTTCAGGGCTGCCTATCTTAGTATCAAACACGTAAGAGAAACCTAGAGAAACTTTGCATTACAGCCCTCTACGTGGATGAATAAAATCTCATGTTAATGGAATAAACGGCAATGTTGGGGAGGGGGAACTCCTCTAGTAGAGTTGATAGGAGAATGCTGGAGGAAGGACTGGTGAACTCCTACTTGCTAATGTATTTGTCACAAGGCATAAAAAGAGGAGACAGAAATGCACAATTCTGCTTCTCCATCAGATCAAAACAAGCTCAAATATTGCCAGGGACCTAGGGTCCCATGCTAAAGGCAGCATTCATCTGAGGACTACACACGGCTTTATCATATCCAACCTTGTCCTGGGAAATTATTCAAAGTGGACAATTAAAATTTATCATCCAAATGGTCTTAAAATTATATCTCTGAGAAGTCAATTCCAAATTAAATCAGACCAGGCTTTTAGGCTTCCAATGATCACATTTTCTCTTTTGAGCAAGTGCTTTTCAACACTCAGAACTTCTCCTCTTACAGAACATGTTCAAGGCCATCTCTGGATGCAATCTCCTAAGTAAAACCTCGATGTATAAAATGAAAAGGGACATGGGTCAACTCCAAACCTCAGAGAAAGATGTTAGGGGGGGAGACTCTAACCCCCTTCAACAAATTTTAAAAAGTTAATTATCTTAACCTCCTTTCCAGTAAATATTACTAGAACTCCTCCTAACACAACATACACATGGCATCTTATGACACAAAAAATGTTCAAAACTAAGTTATTGCATATGGAAAACCTAAAGCACACCCAGCAAGACTTTGAAATATAAAGTGCATATAGAATGCCTTCCCACAGGTATGTTATTCACATATACTATATTTAAAACTTATTTTAAACTGTCACACTTCTTCCCGTGTTATCAGCCCCAGGCCAGTGAAACAGACAGGTAACTGACAGGTGGCCCAGCCCTGCATGTTCATCTCTGACTTCTCCCCAGACTTGAGACAACATTCATGCCCAGGATAGACTCGCCTGGCCAGCCAGGGCTGCATGGGGACAGGAGAGAAGAAAGAAGGGAAAACACCAGGAACTCACATTTCGGTGATGTTCTCAGGGTCTACAGTGTTATCCAACCTCGGAAATGCCATGATGCCAGGAATAGGGTCGCTGCACCAGATCCTAGAGGCGCTGCATTTGCACGACGTGGGACAGGCGAGAGCGGCCCTCCAGAAGCCCACAACCAGCCAGCAGAAGCCCCAGAGCCGTGCCATGGCGGGTCCATGCCACCTCGTCCAGGACGACATAGCTAGCCGCCTGTGCCAGCCCCAGTCAGACTGAGTACGTGTCCCTGCGCTGCACCGGCCGGCCTCCGCTGCCCGTGCTGGGCGGTCTTTGCCGCGCTCGCTGCTCTCTCTACTCGGTGTTGGTCGCGGGCCCCCGCACAGCCCAGCGTGTCCGGGGCTGAGCTATCCTGGCGGGCAGCACCGTTCACAGTGGCAGAGGCATCTCCGGCCTCCTCACAGGAGGCGCTACCGCCGCTAGGAGCTCCGCTGTGGCCGCCGCAGCATGGCCCGGCGCGCCGGGCACCAGCCCGCGGTGCTCCCGGGACTCTCTGGGACGCAGGCTCCTTGCTAGACACGCACTGAGATCCCAGACGCACCTCGGGGCTGAGGACAAACAGACATGGGTAAGACTGAGCGCAGGACCCCAGGCACGAAGAATTGAGGCACTCTCCTTTGGGGCTCGCGTCACCCCCACCCCAACCCCAGCCAAGAGACTGTGGAAAGATGAGTGCCCAGCTCCCACCCCAGAAATAAACTTGCCCCTCGATGGCACTGATGCCTCTTTCCAAGTCTGAGGCTGAGGGAGGGAAGCCAGGGCAAGGGTCCCTGAGAATGGATTCCATGGCACAGGCCAGGAGAAGGACCCTTTAAAAAGGGGACGAAGAGACTGCCGCTGCAACGGCTTGGAGACGGGGCCCCAATGATGCTGCAGAATCTGCCACCGCTGCTGGGTGCAGGGGGCGCGGGCAGGTGGTGCGGCACGTCCCACCTGGGGAGCCGCCTCAGCCGCCCCAAGGGGGGACAGTAAGGGCCGAAACTACGAAGGGCACTGTCCGCGCTGCTCACCCGGCTCCGGCGCCTACCGCCTGCCGGCGGCGCCTGGGTCCAGGCTTCTCCTGCTGCCGAGCACTGAGCGCAGAGAGCGCAAGCGAAGGAGCGAGCGAGACTCCTGCTCCAACCCAATTCCGGGAGCCACCGCCGCCGCTGCTGCTGCCTCCGCCTCTGCTACTGCTGGCGAAGTGACGTGAGGGCTGACGCAGAGCAGGGGCAGAAACTCCAGAAAATTAGTCTGAAATCCAAAAACACACACGCTCATACACACACAAACCCATAATACCCTCCAGACAAAAGCAACAAGGAGGGGAGGGGAATCTGGGGGCGAGCGGGGAGGAGGGAGGCATCGGTGCCACTGGCCAGAAGCAGACAGCAGCAGCATGTGGGAGTTCACACACGCGCACATACGCGCACACGCACCCATCCAGGCTGTGTAGACGCGTGCGCGCGTGCGTGCGTGCGTGTGTGTGTGTGTGTTTCCCTGTGAACGTGTGTGTGCGTGTATGTGCGCGCATTTAGATCCTGGTACCTCTGAGATGGACCGTTCCGCCGCTCGACGCCTCCCAGTTCCTAATTCACACCGCGGTCTCTTCTACAATTGCACTAGAGGCTGTCTCCTTTTTTGAAATGGAAACCAGGTTCGGTTCAGCTGTGAAAAATACGCTGATTCTTATCACAGGAGTCTTCCCTCCCCGCTGCGTTCTCCTTTCCCACCCTGCCTAAAAGGGAGGGTGAGCTATCTTAAAAATAAATAAATATTGTAAACACCAAAACGTGTTCGGCATCGGTAACCAAGGATAACCGCCCCCATTCGGGGACATCTATTTGGGAACCCTGGTGGTTTTGGAGGGTCTTCCTGTTGGTGCTTTTGTAGAGGGAGGGGAGTTTCCAAACGCAACTCTAGCTCTCTAAGTGGGTCTTTTTCCTGCGGTTTTCTGGCATCACACTCCCGGGAAATAGAGACTTGTGAGGGGAAGGGAGTGCGCCTGATTCGTATTGGGTTCCCTAAATGCGCGGCAGCAACCCTGGCCTGTCCGATGTGTGGCACCGCGTCATTTTCTCTCACCCGTCAACCTGGCAGGATGCAACCCTTCCCAAATCGTAACCTCACTCCCCGCGATGCCCACCCCGACTCGGGGCACCCAAAGCCCTTGCTCCCCTGCCGTACCTTGTGCGTTTTCCTAAGAGCGCGAGTGTGCGCAAACGCGTGCCCTGCGCCCGCGCTACCGAGAGCACGACAAGCATCCAGCTACCAAGAAGCCCGCAGGACCAAAGCCTCAGGGTCTCACTAGAGACAAACAAGGCGATCCTGGAGGGTCGGGTGACAAACCATAACGGCTCTGTGGGCTCAGTTAAATGATGGCTGAGATAGCTGTAGGGCATTTGCAAGCCTGATCTGTGAATACGTCTTCCCATTTGCGGCTCAGAGAGGCTGTTTTTCCGCAGTCATTTAAAAGGAACTGGGAAAATGCACCGCAGTGCCAGACACTTCCGAGGGCTCTGGTGCCCCCGCGCGGGGAGAGAGCGCCCAGCACGCTGGAAAGCACAACCCAAGGGCCACGGCCTAGGCGGGCACTGCTCTGGGCGGGCCCAGGCGCCAGATGCGCAACCTGCGGAACCTCCAACGCCTGCGCGCCCTTGTACAGCTGAGTGAAAGGCGGGCAGCTCACCGCGCCAGTAAGGGCGACTGGATGGGATCTCATCAAAATGATAAGAATGATCACCCATCTGCCTACAGAGGCTGGGTGAGAGAATCGAAATATCCTAACGTCCAGGTAAATGCTTTAATCTCCATGTCGTTTTAAATATTACAAAGGAACAGAAAGCATCTAGTGGGGTTTTTTATACAGATCTCCAGCGATGAGTGTAACCACACACACACACACACACACACACACACACACACACACAATCTCGATTCAGGGCCGGAAGAAAAGGCCAGCAGGTCTGTCTCTCTCCATCATCACTGGATTGTGACACCTATTGGGTGCTGAAAGGCCAGGCTGAAGTTCATTTTTCTGCTCAGCCACCAACTCCTGCTGGGTGAGGACATGCCAAGGAAGGGAAGCAAAGGGCAAAAACGTCTTGGTCCAGGTCACACAGTAAAACTCTTCTGCCTATCTTGCCGATGTCCTTAATGGAGATGCCCCTACAGGACACCTGGGGGGAGGGTGTGTGCATAATTACCCACATCTCTCTCTCTCACAACCCCCTCTCACCCCATTTTTCTCAGAAATGGCCCTTTGCGTCCTACTGGCCACAAAGTGTCAATACAACATCAAGATTCTAATTATGTTAGAATATTTTCAGAATTTGTATTATAATATATACTATTGTTAGATTCTAAATATACCTCCATCGAATATCTCCCATATAAAATTAGAACTGGCAGACCCACTTCTAATTACCCTTTACCTGCTCAGTTTTTTCCATAGTCCTTACCATTTTTAACAGATCATTTACTTACTTATTATATGTAATGTTTACTATATTTCTCCTAGTGGAATGCAAACTCCTTGAAGGGAGGAGTACTTTTGTTCTTTGCTATATCTCAAGGACATAGTAAGTATTAAAATGTGTGTGTGTGTGTGTGTGTGTGTGTGTGTGTAATGAATGAAATGAAACAAACTAGCTTTGAGATTCCTCACACAGGCCCTCTTCACTCTCACGTTCTTAACCTCTAACATTACAAGTCCCTCTGAACAATTAATTCCCTCTGGACACTCTCCCTCTGGACACTCCACAATATCTGAATCCTCCCTGTGCTGAGAGTCTGCATAGCACTTCTTAAAGCTTTACTCCTGCTTCCTCTGGTAGCCAGGTATAGTCTAGTACTGGGCCAGCGAGGGCCTCCCTCTTATTCATGCTGGTAACTCAAGATTAGCATGCACTATGCCTAAAACACACTTGGCAATCAATAAATGTTTCTTGACTGACAAAACGATCTAACTCAATTCTAAGAACTACGAGATATTGCACAGAGATTTCAGGAATTCTCAGACAGGAGATGATGAACATTTTTCAGATGGACAAAATTAAATAGAAGTAATTTCCCCCAGATCACATGAACTCTTCACGGCAAAGGTGGAGACTGAGTGTTGCGACTCTTGCCTCTACTGGACCATGCTGTGTCTAGAACATTTCTCCAGCTTTTTTTTTTTACCATGATCCACAGCATAAAATTCCTTTCATATCACAATCCAAGACACACATACATACATACATACATATAACTTAAAAGAAGTTTCACAAAACAAAACTTACTCTTAATACATGAAATACACTAATTTTTATTTTCTATTTTATACCATTTTATTTGTAATAACCCAATACATTGATTTTAATATCCAGTGCTGGGTTGTGAAAACAAAGGCACTGCCAGTTTCTGCCTCTGACTAAGATGGAGTGATAGGGAACAGATTTACTTCCAACCAAATCATCAATCCCAAGAGGATTAAAGGGAACAGGGTTAAAGCAAAATTCAAAAGAGAAATTAAAAACACTACATAATACAATGTATACTTGTATGTCAATTGTATCTCAATAAAGCTGGGGGAAAAAGACATTAAACATTTTTTAAATAATTTGTGGGATGCTACTAAAGCATCTTAAAAATTTTAGGAGGAATTTTATAACTCAAATACCTGTGTTAGAAAGGTGTTTATAACCAGTGACCTCAGCTTCCACCTTAAGAAACCGGAAAACGAAGAGCAAATTAAACACAAAGTAAACAGGAGAGAGGAAATAATGAAGATAAGAGTGGAAAACAATGCAATGGAAACCAGAAAAGCAAGAGAGACCATCAATGAAGCCAAAAGCTGATTCTCTGAAAGACAAATGAATTTAGTAAAACTTTACCCAGACTGACCAGGAATGAATAAGGAAAGACACAAATTATCAATAATAGGAATGACAGCAATGAAAACACTAGAGAACTTACGGATATTGAATAAATAATAAGGTAATATTATAAATTTGACAACTTAAATGAAATGACTGCATTCCTTGAGAGATACAAGCTTAAAATATCACTATAGAAGAAATAGCCTGAATAGTTCTGCATCTATTTCAGAAACTGAGCCGAAACCGGTTTGGCTCAGTGGATAGAGCATCGGCCTGCGGACTGAAGGGTCCCGGGTTCGATTCCGGTCAAGGGCATGTACCTTGGTTGCGGGCACATCCCCAGTAGGGGGTGTGCAGGAGGCAGCTGATCGATGTTTCTCTCTCATCGATGTTTCTAACTCTCTATCCCTCTCCCTTCCTCTCTGTAAAAAATCAATAAAATATATATTAAAAAAAGAAATTGAATTATTAGTTAAAAGCCTTTCCCTAGCCCTGGCTGGCATTGCTGAATGGTTAGAGCATCAGCCCATGAACCCAAGGGTTATGGGTTTGATTCCAGTCAAGAACACAAAACTGGGTTGCAGGTTCCCTGCCGTGGTTGGGGCTCATGTGGGAGGCAACCAATTGACGTGGCTCTCTCTCATCAATATTTCTCTCTCTCCTATCTCTTCTTCCTCCTCTCTCCCACTCTGTCTAAAATCAATGGAAAAAATATCCTCCAGTGAAGATTAACAACAACAAAAACCATTCCCATAAAGAAAACTCCAGGCCCCAATGTATTCACTGGTGAATGCTACAAAACACTTAAGGAAAAATAATACCAGAAAATGAATAGTAACAAATTATTATCAGAAAAATAAAGAGGAAGGAACACTTTCTAACTCATTCTATGAGGCCATCATTGCCTTGATTCCAAAATCATACCAAGACATTACAAGAGAATCAAATAACAAAGCAGTAGCCCTCATAATGCTAAAATTCTAAACAAAATCTCAGCAAATGATTTTCAACAAAACATCAGACATTCAAAAACACCATAATCAAATGAGGTTTATCCCAAGAATGCTATTTTACTTTAATATTTGAAGATCAATCAATTTAATTTACCATATTTATAAACTAAAAATAAAAAATTATACAATCATCTCAAAAGACACAGAAAAGGTCAGTTTAATCAAATTCAACATCTACTTCTGAGACTTCTCAGCAAATCTATACTAATAAAAGAGAAACATGCAAATTTACCATCCCTCTGCCTGGTGCACCAGCCAATCAGGAGCGAGTGTGCAAATTAACCCAACAAAGATGGCGGCGGCCACAGAGCTGCAGCAAGCAGGAGGCTTGGGTTGCCCCTGGCGACAGAGGAAGCCAAGCTTCCCACCCACCCTGGCTGTCGCTGAAGGAGTGGCTGGGAGCCTGAGTCACCAGGGGTGACCCAGGCTTCCAGCCGGCCCTGGCCTCCACTCAAGGAGTGGCTGGGGGAAAAAAAAAAGGAGGCGCTGGGGCCCTGGGCCCCCAGGGGCATCGCCAGCTTGAAGATGGCCCTCAGCCCCTTACCCAAGCTGGCCACGCCCCCATGGAGTAAGAGTCCCTGCCTGGGGGACGTGGCCAGCCTGCAAACAGCCATCAGCCCCTCACCCAGGCTGGCCAGGCACCCCAGCAGGGACCCCCACCCTGAAGGGGGTGTGGCCATCCTGAAAACAGCCTTCAGCCCCTCACTCAGGCTGATACCACCCCCATGGGGTGAGGGTCCCTGCTGGGGGGCATGGCCAGCTTGAAAACAGCCCTCAGCTCCTCACCCAGGCTGACCACACCCCCCCAGCGGGGACCCTCACCCCATGGGGGCATGGTCAGCCTGCAAACCACCACAGGCCCCTCGCCCAGGCCACCCCATGCCCCAAAGGAACCCCCACCCTGATCCAGGACACCCTTCAGGGCAAACCAGCCGGCCCCCACCCATGCACCAGGCCTCTATCTATACTAATAAAAGGGTAATATGCTAATTAGACTGGGAGGCCTTCCAGGAGACCTTCTGGACGTTCTTCTGCACAAAGCCATGGTGGCAGGGCCGAGGTAGAGGTGGTTAGAGGCCAAGAGGGGAGGGCAGTCGTGGGTGATCAGGCCAGGATGGGACAGCAGTTGTGGGTGATCAGGCTGTGGGGGGGGCAGTTTGGAGTGATGGGGGGGGCTATTGGGGGTTATCAGGCTGGTGGGGGGGGCAGTTGGGGGTGAGCAGACCAGCAGGGGGGCCAGTTGGGGGTGAGCTGCCCGTCAGTGGGGGTCAGTTGGGGGTGATCAGGACAGTGAGGGGGCAGTTTGGTGTGAGCAGGCCAGCAGGGGGCAAGCAGGCCAGTGGGGAGGGAATGTGGGGGTGAGCAGGCCAGCAGGGGGGGACAGTTGGGGGCAAGCAGGCTGGCAGGGGGGGCAGTTGGGGGCAAGCACACTGGCATGGGAGGCAGTTGGGGGTGATCAGCTGGCAGAGGGGCATTCGGGGGTGAGCAGGCCAGCAGTGGGGGGCAGTTGGGGGCAAGCAGACCAGCAGGCAGAGTGGTTAGGGGCAATCAAGCAGACAGGCAGGTGAGTGGTTAGGAGCCAGCAGTCCCAGATTGCGAGAGGAATGTCCGACTGCCAGTTTAGGCCCCATCCCTGAAAACTGGCAGTAGGATATCCTTCGAGGGGTCCCAGATTGGAGAGGGTGCAGCCCGGGCTGAGGGACACACACCCCCCCCCCCCATCACAAATTTCATGCACCGGGCCACTAGTTAGAAATAAAATGGAATATCCTTGACCATTTAAATAGAATCTTAAAACAAACAAACAAACAAAAAAAATGACAGCTAACATAATGCTTAATATGGAAAATGCAATGCTTTTCCCCAAATATCAGTAAGGAGATGAGGGTATCCACTTCCACCAATTCTCCAGCATCACATTGGAGATTCTAGTCAATACACTAAGTCAAGAAATAGAAATAAAGGACAATGGTATCTGTGACCAAAATAGAAGCATCCCAACAGAAAAGAGGATCCAGGGGGGCAGAGGCAGGCTGAACCAGTGATCGCTTTCTTGCTGCTATATCAGTCTTCCATATAGCCAGTCCACCCTCAGCAATGCAGCAGCACAGAATGACCTTACTTTATCCCAGAAACAGCAGCCTGCTGGCTTCCTTTGCTTTTGGACTTTTAACACAGTTATGGGGCTGGCTCTAGGGATCAGATTACCTCTGTACTGCCTGGGCTACATTGGACATCTTATTAGAGAAAGCCAATGAGCTTCTTGGTAAGTTAGTCTTTCCTCCTCCTTCATCTTTTCATTCTGGATATGATTTTCTTTGCAGAAAGGAGGGTGTTCCAAGTAGTTCATTTTGGATTTCAGTAGCTACTGGAGAAAGAGGAGAAGAGGAAGAAGAAGAAGAAGAAGAAGAAGAAGAAGAAGAAGAAGAAGAAGAAGAAGAAGAAGAAGGAGGAGGAGGAGGAGGAGGAGGAGGAGGAGGAGGAGGAGGAGGAGGAGGAAGAGGAGGGGGGGAGAGGGAGAAGAAGGAGGAGGTTCAAAAAGGGGAAAAGGGGGGAGTAAGAGGGGGAGGAGGGAGAAACTCTACTCTTCTTAATATCTACCTATGAGTGGAACACATGTAAACTCTTGCTAGAGTTTGGCATAGCTCTTGGTATAAAAAAGATATTTTCCCTTTTCTTATTTTCATAAGAACACTGAGAAGAGGTCATCATAGCTTAGCCCAAGACTCCTTTCATCTGAGAACCAGGGCCCTAAGCCAGCCTCCTCCCCAGCACATATGGTCTCTACCTCCTTCTACATCCCTTGTACTTTCTGAGGAACTTTACTCTAGAGCCAAAACCTGCATGTGGGACCTAGCCTACACATATTTAGCAGCAACTCAAGATGAGTAGAGCCATATTTTAAAACATAGCACACAAAAAAAAACCTTCCACTTATTTTTAATCTCTTCCATTCTCTCATTATCCTTCTTGATTACTATTTATTTTTCAACTAGAGGCCCGATACACGAAGATTCGTGCAAGAATGGGCCTTCCTGCCCCTGGTTGCCGGCACTGCCTTCGCTCTGGCTGGAGTGCCTTTTTGCTCTGGCCCGGAGCTGCCTTTCCAGCTTCCCATGTTGCCCAGAGTCCCAGAGTGGCTGGGGCGGTGCGGAACACCTGCGTCCCACCCTGCCCCTTGGCTGCTGGGTGCCTGAGTATGCAAATTAGCCCACCATCTTTTTTGGGGGGGTTAATTTGCATACTCATTCCTGATTGGCTGGTGGTCGTCGCGAATGTATGGTCAATTTGCATTTTACTCTTTTATTAGTATAGATATTTCTCAGCAACACAAGCAGGTTTGTTTCTGCTCTGTTTCCTATCACTTTTCTCCAGACAACCATTGGGGAGTGAAGCAGTCATAAGAGTGCCATCTTGTGCCCAAGACAGTTATCATTGTTTCTTTTGAAATCAAATGTGATTTGTGGGATTTGAGAGAAGAAGGCCTTGGAATCCAGGTCTGATTTCTCTGACCTAGGTTTTCCCAGAAGCTTTATAAATTTCCTATCCTTTGGCTTTCCTTTTTGGCTTTCTCTCTCCAGGATCTCATGAGTCATCTCTTTGTTGAAAGCCTTTTTTTTTTTTTTTTTTTTTTTTTTTTCAAAAGACTCCAAGTGTGACTTAGAAAATTAAAGTTCAGATGCCACTACCTATGCTTTTATGATTGAACTCAGTGGCCCATTTCAGGACACTGGGCACTTAGTAACTAAGGCATATCAGGTCATTTAAAACCAAAGACCTTGTGGGTCTTCTCCATATCCTACCATCATCTCTACATTGGAAACTGATTACTCATGAATGGTGTACTGCATGCCAGGTGGCTGATGGTCCTGTGGGGACCTCATCAAAAGTAAAAACATTTTGCCCTGGCCAGTGTGGCTCAGTTGGTTGAGCGATGTCCCATACACCAAAAGGTCGCCAGTTTGATGCCAGGTCAGGGCACATGCCTGGGTTATAGGCTTAATTCCTAGTAGGGGTTGTGCAGGAGGCAGGCAGCAATCAGTGCTTCTCTCTCACATTGCTATTTCTCTCTCTCCCTCTCCTTTCCTCTTTCTTTAAAATGAATAAAAACATTAAAAAGAAAAGTAAAAATGCTTGTTCTGTGAAAAATCCTGTTAAGAGGATGAAGAGACAAATTACAGAGTGAAAGAATGTATTTGCAAACCACATAGCCAATAAAGGGATTTATATCTAGACTACACAAAAAAAGCTCAAAACTTAACATGAAAAAAACCACACAATCCAATCAGAAAATGAGCCCAGATATGAACAGATATTTTACTAATGAGGAAATATAGATAGTTAATGATTTTAAAATCATTAACTATGAGAAAAATGCAAATTAAAATTACAATGAAGTTATCACTACATAGTTTTCTGAATTGCTAAAAAATAATATTTTTTAAATAGTGACAACATTAAATGCTGGCAAGGATACAAAGAATCTGGGCCATTCATTCCATGCTGGTGCAGCCAATCTGGAATATAGTTTTGTAGTTTCTTCTGAAACTAGAAATGCACTTACCATATGACCCAGCAATTGCACTTTGGGGTATTTGTTCCAGAGAAATTAAAGTCTATGCTCACACAAAAACTTGTACATGAATATTCACAGCAGCTTTATGCATAATAACCAAAATTGGGAATAGCCCTAATTTATCCAATGTGTGAATGGTTAAACAAACTGTGACATATTCATACCATGAAGTACTACTCAGAAATAAAAAAGGATGAAGTACATATATACACAACAATTTTGATGGACCTCAAGGGAATTATTTTGAGTTATAAAATGTCAATCTCAAAGGGTCAAATACTACATGATTCCATTTATATTATTCTCAAAATAAGATATATACTAGAGGTGGAGGAAGATTAGTGATTGCCAAGGGTTAGGGATTGGCAGGGGGGAGAATGTTAGAATGTGAGTGTAGCTATAAAGTGTAAGCATGAAGGAGCCTTGTGGTGTTAGCTTACTTCTGCATCTTGTTTATGAATGGTAGTTACATGAAGCTACATGTGTGATATAATTGCATGCAAGTACACACATACACACAAAAATAAGTACAGGTATAACTGGTAAAATCTGAATTAGCCTATAGACTGTACCAATATCAATGTCCTGGTTTTGATATTGTTCTATAGTTCTATAGAATATCAACATCGGAGGAGGCCAGGTAAAGGGGTTCATGGAACTTCCCTGCACATTTCTTTGCAATTTCTTCTGAGTCTGTAATTATTTCAAAATAAGAGTTTTTTTAATTCACAAACTTCAGCATATTAATCATAATTAATAATATACCATTTATGCTCTACCTTGCAATGGAACACAACACATATCCGCCATTGCACCTGAACTGAACACCGAGGGTCTTCTCCTTCCCTCCAACCTGGATTGCACCTAGTCAAACTCATACAGTGGCTTTCCCAATTACTGACTAATCCAATGTAATAAGACGAAACTAAGTCAAATATCTCAGGAACAAAGGGGCCTTTGTCATTCCCCAAAATCCCATCCGCTCAGGATTTTCCCTCCTGTTGAGTGAACTGTGAGTCACCTGCCTTGAAGATTAGCTGATGAATAATGAGTGCTCACAAAGATAGTGGAGTGAGTGCCTCAATGTATTTAGCCAAAACAAGCCAACTGCTCTAAGAAACAACCCCCAATTTCAAGTGGCCTAAAGTTTATTTCTCAATGCAAAGTCCAAAGGAAATAAACCTGATTGGATGAATCTCCTCCCATGGTGACTCAGGGATCCAGGCTCCTTCATGCTATGTCTAGTCTATCTTCAATACAAGTTTGCTCTGGCATCACTCCACTGCAACTAGCAGTAAAGAGAGGGAATATATTGAATGGAACAGGATGCTTTCCAGGTCAGCTCTGGAGCAACATGCATTGCTTCCTCCAGCCCTAATGACAGGGCCCCACCTAGAAGCAGGTAGGCTCAGAAATGTAGTTTAGCCAAGTGCCCAGGAGAGGAAATGGTTTGATGAGCATAAAGCAAGTCTCTGCCACACCAACCTTTCTAGAGGCACTCTTCCTGAAAGCGAAAATCAACTGTTAAAAGAATGAAGAGGAGATGGGATGGGAAACATGGGTCTGAAGTGACCAAAGTGTGAGACACAGAAGATTGCGTGGAAGCTCTATTTTCAGAAACTACCAGCAAACCATGGCATTCAGGAGGATCCTGAAATTTCTACATGGTTGAAAATCGCTCTCACAGCTCCCAGGGTGTGATCATATGTTTTGCCAGTTATTTTTCTTGTTCCTTACACTAATATTATCCTGCATGGAATAGTTATGCACTGTAAATTATTCAGACCTCAATTCTCCCATTTCTTAAAGGTGAAATAATTCACCAAATAGAGCCATGGAAAGAGGACAATTCTCTCACTAAATCCCCCTTATAAGAAGCTGAGCTAGATAGAGCATAGAAAGCCCATAGCTTCTAGTCATCTTTCCTTGCGGCACAGAAATCTGCCAGAACTTGCAAACAAGAAATTTGTTGCATCATGGGGAGAACAGACCCAGTAACACAACTTTTCCTTGGCCACACTCCCAACTGGGCTAAATTTGGCCTCTCAGTGGCACAGGTGGGTTATAAAAAGACCTAGTCATCATAAAAATGCTCTGAATGTGAAGCAAACCTACTAAATATTTATGACAGATCCATTTTAACCCAAGATGGGGTACATGTTTATTTTCACCTGGCACCACCAAGTTGTACCTCCTTTCCTGACCTCCCCACAAAATCTTTGCATAAATCCATGGTGCCCCTCATAAACCAATACTTACTGCTCCATCTGCCCCAGGCACGGGCTGCACAAGTTGGACATGCTTGCTCTAGATATTTCTTTTTAAATATATATATTGTTTTATTGATTTCAGAGAAGAAGGGAGAGGGAGAGAGTGATAGAAACATCAATGATGAGAGAGTATCATTGATCACCTGCCTCCTGCACGCCTCCCACTGGGGATGGAGCCCGCAAACCATGCATGTGCCCTTGACCAGAAATGAACCCAGGACCCTTCAGTCTGCAGGTCGATGCTCTATCCACTGAGCCAAACCAGCTAGGGCAAGATATTTCTGTGTTCCTTTGAGAAAAAAGGAAATTGAGGCTTTGAAGTAATTTGACCAAAATTATACAGACAATTGGGATTAGAGCTAAATTTCAGTCCTTACATTCCAAAACCCTTGCTTTCTTCACTAAGCCACACTACGTGAAATCCCTGTTACCAGCCCCACCTTTCATTCTCTGAGCCATCCCACATGAATAATATTTATCCATGCTCTTTGAGGAAAATGATCGTTTCTGTACCCTGGACCCTCTGTGCATCTCAAACAAATCTCACCCAATTTGTCTTTCGACTCTGAGCTTTCTGCCAAACCAAACTTTCCCCCCAGAGCTCCTTCCTTACTAACCCCATGACTATGTAGTTTCACATCATTATGGAAACCACACCTGAGGTCACATTTATTGGAAAACCTCAAGCTCATTTGAGCAAAGGGTGCCTTTCCCTATTCTCCTGAAACATTTCCCCAAACCTCTACCTCAATTATAAAAGCCATACGTTACATACAAGCCTTTCTCCTAAAATACCACTTTGTGTAGATAAAATGAATTAATATCACCCCAGCAGTGTGGGCAGAGAAAATGCAGCTCTCTGAAAAAAATGCCTCTAAAAACATTATCAAAGTGTTTACCAGATGCAGCAGCTCAGGAAACAAAGGCAGGCAGGCAGACAGAAGGTCAAGAATACATGGAGTGAACATAAATAGGACGGTTCTTTGCCAGGACTTCACAGACGATGTGACACTCAGAAGTGGAAGTTAAAAATCAGTACTAGACACGGAAAACAGCAGGCAAAGCCACAAATTGGGAGGACCGTGGAAGGCCTGTAGTGTGGGGAGTGTCGGGGTCACTCACCTGCCTCATTGGTCATATCCATGCAGAGTGACCGCATGCAGCAAGCATTTGGAGGGGAGAGTGGATGAGTCAGTGAGCAGAGAGGCCCTTTGAGAACCAAACTGGGATAGGAAATGAGCTTAGCAAGGAATGGTAATCAGAAGCCCCGATAACCAAAGAAATAAACTCTCATTTTTCAGAGTCTGGGAAGCTGTTTTGGATATGGGGTATAGGATGTAGGCCAGACAGACAACAGAGACTGCGTCCTCCCACAAGCAGCCAATATTACATGCTTGCAGGACTGTCTCCTGAAATTTGGGAAGCCAGTGTACTCCCAAATTCTCTGATGTCCTTCTAAGGAGAGAAATTAGTATTCCTGGTGTGGGTAAGAAGAAAGGGTCTGAAGATCAGTAGGTGCTCAGGAATTCTGCTCATTGTGTGTGGTACATAGTCTCTCCTATTCACTAAAGAAGCCTTTAACCGTGGTAAGAGTGCTTTCAGTGGGGATAAGATGCCACCTGGTGAAATTGGAGGAGTTTGTGAAAAATTTTTCAATGCATGTATGAAAATAAAGTGATCAGTCATAGTTCTAACTTATTCCAAAGTGCAGGGAAGGGATGTAATCTGTAATAATTTGGCAGGTGTCAATGGAGGTTAGCACAGTGGTTGGAAATTGTTTAGAACCTTATTGCTCAAGGAAGCCATGAAAAGTTAATGAACACACAGGTCATGTTGTATCAACAGAGACAATCTCTTTGTTCTCTGTGGATGCATTTACAACACTCACCCAATGGACTTTTGTCATTTCTAACATCTTATTGTGAGAGAGGCTTTCAGAATCACTGTTAAATTGCCGGGTGATCCAAAGAATAAACACAAGTCAACTGGCTGGGAAATTCATACAGAAATCTGTTAAAAAGATATTTCCAATTATAGATAAAATCAAACCTGAGGAATTTCTATAGTAAAATAATTTATTTAAATATATGACTAAATACTAAAATTATACATATTAAATATTTTTTCACCACATGTAACTTCTGAATGTTAGTGACAATAAATCTCCAAGACCTAAAGAAACCAAACAATGCACTTTGACAATGTAGCTAAATTAAAACAACAACTTATAAGTTTCTGAGATTGTTTTACAAATTGTACATAACTTGGCAGGTGCTTCTGAAAAGAAATCCCCTTAAACAAAACTATCAGAAACAATAAAACAACAGCAACAGAATATCCAGAATATCAGAAAAATCATGGGTTTGTCATTGTGATCTATCCTTTTTTAAAAATATATTTTTATTGACTTCTTTGAGGAAGGGAGGGAGGGAGGGAGAGAGAGAGAGAGAGAGAACCATCAGTGATGAGAGAGAATCACTGATCAGCTGCCTCCTGTACACCCCACAGTGGGACTCAGGCCCGCAACCTGGGCACGTGCTCAGACCAGGAGTTGAACCTTGACCTTCTGGTTCATAGATCGACAATCAACCACTGAGCCACACCGGCCAGGCTCATCCCTTTTTTAATACTAAATCTCCATCACAGATAATAAAATAATTGGATGAAGGGTCTGATTGAGAGTTTAAGAAATCTCTAAGCAACTATATGTTGTTGAGAGTTAGGCTGAATTTCTCAATCTGATTGGCCAATAGAAGTCTCCTATTTGGAAGACACTTAAGACTAAAGGAATAGAGACTGCATCTTGCAGAGCAATGGTTTTTGACCTCCCAATTTAATCAAAGTGTTTCCAGAGCCATAACAAGGCAATTTTATTCACCCAGTCTGACATAATATTTACTAAAAGGAGGAAATTCTACCTACCTATTTCATTTATTCTCCTATTGATATGGTTTTAATATACTTTAATTTAATTTATCCTCTTACTATTATTAATAATCATCCTATTAATATGGTTATATGATTATAATTCTTTACCTGGCTCCACCCATGATGGCCTGGTGCAGAATTCAATAGAACATACCAGAACCCTCTGTTTGCCTCTATCAATTGTCCCCTTTATTCCAAGCAAGGAAACATGATTCTATGACATGGGTGGTCTTTGCTTTTCTTTCTTTAACATGAAGCTTCACAGCCCAAACTATCTATCCCCAATATACCAGGCTCTTCACCTTCTTTAATTCTTTCTAATAACCAGTTTCCTGTCTTCGGTAATTCCTAACGAAATGTCAGGAAAATTATTCCAGTGGATGTTAAAATGCTTAAATTTTCATTTCCTGGTTTATAAAATATTTAAAATTGTAAGGGTATACACTCCAAAGAAACATGAGAAATAATAAGACCTGAAGATACATATAATAAACAATGCTTATTGAGCACTTACAAGGAGCCACTCATCATCTCATTTAACCTTGACCCCAAATGAAAATAGAGATACTATTATCCCATTTTACAAATAAGGAAACTGAGGCTCAGAGATAAGATCTTGGAAAAGCTACACATCTGGGAAGTGGCAGAGCCAGGACTCAACCCTCAGTCTGTCTGACTCTAGTCACTGCTCTTAAGTACCATGTCAGGGCTCCCAAACACCTGGGGCTGGCTGGTGACCATGTTTTAGGCAGTCAGCAGTGCTAAGTAAAAGATATTTAATTTTTTTTAAATTCTGAGATTATATTCTTTCTACCTCTTTTGGGTTTGAAGCATCCCTCTTTTTATGAAATGGTGTTGTATTAGGCTATTCATGTCCGTTCTCCCCTCTCTCATCACAGCCACTGTGGTGGCTCTAATGGCAGCTCTCCTCCAAGCAGTGACGCAGGAATCCAGGTAACTGCTATTGTGTGGATCCACCATCTTCAAGTTCTTGGCTTTAACCTGGGCCCGAGGAATGGGAGAAAGAGCAGAGAAGGCTTTCTGGCTCTTAATTGCCTGGGTCTGGATCTAAATCAAGTCATTTTTTGCTTACACTCCATTAGCCAGACCACAATCAAATAGCTCCACCTGACTAGAGGGAGATGGGGAAATAGTCTTTCTGTGTACCAGAAAGTCTTCTTGTGTGAACACTGGTGAATGCTGGAAGTTAGCACATGTTTTATATCAATGTCCTTACTTAGCAAGTCAACCATTGGTAACTCTAAGTTGCAATTCTAAAATATTGTTATTATTCTTTCATATTATTGGTACATAAATCTAAAACTCTACTGCATCGCAGACTATATGGTAAATAATAAAAGAAAATATTTAGATTAATTCGTTTTTAAAATAACTAGACTGAGACGGGTTAGGGGGCAAATAATTTGAAATTACACACACAAAAAAAAGGCCCCTTTCATATTCACAAATGAGTTTTGTAGCAATATCACTAAAAGGACAGACTATTACTAATTTTTACTAATAGTTGTCAATACTTGTTTCTCATCACACTTTCTATACACCAGATTTCCCAGTGTATCACAGATCTCATGTAAAGAATAGTGATCCAATTATTAAAAGATTAATACCAGTAAGAAGTAAATATGTAGATCTCCTTTGTTTATAATAAAATACATCCATTAGTACTCTCAATCCAAAACTCAAAAATTTATATTTTTAAGACCTACATATTCAATGTACACAATTGAAAGAATTAATGCCATAATTTTCTTGGAAGAAGAAATTCTGTGTTCCTTCCGAAAAGGTCTTATACAAATTTTACAGTTGCCACACTAATTCAAGGTGATGGAAGGAAAAAAATAAGATGTCTATAACCTAAAAAAAGAATTCAAATGCCTAAAATTGTAATGGCATTTCAAAAGCATTGTTTTGGAAAGTAAGTCTCAATTTTTGGATTGACCACCAATTTTTCAATCTAAACAATGATTTCTGAAGTGAACTGTAAAATATTTGATGTGACTGATGAGCAAAAAGAGGGAAAAGCACCATGGATCCTCGCTGCCTGGATCCAAAGGCTAATTGATGTTTCTCAGCCCTGATGGCGGGTGGGGTTGCCCTCTGATCATCTACCACTTAAGTTCAGAGCAACAGCAGGCCAGGATTTAAGTTACTGAGTATTTTAAATAATCTTTCAGAGAGAGTGTTTGCTCAACTCAGAAACTCTGAGGGCTGAACACTTTGACAGTAATCAGCAAATCCACTAAACCCATCTGGTTTTGATTCATTCATTTGAGTCAACACAATAGTTTGAGATGATGTCATTCATGTCCAAAGTGATTTTTTACACAATTGTCTTTAAGCCTTGACTTTTTTTTTTAATTCAGCAACCTTTACGCATTGGTGAAGTAAAATCACTACTGAAATGTTCATATAGACTTCTAAAAAAGAGAGTTTTAAACAAACCTACTCTTGGGGGAAAATAATCCTCAATTCCTAGTTTACAAACACAGATTTTTTAAATAGCAAACCAAAAGCCCAATAAATAAAGATCTCATCTAAACTCTTTAATTACTCAGCTCCTATTAACCCTTTGGTGCTTCTTCATAAATTATTTTGCTAAGGCACCAGTAAGAGCCTGTAAACTTCAGATTTCAATTTCCTAACAAACTATGTGGCACATCGGTGTCTCATAAGCACCTCAAATTCAACACAACCAAAACTGAACTCGTCATCTCCATAAAACCTACTCTCTGCCCAGTTGTATCTTCCTTCACTCCATCCACCCAATCTCAAAACTTTTAAATCATTTTTGACACTTTTTTCTCTTCTCCCACCACATCTCATTGCCAATTCCTATTGCTTGTTTCTTGAAATAGCTCTTAAATTTGCTTCTTTCTTTCAGGGCCACTTTGATTACTTTAGTTCCAGTATTTATTACTTCAAGCCTAAAATTACCAGAAGAAGTTCCTTACTGGTTTGCCCATCTCCTCTTTCCCTTCTATCGACTGACTCTGTTCTCATCAGTTACACATCTATTTTTAAATATTTCTTGTCTTCCCATTCCCATTCCCACACTGAACCCAGCCTCAAGATTTTCCACGATCTGAATATTTTCCACTCTTCCTCTGTACACACCCTCACCTAAACTGCAGCCAAAATACACTTGGGATTTCCCAGACACAGCCTCCAAAGTCCTTCCTCCCCAACTTTGCTCCTGCCAATCCTGTGAGAATGACATGTGAGTGGATATAAAGTTTCTATACTTAGAAACTATTTGCCATTGATATTTTCCAATATCTTCTTTGAAATCGTTTGGAGAAGTCCACAGAACTTATATAGAAATAACTTTATCCTTTTCACCTACAATGAGCCACTTCTTAAACAATGTTTTTAATATTTAGCTGAACTAGAAGTGAGGTGATTAGAAAGCATTGTAGATAGAAAAGCACTGTAGCCTGGGAAAAGCTGAAAATTTCACCCCAAACCATCTTTACTGTAAGTAAACACCTAAGCCTGCATGTGGAGACACTTAAAGGGCATGGTGGTAGCAGACATGTGAATGTTTAGCTTGGATGCCCATTAAAGGAAGTATTGGCCCTGCAGCTCCCAGGAGCCAGGATGTCCAACAGCCTGCAGGTGTTAACTCTTGCAGGATTTGCCCCAGCTTTCCTGCCCATGTCACCCCCCTTCTGGGGCACCCAGTACTTCCCAGTGAATTGGCTAAGACTTCATCATGTCTGTATCAGGGTCTGATGGCTTTCCCCACCCAACTCTTCTTCCTCCCTTTTCCTTTCTCAGGTGCTACAGCCCCATAACTCTACACTCCCAACTCTTTCCAGTGCTTGCTTCACTGAGAATCAAAGTTGCATAGCATCTTTGGTTCAATTTTCATTAAACAAGTATTATAAGAACCTCAAGCAATCTAGCTCATGTAGAAAAATCCCCCAAAGGAATTTTTCAGCATTTCATTTTTCAAACATTTAAAATTTGCTCTGATTAAGAAAGTAATTGTATTCTTTATAAGGAATTCAAATATAACAGAAATTCATAATGTGCAAAGCAAATATCTCCTGTAGTCCCAAACCTCTTAACCATTAGTGGCTTATTCTTCCAGGTTTTCTTCATAGGCATATGCTAATATGTATAGTTGTTATTAGTTTACAAACTAGAATCACACTGCACTTTGTCACAATTTGCTTAAAAAATGCATGCTAGATATTATCCCCAATGTCCCTACATGTAGAAATAACTCATTTGATTACCAGCTACATGAAATTCCACTGTATGACAATTCCACACTTTAAACATTTCCACATGACACAGAGACTTCACACTGTTTATTTCAAGTTTACCTATTGAATTATTTGTAAAAACATATTATTGAACTTCATTTTATTTTTTATCATCTATTTTGGTATTTGGGAAAAGAGTAAAAAAATGGAATTTCAGGGACTAACCCCATATTTATAATTGCACCTTCAGGTAGTAAGGATTTGTCAATGGGTTTCTGCTAAATGGGGTTTTGCCTGCAGTCTTAGGGAGTTCCCACCCCTCTATCCATCCTCTTTGCCTCACCTGCCTGTGACTTTAAGCACAGGTTAGCTGAGGCCTGGCGGATGGGGGCAGGTACTAACCTGTAGGATGGACCCAGTCACTAGTGTCCCCTTCCTTTTAGATCTCTAGGACTCTGTGCTTCCAAAGGCCTCCCATGAACACCGACAGTGTGTGCAGTCATAGTCCAGCTTCTATTGCATATTTGAACACACTGCATAGCCTAACCTCTTTTTTCTAGATAGGTAAGATTTTCTTGCTTTTCAGAATCTCTGCCGTACAGAAACTTCCTTTGTCAAACTTGAAAAAAAATGACAAAGGGTAAGGACATTTAAGCTACAAGCCCAATCAATGTTTGCATCACTGCCAGTTGAGTTTGTTTGGCTAGTGGATCAAATGGTTTTGCCAAGGTGAACTCACCCTGTCAGACATTCCCCTGGTCTTTGAGACAGCTTAAGAGCTGCTGTGCAATTCCTGCCAGTGCCATTCTAGCAAAAATGTCCTTGTCTTACAAATGCCGTGTGGGAGAGAGTGAGAGAGGTCTCTCAGGTGAGCACAAAGGGCTACAAAGAAAAAACACATTATGCAAATACCAATAAATGGAGATCAGGAAGTTGATAGAATATTCCCACCAGTGACTCACAGATAGATTCATTTTCTTTAAACAGCTCTTTGAAAATAATAAGAAGCATTTAAAAATGTGCTATAAAAGTGAAAGTCAACCAATCTATTTTTCTTTCAGTTTTTCTTTTCTACTTGAACAGAAAAACCATCATTGAGTACCTAAATTTTTCAATATATGTACCCATGAAGCCAAACAGTGAAGGTATAGACAGGGTGGAAAAACTACACCAAGGTACCAGTTCTCAGACTTTAATGTGTTAAGATCCACCCGAGGAGCTCACTAAAATGGCAAACACTTTGATCCATTTGTCAGAATTGGATTCAGTTCTGAGCAGTGGCCAGGAATCTGCATTATAATAACTCCAGGTTACTCCCACACAGGGGACCGGGAGACCACAACTTCAATTAGCTGGACACAGGCCTAAAGCCTGCAGGACTTCTTTTTCTATTCCTAGTCTGTGAGTGAGTTCCAGCATAGCTTTGGACAAGTCACATTCATTGTGTCCCAATTTCACTCTATAAAGTGGAGTTGGTCATACTTGCCACCTACCTCATTACCGTGACATGTGGGTGCATGAGATAGTGCCTGTGAAGTAGTTTAAATTCCTCACCAGAAAGGCGCTATATTTCAAGTATTACCAGGTATTTATTTCCAGTGTTACAGTGACATTTTGTTTTTAAGAGGCCCACAAACAGTTGTGCCTTTGCTAGGGGAATGTGTTAGTAAAACTATTCCACTACAGTTTCAATCAAATTACACCCGTTGTGCACTGAAGGAAAATGAATAGGTTTCTGCCTCAACTTTGACTTAAAAACTCAGTGATATAACAGTCAATGTCATTTTTCAAGTACAGGTTATATTTTGACATTCCATGGTGAATTAGCCAGAGTTATATCAGAGAACAGAAACAGTAGAAGATGTACCTACTATATAGCTATATATACAAATGAATACTTACACATAGATGTGTATACTATACATATATTTGTAGATTATTTGTATATATGTGTATACACTGAGTGGCTAGATTATTATGATCTCTCATAATACCCTAACCTCTTTGAACACATAATAATCTGGCCACTCAGTGTATATCCTATATAATAAAAGGCTAATATGCAAATTGTCCCCTCGACCAGGAGTTCGACCAGCAGGCAGGCCTGCCAACAGCCCATGTCCCCTCCCCCTGGCCAGGCTGGCCGACCCCACCCATGCAAAAATTCATGCACCAGGTCTCTAATATATATATATATATATATATATATATATATATATATACACACACACACACTGAGAGGCCAGATTATTATGCGTTCAGAGATCATAATAATCTAACCACTCAGTGTATATAAATCAATGTTTGATTGAATATAACTCAGTGCTATAATCTAGCCAAGTTGGCACATAACACTAGCCAACACACACAACTTCATGGTATTTTTCAGTGATTGCCAGTTAAATAATTTATTGGGATAAAAACAAAGATCTATCTAGAGAACTTAACAATTGCACTGGCGAAGTAAAACTTACCTTCAATTCATTCTTTTTTATTACTGTGAAGATTGATAGGACAAACAGACTAATTAGAATTTTCATGGGGTTAAAAAGATCCTGTTCCTATTTTCTAGGTTGTAACATGGCCTTTCTTTGTAGGGTCTTGAAATTGTATTAGAAAAGGCATAAAAATCCTGAGTCTCGAGTAAATGCCTGTTGCTTTTGCTTACTTTCTTGTTGTTTTATTAGTGAAGTGTAACTGACATTCAATATATTAGTTTCAGGTATACAATGATAATTCGACATTTATATGCCTTACGATGTGATTAAAAGGTTAGTAATCATCTGTCACTGCACAAAGTTATTACGATATTATCAATGACCAATAGGCATGTGAAAAGATGCTTGCCATCACTAATCATCAGCAAAAAGCAATCAAAAACACAATGAGATATCACCTGACACCTGTCAGAATGGCTATTATCAAAAAGTCAACAAACAATTGTTGGTGAGGATGTGGAGAAAAGAGAACCCCAGGAACTGCTGGTGGGACTGTAAATTGGTGCAGCCACTATGGAAAACAATTTTGAGAGACCTCAAGATATTAAAAAAAGGACGACCATATAACCCAACAATTCCACTTCTGGATATTTATCCAAAGAAAACAAAAACACTAATTCGAAAAGATATGTTTTGCCAGGCCCTAGGTTTACCTCTGGAACCACATCTTCCCCATTTTTGGTCCACCTCCCCTTCCAGGAGGAAGCCTGGGCAGTCAGACAATTGTATCCCACTGGCCACAGCAATGAGTTGAGGGATGGGCAAATGATTCAAAGCAGACTGATGTGAATCAGTCTTGGAATTTTTGCTAGAAGCAGAAGAAAAAGGATGTTCTCTTTCTGCTGTGCTTATATAGCTGGTAGAAAACAATTCTGGAATTGCTGCGACTAACTTGCCACAACAACAGGAGGACCTGCCTAAGAAAATAGAGCTGAGCTGAGAGAGAAACAGCTTCTAAAACCACTGCTTGAATAACTGAATACAGCCATTCCTGAAGCCAGTCAGATTTGGGGCTGCTAAACCAACAATTCCCTCTTCATGCTCAAACCAATTTGAGTTAAGCACCTGGAACTTGCCACTAAATGTTTCTGACTACGCTACATACCAATTCCTTCATTTCACATTTAGGCTGGTATTTGCAATGAGTTTGCTCCACAGAGAATTAAAAAGAGAAGTTTTTCTTCTGTTCCCCACCCTTAGGCCCCCTGCTGGAACCAGCATTCTGATGTTCCCAGGAGTGCAGCTAGTCAGGTGGCAGCCAATGTCATCCCGGCTAGTGTGCTGAGCAGTGGGGACACTCCTCTCAAAGAGCTGGCATCTCCTGATGAGACTCAAAGGCAGGTGGGGCAACAATAACGTAAAAGCAGTGACAACTGCCACATCTCAGATCAACATCTGTTCACGTTTAGTCAACACCAGCTCCCCAACGTGAGGTTGAAAGAGATGAAAAAAAGAAGGAAGGACTCAGCTTAGACACCAGCTTGCTCTCATTGGCCTGGCATAAATCACATGTTGGAGTCATGGGTAGAGTCAACATTGGGGGAAGCATGGGGGCTAAGACTTGGGGAGCGGTGTCTTCCTGGATGTAAAATCAGAATGCTTACCCTTATGAAGGGAAGTGTAAGTGAATGCAGAGCCCCAGAAACAACTGTTCACTTCAGTGCCTGGTCCATGTGAAGAATTGGACAAATGCTGGTTCTCCAGCTCAGCTCTGCTTTCTCAGGTAGGTCCTGCTATTGTTGTAGCAAGTTAGTCACAACCATTTCCATGGCCAAGGAGGGAATAAATGAACTAAGAAATGATAAAGTAAGATAAAGTAACTCACAAGTCCTTGAAGTTCCAGTGCCTACATAAAACCAGATACAGCCTAGGTGCTTAATGAATATTTGTTGAACAAATAAATAATTGAACAACACCAAATGATTAACTTGACAAATGATAGTAAAGATTAGAGGAAAAGTTTGGCCTCCTGGTTTTATTTCTCCTTGCAGTAACAATTTCCCTCCAAGTTTGGCACTGGATGTGTTCCCGAATGCTGGGGCGTTAGTGATCGTTTGCTGGCTGACTGCCTGATAAGATAAGGCAGACACATTATCCTCCACTTGATCTCTGGTCTTTGTATCTGAGGAAAGGATGTGGAAGGCTTTTAGGATCACTGGGGGAATATGATGAGTAGCAATGGAAGGAAATGTTGAATAAAAAGCAAGGTAAAGATGTGCTTTCTTGCAATTCTAGTGATGACATCTATTACTCTGTTAAAAAAAAAAAAAAGTGATCTAATGCCGTTCTAGTTTACACAATCTGAAAAGAGGTTTTGGAGCTCCTGTGAGTTCCAATGCAAGACTTGCCTGGAACCAGCATTTATCCAATTCTTCACATGGACCGGGCACTGAAGTGAACAGTTGTTTCTGGGGCTCTGCATTCACTTACACTTACCTCCATAAGGGTAAGCATCCTGATTTTACATCCAGGTAGACACCGCTCCCCAAGTCTTAGCCCCCATGCTTCCCCCAATGTTGACTCCCTCCCTGACTCTAGCACATGATTTATGACTGGCCAATGAGAGCAAGCAATTTCCTCAGCCACAGTGATTGGTTGGAGGAAGGGTACATGACTCATCCCAGCCAATCAGAGCTAATCAAAGTTAATCCCACAGAACTAATCAGAGTTAATCCCGAAGCCCTTGCCTTCCAGTTGGATTTGAATCTGAGAAGTTATGAGTTGGAGCCACCTTGCCCTACCATGAAACCTGAGAATGAAGCCAGTATAAAAAAGAGAGGAAAATGGAGCTGAAAAGTGGATAAACAACAACACAAACAAAACAGATCTCTTCATTTGGCTGTGAATCCAGCTTGAGGAACACCCTGTGGCTTTTCATTTACAAAGAGCAAAGAATTCCCACATTTTTTGCTGAAACCAGTTTAAGTTGGGTTTTCAGACACTGACAACTGAGAGAGTCCCAACTAACACAGGCATTTTATGTATCCTCTTACTTGATGTTCCTGACAATCCAGTAAAGAAGGAATTATTATTCCAACTTTAAAGAAGAAATCCAAGGCTTGGGAAGGTTTATTTGCTTGTCTAAAGCCACACAGAGAATGAGGATAATTTTTACTATCTGTGACTCTCTAAATACATGCACAAGATCTTGTCATAATTATTAAAAAGAATGATTTGTTGGGAATCTGAGGATTGATAATTTGGCACTTTTAGGTTTTTTCAACATTATGTGTGTGGGGGGAGGGGGTTCATTTAATGTCAAGAAATGGTCTGGAAAAAAAAAACAAGATGACAGCATAGATAAACACCTGAACTTGCTGCCTCACACAACCACTTCAAAACTACAACTAAAAGACAAAACGGACATCATCCAGAAGCACAGGCAGGCTGGATGAGTGGAAATTCTACAACTAGAAGGAAAGAGAAAAGCACACTGAGACTCACAGGAGCTGCGGAAGTGAAGTGCAGAGGTACGGAGCTGCGCACAGAAAGGGCTGGCAACTGAGGACACGGCTGTCTTTCAATCGAGAGGGATACACAAGCTCCCGACTGCTCTGAACTCCAGTTCTGGGAGAGACTCTGGGGACCCAGACTCATACAGGGAGAAACTGGACTGTCTGGCAGCAGGTGGAACTCGAGGGCAGCTTTCTCTCAGAGGTGCTTGCAGGGATTACCAAGGGACACTGAGACCCAGGGGTCTCTTAGGGCAAGGTTGACGGGAAGACATTGCTGTTTGCTCTGCCCTGAGACCCCGCCCCACCCAAGCTGTGTGCAGAGGCTTTTGCATATGAATGGCCTGTTCCTTTGAAATCTAAACTTACCTAAGAAACTGCAGCTGAGTCAGAGAGACCCAGAACATCCAAACGAAGGCCCAAGGCCCCACAGCAGCTTGCATTGCTTCACAGCTGGGCCTCATCTGGACACCTCCAAAACCCAAACAAAGAAGAGGAATCTGCAGATCTCTCCGTAGCTCCTGCTGGGTGGCCTCAGGCAGAGGCTAAATTAGCACCTCCTTGGAGATCCAAGAGCCAGTGTACCCAGTGATCAGAGTGGGACCATCCAGATTACAACTCCTCAGATCCATAAGGGACACACTCAGGGGGCAGACTCAGTGAGCACCAAAGCCCCACTGAAGCAAGTCTTGTGTCATAAGGGTGTCTCCAGCACAGAAGTTCTCCCAGCATAGACACAGCTGATCCTCACAACCAACTGGCCCGGAGGTCAATTCCTCCCAGTGATACCAACAACAATCAAGACTTAACTACAACAAGGCTGTACACACAGTCCACAAAGGGGTGCACCAAGAGTGTCCACCTCAGGTAACTGGGGAGGCTGAGCCACTGGGCCCTATAGGACACCTAGCACACAAAGCCACTCTTCAACACAGGGAAGCAGCCAAAATGCAGAGACAAAGAAAAAGGTCACAAATGAAAGAAATGGAGGATATAGAGTTTAAAACCACAGTTATAAGATTTTTCAAGAATTTCCTAGAAACTGCCAATAAATTTAGCGAGACCCTCGAGGATATGAAAAAGGACCAACTAGAAATTAAGCATACACTGACTGAAATAAAGAATAATATACAGAGATCCAACAGCAGACTAGAGGATCGCAAGAATCAAGTCAAAGATTTTAAATACAAAGAAGCAAAAAACACCCAACCAGAAAAGAAAAAAGAATCCAAAAATATAAAGATAGTGTAAGGAACCTCTGGAACAACTTACCAACATCAGAATTATGGGGGTGCCAGAAGAAGAGAGAGAGCAAGTTATTAAAAACCTATTTGAAGAAATAATGACAGAAAACTTCCCCCACCTGGTGAAAGAAATAGACTTACAAGTCCAGAAAGCGCAGAGAACCCCAAACAAAAGGAATCCAAAGAGGACCACACTGAGACACATCATAATTAAAATGCCAAGAACAAAAGACAAAGAGAGAATATTAAAAGCCGCAAGAGAAAAACAGTTATCTACAAGGGAGTACCCATACGACTGTCAGCTGATTTCTCAACAGAAACTATGCAGGCCAGATGGGAGTGGCAAGAAATATTCAAAGTGATGAATAGCAAGAACCTACAACCAAGATTACTCTACCCAGAAAAGCTATCATTAAGAATTGAAGGTCAGATAAAGAGCTTCGCAGATAAGAAAAAGCTAAAGGAGTTCATCACCACCAAACCAGTATTATATGAAATGCTGAAAGGTATTCTTTAAGAAGAGGAGGAAGAAGAATAAGGTAAAGATAAAAATTATAAACAACAAATACATATCTATCAACAAGTGAATCTAAAAATCAAGTAAAAAAAAAATCTGGTGAACAGAATAAACTGGTGAATATAATAGAATCAGGGGCATAGAAAGGGAGTGGACTGACAATCCTCAGGGGGAAAGGGGTGTGGGGGGTGAGGGAAGAGACTGGACAAAAATCATACACCTATGGATGAGGACAGTGGGGGGGGGTGGTAAGGGCATGGGGTGGGGTGGGAATTGGGTGGAGAGGAGCTATGGTGGGGGGAAGAGGAACAACTGTAATAATCTGAACAATAAAGATTTATTTAAAAAAAAAAAAACAGAAAAAGAAAAAAATATGTGAGGTAGAAAAAAAAAAAGAAATGGTCTGTGTAATGGATAAAAGCTTGGACTCTACAGGAAGACTTCCTGGTTCAAATCTCAGTTCTACCTGTGTTAACTGTGTGACCTTAAACAAATTAATCTCTCTGTGTCTCAGTTATCTCATTTCAACTGAAAATTGGAATGAAGACAATAGTAGAATTTGCCTTGTGGGACTATTAGTTTTGGTGAGTTAACATCTGAGAAGTACTTAGAAAGTATCCAGTATATAGTCAGTGCTACTATTGCTATAGATATAATTATATTTTGATGTTCCCCATATATCCCAAATTACAAAAATAGATATTGCTTTTATGCCGTACTTATGTATGCTGTTCACGCTGCCTTAAAAGACATAATGAAGCACATACTTGTCAACCATTTCTCCCCAAGCACAGTCCTTCATTAAAGTCCTTGTACACCAAATACTGCAAAAAGTTGCCCAAGTTAGGAAAGACTCATAGGGTTTATTGTTGTTATTTAAAATTTAGAAAAAATTTTGCCAGTGCAGCGTCAGTTCCTAAGCAGGAGTTAAGAGCCAAGTCACAGAGATATCATCACATTGAAGAGGAGGAAGTGGCTACCTCCTGGCCCAGGGGGGTATCGATAAGATCCTTCACTATCAGCACAAGTAATTACAAATCCTTCAGCGTAATTCCACCCCATTGCATTTTGCAATTTTTCTGTTCCTAACATGTTCATGAACTTTATTTCCATTCACTCTTAGAAGCTTCCTTAGTTTCTAGCTTAGAAACACTTAGCCGAGCTGGCTGATCTAGAGGGAAGACATGTTCAAATTTTCAAAAATCAAAATGGACTTTGTCCCAGAGCTTCCACCTTGCCCCTACCACCCTCATTATCTTCACCCAGTCTCTTTCTCTGGAGAAAAAGAAATGGAATCAGGCTTGCCAGCATCACCCAGACCTTTCTGGTAACGCAATCATAGGCCAAACCAAATTCTTATCTTACACAACGTGGGATGGAACCCAGCATTCCTGATGGAAACAGCAAAGGTCCCTGGCAAAAGGCAGATGGTGAGAGTCAGAAGCATCACCGAAAAGTGACAATGTCATCTTCTCTCCATCTATCACACTGGGAAGAGTCAGCTAGGCAAAAAGAACTTGGGGAAAGTGTCCAAGTAGAATGAGCACTCCCACCATTATTCAGACAGGATTTTTCTGGTCTGGACTGCTAGCTGCAGGATGATTGAATCATTAAACAGGCTTTGCTTCTCTCCAACTCAAACTGTGTAAGGTCCATTGGGAGTTACTTGGTACAGGATGGCTCAACTACAATGAGATTTAGCTGCAAGTGGTATAAAACCCAAGTTAGCAATAGCTTCAATGAACTAAAAAATACATTTTTCTTGTCTAAACCAAAGCCGGTCCAGGATTAATCTTGCTCTCCATAAGAACAAGGATCCAGGCTCACTCTTTTTGCTCCAACACGATAGACCTCATGGTTCAATATGTCTGCTGAATCTCCCATCATTATTTAAACCTCAGTCAACAGGAAAAAGATAAGCCAGAAGAAGGGACAAAAATTGCATGTTAGCATTTTTATAAAGACATTTTCCGGATCTTGCCCATGTCCTCTACTTAACCTTCTTTAGTCGCCAGATAGTGTAAAAATATCTGGTCCAAAGGAGCCTACACACAAACACACACATAATTACAGTCCAGATTCTGGACGCCAGTGCAGGCAGAGTGGGTAAGCGTCCTCTCTTACTGGGAGTGCTGCCTTCCCTCCTCTCTCTAGAGCCAGATGTCTCACACAAAGACTGCCAGCTTCTCCAGAGACTGTTAAGGTTCGCATTCTCTCTCTTTCTCTCATAAAAATAAACTCGCTTGCATCTCAAAGTTGATTTTGGAAGAAACAAGCTGAATATTTCTGAGAGATTATGACCCTATCTTTCTAAAATTAATATTAACATTTTAAATATTACTATCATTATGCTCTTAAAATATAACCCTTATCACCTAGAAACCAGGACAGGAACCCAAGATACTCAGACCAAAACTCCTTGATACTGACGTAAGCTTTCAGACTCAGACTTGCCATAGAAAAGTGGCAGCTTTGATTCCCCCTCTCCTTCCTGAATCTGCCCATCTGGAAGGGGATAAGGGACCCAGCCCTCTCTGTCCCTTTATGTCCCTCTTGAATAAAAAATAAAGATCCCACTGTGTGGTTGGGCCTGGTGGAGGCTCCAGCATAAAATGTTTCTTCAGCAGATGCGTACTCTTCGAGCAATTAGAAGGACAGGCTTTATAGCCAAACAGCCTAGACTCAGAGCTCAGTTCTACCATTTACAGAGTGTCATCTGGAGTGAATGATGCTCTGCCTCAGATGAGTAGGGTTCAACATAATGTGTCATATCCCCATCTTACAGGTGGTTTCTGGATGAAGTGATTCCACAGGTGTGAAATGATTAGCAACAGGTACCCAGTAGATAATGATGAGCTTAGTAAATGTTATCCATCATCATTAGTTTATACTTTAGAGAGGCTGCCTCTGTATGAAAAAGTGAGATAGATAATATATTTGCCCTTTTACAGATAATTAAAAGAGTTCACTCAAGAAATATTTATTAACAAACACATACCACCCAGAGATGTAGGTAAAATAGAGAGAGAAGGAAAGAGGGGGAGAGGGGAGAGGGGAGGCAGGTGGGCTAGCAGAACATGTAGCAGATGGCCTCTGAGCATGTACTTGGGGACCCACGGCCATCACTGAGAACAAGGAGACAAGCCCCTTGAATTTTTATGTACTTCTGATCCCTCAGGGAGGCTATTTTCTGCAACTAATGGCTGTGTGTGCAGCCAAGGGGGGAGCAGGTGTTAATCTACACAGACTAGTTAATAGCCATTAATAGCACTTAAAAATCCAATAAACTGATAAGGATGCTCTAACCATTCACACCAGGCCCAGAATTCTGTGAGGCCCTTCTTATGTGGCAGCAAACATCACTACCAGAGGCAAGGCTTCCTGCCTAGTAGCTGTCACACAAACATTGCTGTCCACCCTATGGGCCAACCACTGTGATAGCACTGGAGATAAAAAGATTAGTGAGATCTGGTCACGGGCCCCAGAAGCCTGTGGTGTGGAAGGCAAAGCTGTCTGGAACTGACCACGTATAGTTTGGTGACAACGACTATGATGAAGAAAATGAGCTAAGTTCCAGGAGAGAGTATGATTAATGGACTGTTTTCTGCTTGAAATAGGACCTTTAAACATCAACTATTGTTCACGTGCAAAGAGAATTCACCCACAAAACAGCAGTGATGGCACAAAACAAATGAACTGCAAAGGAATGTGCTTCCTTTAAAAAATAAAAACTTCAGGCAAAATGCAGAGTTTATGCCCTTTCCTCAGCCTAGCTCCAAACACATACTAGATAAATTATAACTATTTTATGAACATTCTACACTGAATTCAAATAAAGATTTTTAATTTCTTCGGTGCCAGGAAATAAAAAAGAAACTAAAAGTGACAAAATAAGATCTTAAGGATGATGCCATAGCCACCCAAGGAAGTGAGTTGGGGATATCAGAGAAGGGACGTCTAAGGGGATAAGATACATGGCCGTGAGGCAGGCCCTAGAAGAGGGAATCTAGCGGGGGGGAAAAACACAACACTATAATTGCCCATATGTTGGATGGACAGAACTAAAAACTTCATCTGTGCCATGTGTGAATTAGAGACCCCTTCTCTGCATGGTGCCACAATGCCAACCACAGAGAAATAGTTTTAAGCAAGTAAAACCCATTGGACATCTAGTAGAACCAAGGAAAAACTACTCTGTAGGGATGCTTTCATATTCCAGGGTTGAAAGATTCCCACGGGAGACAATGTAGCCCCCACTGAAGATAAACTCACAACCAAAAATGAAAAGCCATAATAGGAAACTATCTCCTGTTAGGGAAACCCAATAGATGCAAAATACGAAAGAGACTATCTGAAGAGACCTTTTTAAAAAAGCAACAAAAATTGTACATGCCAACTTTATATAGTTGAATAAGCAAACACATTTAATCTGACCTGAGATAGGAAGGCCTTCACCCAAAGACCACTCTCTCAGTGGTGTTTGAACTTCAATTTTTAGTGAATCATTCCTTTGTATGAAACATTTTCTTCTTTCAGCTGTCCTTTCAAAACATACAAATACTCCTGGAAGAATTGCTACAAGTTAGCCTTTCTCAAATTTCAGTGTTTATTGGAATAGTCTGTGGAGCTCTTTCAAAAGGCGCTCTACCCAGGGGAATTCTGATTTAAGCGTATTTAGCATGGGTCCCAAGAATCTGTATATTTACCTAGTGTCCAAAGTGATTTCCCTAGTGGCTCGGGAGGGGAGTACAGTGAGGATGGGTTTGAATTGTCAACCAAGTGGTCTACTGTAGAAATTGTTTGAGAGTCTGGGAATCACCATATTTTGAGAACCTTTAGTTGAGAATTCTATTATTTTTTATTATAGTAACTTTATGTAAACTATATTAGTCCACAGATATTCTTCTACACACGCACCTTTTAAGTCATATTGACTTCTCATCTTTTATTTAAGGTTAAATGTTAGCATACTATATGGCTATTGGTAGTAGAAGTCAACAGGAAGGAGGAGGGGATAAAGGGAGGGCTGCTAAGTCAAAGATTATGAAGTTATAACAAGGAATAATATTATCTTTATTATATCTGCCTCAAACACAGCTTGGCATGTCAGAGACATTTACCAGTTGCCAAATATCCATGTGCTCTTTCACATTTCCAAACCTCCTTGTAGTGGGTGTGGCCATGTGGCTAGTGAGCAGAAGTTAACATATGACACTGACAGAACCCTTAAGAGCTGTGTGCCACTCTCTGGCATTTCATTTCTCTCCCCCAAGCATGAGGGTCAATTGCCCAGGAGGGCTACTTGACTCCAATTAGGCTCCCATGAGCCATAAATAAAGTTTTGTGGTATTAAGTGGCTGACATTGGGGAAAGGGAGTGTTTGTTCCCACAGCATAACCTAATCTAATACACTATGAGAAAGGGAAATAGGTAAAATCTTGCTCTGAAAAATGGCCTCCCAGGCCTAACCTAATGGTTATAGATAACAGCTCTTTTTTTTTTAATATATTTTATTGATTTTTTACAGAGAGGAAGGGAGAAGGATAGAAAGTTAGAAACATTGATGGGAGAGAAACATTGATCAGCTGCCTCCTGCACACCTCCCACTGGGGATGCGCCTGCAACCAAGGTACATGCCCTTGACCGGCATCAAACCCGGGACCCTTCAGTCCGCAGGCCGACGCTCTATTCACTGAGCCAAACCGGTTATGGCTAGATAACAGCTCTTGTTTGGCATTCTCTTGAGCTATTTCTTTTCTATGACTGCTCCCAACATCTTTAAATTGCTAAAGATAAATAAAGAGCCCAGTAAACTCCAAGATACTACTTCCTCATTTCCTTTTCCTACTACCTAATTCTGTTGTTGTTGTTAATCCTACCAGAGGATATTTTTCCATTGATTTTCAGAGAGAGAGAAATATCGACATGAGAGAAACACATCGATTGGTTGCCCTGCACACACCCCAACCAGGGCCTGAGCTGGGGAGGAGCCTGCAAACTGAGGTATGTGCCCTTGACCAGAATGGAACCCAGGACTCTTCAATCTGTGGGCCAACACTCTATCCACTGAGCAAAACCAGCTAGGCCTCCTACTCCCTAATTCTTTAAGCAGAGTCCTATGAGCTATGATAAGTGTGTGTGTGTATGTGTGTGTGTGTGTGTGTGCACGCGCGCACACACACGCTAAGATGTTATTTTTAGAAAGTAAAAGAATCTAATATTTCTGATCCATGCCTGGGAAGAATAATACAGGCACTTACTGGTAATGTGCACATTTTACTAACCTTTGGAGTTAGTTTCCTTTTGGTGTAAAAAGAATAGCAAAACCAAGCAGATGTTCCAGCCACTCTGCAGCTGCGCGATTTACAACGTGACACCAAATTTATAAAATCAGCTGGGGGACCCCATGGCATCCTAAGGTTTCAGGGAGGGGAATTCATGGGCTTGAGTCAGTCCAGGTTCCATGTTGTCAAGTGCTCTGCAAAGGGAAGTTGCTGTGAAGTTCCCAAAGGACAGCCATGGAAGCCAGGGGAGGGCAAAGAATGAACATAAAGCAATGTGCTCCCTTCCTTGACAGGACCAATGGGAGAGTCAGGAGGAGGAGGAGGCCTGGAGAGCAATCCCAAGAAGAAAGAAAAGAGGAACCATTTTTCAAACGGATAGTTTGCTTCACAGCTCCCACTCCAGCATGGGGAGGATTCCGGAACCATTTCCACCACAGAGGGAACACCTGCCCTGGGTTCCTGCAGGAGTCTGCACCATTCCTCCGTACACGTCCCACTCTTCTTGTGCTCACAATAAAAAATGGGGTCTCTGTGGGCTGAAGAGAGGTCTGGTTTGGAGATTAGTGAGCTAAAGAGAACCAAATAAAGTTTGACAACATCAGGGTCGAGAAACCTATCCTGTGGCAGCACACTTAGTGATTTGTAATAAAGTTTCACTGCAGGAACTTGTAGACACCATCTTAGCAACCTATTGTTTCTGCTTCTAGGTGGAGCGCATGATAATTGCATTTTAAAAGATTTATTTGACCTTTGTTTTTAAAAAGTATTACAAAATCGTTGGCCATGAAGTTTGCCAGCCACCGCATGATAAAAACAAAAACAATACTCATGGGTCCCTTAGGCATTGCAACATTTGTTGAATACCTGAATGGATGAATGGTCAAGAGGAGAATGTTACAGGGGCACAATGGGAAATGAAGTTTTATACATGTTGAGTTTGAGATGCTAATTGAAACACTGTAAACTAGACTGACAGATTTAACTACTTTAAAATGTTAAATTCTGTGTCAGGAAGGGCACCACAAATAAAATTGAAAGACAAGCAACACATGGAGGAAAGTATATACAATGTCCTAAATAAAAAACTATTATCCAAAATAGATAGATTTCCTAAAAATCTATGAGGCCCATATCTCAATAGTTAAATGAGCAAAGACTATGAACAGGAAATTTGCTGAATTATAAATAACAGGTGGCGAGATATCAGTGAAAAAAGATATTGACTTATCTACACTAATAAAAGAGAAACATGCTAATTGACTGTACCTCTGCTATGCCCACAAGCCATGCCCACAAGCCAATCAGGAGCGAGTACGCAAATTAACCCAACCAAGATAGTTGCAGCCATGAAGCAAGCAGGAGGCTTGGGTTCCCCCGGCGATGGAGGAAGCCAAGCTTCCTGGATGGCCCAGGCCTCCGCTCAAGGCTACAAAGTTTCAATTATAGAAGATAAATAAATCCCAGATACCAGGGCCTCTGCTTGGGTTTCCAGGCGGCGTGCCTGGCCTGCAAACCACACAGGCCCCTCACCCAGGCCGCCCCATGCCCCCAGGGAACTCCCATCCTGATCCAGGACACCCTTCAGGGCAAACCAGCTGGCTCCCACCCGTGCACCAGGCCTCTGTCCTATCTAATAAAAGAGTAATATTCAAATTGACCAACACACAAGATGGCTTCCCCCATGTGGTCAAAGATGGCTGCCCCCATGTGGACACAAGATGGCCACCACAAGATGGCCAGCAGGGGAGGGCAGTTAGGAGGGATCAGGCCTGCAAGGGAGGGCAGTTGTGGGCAATCAGGCCAGCAGGAGAGGGTAGTTGGGAGGGACCAGGCCTGCAAGGGAGGGCAGTTGGGGGGACCAGGCCTGCAGGGAAGGGCAGTTAGCGGTGACCAGGCCTGCAGGGAAGGGCAGTTAGCGGTGACCAGGCCTGCAGGGGAGGGCAGTTAGGGGCAATCAGGCTGGTAGGAGAGTGGTTAGGGGGTGATCAGGCTGGCCTGCAGAAGCTGTTAGGGGCAATCAGGAAGGCAGGCAGGCAAGCAGTTGGGAGCCAGCAGTCCTGGATTGTGAGAGGGATGTCCGATTTAGGGCAGTCGGACATCCCTCGAGGGGTCCCAGATTGGAGAGGGTGCAGGCTGGGCTGAGGGACACCCCCCCCATGCATGAATTTTGTGCACCAGGCCTCTAGTTAGTAATAAAAGAAATGCATATGAATAAGATATCAATTTTTGCTAATCAGTTTATCAAAAAATCAATTATTTCAAATGTTGAAAATGCTATAAAGAAGCAAGCATTCTCATTCAATGTGGAAGAAATATATTTTAAAGGTTTTTGTGTATAGGGGGAAGCAATTTGGCCAGAGTTATCCCAAGTTTTAATGTGTCTACACTTTGAGTAATTTCAACCTATCCTAGAGAAAAATACACAAGTGTCCAAAGACCACGAATAAGGAGTTGTTGGCTGCTTTGTTTATCATAGTGAAAACTGGAAACAGTCCAAACATCCATCAATAGATGAGTGATTATGTATGTATATCATGGTATACCAATATAAAGAAATTTTATGCTGCTATTTTTAAGACAATGTAGTAGATTTTTATATGCTGATATGGGAATATCTACAAATAAAAAGGCAAGTCAATTGGTAAACTATAAAACATGTAAGCCCATTAATTTACATGAAAAACAGACTAGAAAAACATTCACCAAACTGTTAGGGTCTCTTTGGAAATGGAGGATGGTTATTAGAAAGATGGAGCGGTTACTCTTAGATTTTACTTCAACCATTTATATATTTTCTTTACTATAAGATATTTTGGGAGACAGGAGATTCATGGAGTATAAAGCAAGAAAATCCATTTGATTTTGTTGCTTAAAGATGCAGAACAGTGCAATAGTTAAGATCAGGGACTCTAGAACCATATTGCCAGTTTCAAACCCTGTCCACTTTGCTGTACTTAATATTGTGAGAATTTTGGACAGGATCTTTAATCACTTGGACCTCTGTGTCCTCATCTTTAAAGTAGGATTGGTAGATTCTATGTGGAAGTGATATTATACAGTATTTGTCCTCCTCTGTCTGACATATCTCACAAATACTGTATGACATCACTTATATGTAGAATCTGAAAAACCAAACTCATAAAAACAGAGACTAGAATGATGATTACTAAGGGCTGGGGCAGGGAAATTAAGAGATGGGAAATGAAGTTTTACACATGTTGTTTATGAGCATAAACTTACAACAGGTAGATAAATAAGTCCTAGAGATCTAATGTGCAGCATAGCGATTATAGACAACAATATGTATTATAAACTTCACAGTTATTAAGAAACTAGATCTTAATTTTTACCACCACAAAAAAATAGAAGGTTATATGTCTATTATATTTCAGTAAAAACAAATTTAAAAAATAAATAAATAAGGTAGGATTGAAAGTGTTCCATAGATATTTGTGTTATCCTATCTAATAAAGAGGGAATATGCTAATTAACCATCACTCCGTCACAAAGATGGCTACACCCACAGCTGAGGCCAAGTTCCCATAACGAGCCTTAACAAGCAATCAGCAGGGACCTGAGGCTACCCGCCCTTGCCCTGTGGGACTTGACAGGGGACCTCAAGCCCATCCCCCAGCAGGGCTTGACAGGGGACCTCAAGGTGCGCTTCCTGTCCTGGTGCTGGGCTAGGGGACCTCAGGCTGCTCCCCCGGCCCCAGTGCCAGGCAGGGGGACCTCAGGCCACACCCCCCACCAGGTGGGGCTTGACAGGGGACTTCAGGCCATGCCCCCCCCCCAGTACCAAGCCAGGGGACCTGAGGCTGCACCCTCCGCCTGGTGGGGCTTGACAGGGGACCTCAAGGTGCACCCCCAGTGCTGGGTCAGGGGAACCCAGGCTGCACCCCCCACCCAGGGGGGACCTGAGACTGCACCCACCTGCTGATGGGGCTTGACTGGGGACCTGAGGCTGTTCCCCCCTTCCAGTGCCAGGCTGGGGGACTTGAGGCTGCGTGCACCCCCCCCTCCACCCCCACCTGGCAGGACTTGATGGGGGACCTCAGGCCATGCCCCCCACCCAGCGGGGCTTGACAGGGGATCTCAGGCCATCTCCCATACCTGGTGGGGCTTGACGGGGGACCTCAAGGCACGCTCCCCCACCCCGGTCTGGGCTGGGGGGCCTCAGGCCATGCTCCCCGTCCTGGCACCGGGCCAGGGGACCTGAGGCTACGTTTCCTGCCCAGCGGGGCTTAACAAGGGTGGGACTAGCCAGGTCTGGATCTATCCCAATGAGGGGTGGGGGCCCGCCAGGTCTGGGTCTCTGGCAATTTTGAGGGACATGTGGGTGGGCAGGGACTTGACTCTGGGTCCCATGGTGTGCCCTAGACTCTGACAGGAGGAAGGTTTTCATATACATTTTACTAATTTTCTTTCATCTCTGACACTTCTATTATAGAGAAAGGGCAAATAGCAATATTAAATTATTTCCTCAAACTAATCCCCTTTTAATGTGCTTGAATTTTGTGCACCGGGCCACTAGTCATTAATATTGCTTTCAGTGGCAGTAAATTAAGTGATATTTCCTTTTTTTTGGGGGGGGGGGGTTCAATTCTACTGATTAGTTTAGCAATAAATAATATCCTATCTAATAAAATAGTAATATGCAAATTAACCATCACTCTGCTACACCCACAAGCCATGCCCACCAGCCACGCCCACCAGCCAATCAGGAGCGAGTATGCAAATTAACCCAACAGAGAGCAGGAGGGAGGCTTGGGTTTCCCCGGCAATGGAGGAAGCCAAGCTTTCCACACACCCTGGCAGGCCCAGGCCTCCACTCCAGGCTACAAAGTTTCACTTATAGAAGATAAATAAAGCCCAACAGAAATGGCAGCAGCCACAGAGCTGGAGAGAGCAGGAGGCTAGGGTTGCCCTTGGCGATGGAGGAAGCCAAGCTTTCCGCACACCCTGGCCTGCCTTGGCCTCCACTTAAGGCTACAAAGTTTCAATTATAAAAGATAAATAAATCCCAACAGAAATGGCTGCCACCATGGAGTGAGCAGAAGGCTTGGCTCTGCTCCAGGCTACAAAGTTTCAATTGTAGAAGATAAATAAATCCCAGATACCAGGGCCTCCACTTGGGTCGCTGGGGGGCATGGCCAGTCTGCAAACCACCACAGGCCCCTCCCCAGGCCTCCCCATGCCCCAAAGGAGCCCCCACCCTGATCCGGGACACCCTTCAGGGCAAACCAGCTGGCCCCCACCCATGCACCAGGCCTCTATCCTATCTAATAAAAGAGTAATATGCAGATTGACCATCACTCCAACACACAAGATGGCTGCCCCCATGTGGTCAAAGATCCTGCCCCCATGTGGACACAAGATGGCCACCACAAGATGGCCAGCAGGGGAGGGCAGTTGGGAGGGATCAGGCCTGCAAGGGAGGGCAGTTGTGGGCAATCAGGCCAGCAGGGGAGGAAAGTTGGGAGGGACCAGGCCTGCAAGGAAGGGCAGTTGGGGGCAATCAAGCCTGCAAGGGAGGGCAGTTAGGGGTGACCAGGTCGGCAGAGGAGGGAAGTTGGGGGTGAACGGGCCTGCAGGGAAGGGCAGTTAGGGGGGACCCAGGCCTGCAGGGGAGAGCATTTGGGGGTGACCAGGCCTGCAGGGGAGGGCAGTTAGGGGCAAGCAGGCTGGCAGGGGAGCAGTTAGGCATCAATCAGGCTGGCAGGGGAGTGGTTAGGGGGTGATCAGGCTGGCAGGCAGAAGTTGTTAGGGGCAATCAGGAAGGCAGGCAGGTGAGCAGCTGGGAGCCAGCAGTCCTGGATTGTGAGAGGGATGTCCGACTGCCCATTTAGGCCCGATCCCACCAGGATAGGGCCTAAACAGGCAGTCGAACATCCCTCATGGGGTCCCAGATTGGAGAGGATGCAGGCTGGGCTGAGGGACACCCTCCCCCACCCCCCATGCACGAATTTCGTGTACCGGGCCTCTAGTCCTATATAATAAAAGGCTAATATGCAAATTGATCGAACAGTGGAACAACTGGTTGCTATGATGCACACTGACCACCAGGGGGCAGACACCCAACGCAGGAGCCTGGCTCACAGCTGGCAAGCGCAGCAGTGTTGGCAGGAGCCTCTCCTGCCTTCACAGTAGCGCTAAGGATGTCTGACTTAGGCCCACGGGGAGCAGGCCTAAGCCATCAGTCGGACATCCCCTGAGGGCTCCTAGACTATGAGAGGGTGCAGGCTGGGCTGAGGCCCTCCCCACCCCAGTGCACGAATCTCTTGCACCAGGCCTCTAGTTTACATAATAAAATAGTATACATTTTATTGCCATTAATATTTAGAATAAACATATGCATGGAATAATTAATTCTACTTAGAAAACAAAATACAAATCAAATGTTATTATCATTGACACTATAAAAGTAAAATTGTAAAGATAGTCAAAAGAATTTAAAAGAATAATTTTTAAAAAAATGGAAAGGACTTAAATTTATTGATTTAGGTTGATTCAGCTAAAGCATTTCTTAATGGAGAATACCAGATCTTATCTAAAGTTAATAAGTCAAAAATAGAGGCACATGCATTTTATTCAAAGTATGGAGCTGGACATCAGAAGGACTAAAAAATAAATGGTTTAGAGAATTTTCTTCAAGAAAAAAGCATCAGACAGGCTTTTGTTTTGTAATTGATATCTGCTCATACAATTTGTTTTCATGATGCTCAAAAAATAGAAGGCTCTTGCTATAGTTGAAGCATGCTGTGTGTGTGGTATGTATGGTTGTATACAAATTCATTAGGTGGAGAGTCATACATAGAAACTTGATAGCAACTGTCACTGGGAAAGGAACGTGTGTTGCTGAGGAACAGGAGTATAATGAGTACCTTTTGCTAAATTCCTTTTGTATCTTTTAAATTGTGTGCAATGTGCATGTATGACTGACCCCCAAAAAATAATTTTGTAAGGACTCTTCCTGTCCACAACATAACACTATTTATAAGGATAGAACCCTCAATTTCCAAATGAAAGTGTTGCTAGGGCTTCTACCACTCTCTCAAGTTCCTGTGCCCATACTCACTGTTCCTCCTCCATCAACCCCACCTAAATCCTCACCCACAGCCACGTCTGGAATTCTAAGCAGAACAATTTCACCACCTTACAGAGAGCTACAATTTCACATTTGGACTGTCCAGTTTTGCAAAATGCTTACTAAAGCATAAAAATAACTCACCTCCTTCCATGTTTTGCTCTTCTAAAAGCTGTGGATAGAGAATGTGCCAAGCAATCTATATGACTGAAGACAAGGTGAGGGACTAGGATTTCATGGATTAGTGGCTGAACCACTACTGAAGGCAGAGTTGACTGGATAACTGTCCAGCTGTGATGGACATATGTCTGTAGACAGGAAAACTGTAGTCACATGCAATCTAGCATATCTAACATCGACTATAATTTCAAAGTAATGATGAACATGAACAGCATTTTAAGGTAACTGCAACAACTATAATAACATATGAAAGTATCATTGATTTATTTTGCTGGCAAAGTCACAGGATCATCAGTACAGCTAATACTAATGGGGTTTGGTGCCTTCATTCATAATTGAAAGAAATTCTGTATTTCAGTTAAAGGTTAGTGAAAAGAACTGTGTAATTGTTCTCATCCAAGATTATGAAGACCTTGAATTATATTTGTGGATCTGAGATAAAGACCTTGATCTAGACTCAAGTGTGCTCAGTATTAGGAATCCTGATAAGATGAACTGGTTGGTCTGCAGTCAGGCTTAAAGCCTTAGACATCTTGTGAGCTGTTACAGACAGAAGCCTCATCTCAGACTTGAGATGATTCTGTATTGACTCCAAGTCAAATATGTTAAATTTCGAAAGAATAAATCCAGACTTTTAAATGGACTTACCTGGTTTGAGTAGCATATCTCAGTTTTGATCCATTAGAATTGTCCTCATTCACTGTATTCTCCCAAGGCTTGGGGAATCAAAAGTTAGAGAGAGCTGGAGCTTATGATGACAATTTACTCCTTTAGTTAAATGACCCGCTTTATGCTATATGCACAAGGATGTCAATTAATATGCCAGTCTGTATCAGTTTTATAACATGGCCTCAAGTTCTTTGACATTCTTTCCATCAAAAGGAAGGGGTCCTGGTCCCCCTCCATTTGAATCAAGGTTGGTTTGTGACTGTTTGGACCAATAGCGCACTGTAGAAGTGATACTGTGTGACTTCTAAGGCTAAGATATAAAAGGTTATTTATGAAGCTTCTGCCTTGTTTGCTAAAAATGCTTGCTGTCCGAGTCCTGAGCCACCATGTAAGAAGTGTGACTACCATGAGGCCGCCATGCTATGAGAAATCCCAAACCACACGAGGAGGCCATGTGTAGGACCTCCGCTGACAGTCCCAAATAGCCCAGGCTTCACATATGTGAGTGAAGAAACCTTCATATGATTCCATTCTCCAGCCATTTGAGTGGATCCCCAGATGTTCAAGCCTTCCCAAATGAGGAGCCAGAACCAAGCCATCCCTGCTATGCTTGCCCAAATTCCTGACCCCCAGAATCCAGGAATGTAATGAAATGATGGGGCATTTTCATGCCACGGGGCTTTGAAGTCATCAGCTACACAACCAAATATAACAACAACAAAATAAATAAATAAAGTCCGGATTCTAACCAGGAAGAAGCTGGTGGAAAGTTGCAGTGGTCTACATGCAGACAGTAACCAGACACCAGTATAAACGCAGCAGAGCATTTCTACCCAGGACCCTTCGTGTCCATTACATTGTTGTTCTAAAGCAATGCATTAGCTACAGGCCAGGGGTTGGAATCTCATGGCCACAGCGCTTACTAACTAATATAAAAGAGATCAGCCAAGTGTAATAAAAATCTCATAATAAATCCACATTTTTACATGCAGTCTGTGGTCTTCTCATTTTTAATGATTTATTCCATTAAGAAAAATCTCGGTGAAGCCAAACAAAACACATATTCAATTCTATTTTGCCACACTGCACCCCTCTGGGCTTTATCCCGAGATTGGTGGGATCCATGTACAATTCTGAGGTTAGATGAAAGGGTTAGCCCCTGTTAAAAATCAACCATGTTATATCAGACAGTTACCCGTTTGTCACATTTTCTTCAGAAATACTCATCTCCTCAATCTTCAAAAGCTTTCCATTTCAACAAAATAAAGTTCTTCTTTTTATGTTGGCATTCAAAGCCTTCCACAATCTGGCACTAACCTAATCTCCTGCAGTATCTTTTTCCAGCTACCTGAGACCCTCTGCCCTCCCATATACCTTCCAAACTCTGTGCTTTGCTCATGCTGCCTGCCTCATTGTTCAAGGCTCGGCTGATGGAAAACACAGGGGAAAGAGTAAGAAACCAAACAGATTTGTCCTCAGAACCTGCGACACTTGCTGAGTTGCCTTAACTAAGTCTCTCTACATCATCCACCACAGAGGTTGAAAATATGAGAAATTTCCAGCCATCTATTTGGCTAGTTTGGGGTCAGCAAACTCTTTCTGTCAAAGGCTAGACAGTAAACATTTTCAGCTGTTCAGGACATTCTGTCTCTGTATTGTGGTCGAAAGCAGCCCTAGTCAATACATAAATAATCAGGCATGGCTGTATTCTAATAACACTTTAGTTATAGACACTAAAATTTGAATTACATTTAATTTTCATGTCATGATATATTATTTTGTGGGTTTTTTCAACTATTTAAAAATGTAAAAACTATTCTTAGTTTGTGGGCTGAATTAAGCAGATGCTGGCCAGATTTGACCCATGGGCTATAGTAGTTTGCCAACTTCTGAACTAGTTCATGATCATGTGACCCAATCCTAGCCAATGGGGACTGTGGGAAAGGATCTGCCTACAAAAGGATGTGAGGTCCCTCAAGAGGGGATGTGAGGGACCCTGGAGTGGCTGCCTAGAAAAGGATCCTCCCCAGTTAAAGAGACATTGAGAGGAATTATCTCTCTTTTTAGGCCAGACATTGCCTTATCTCTACCTAATGCCATCTGGGGCCACGAGAGGCAACCCTGGTGACTTGGCCAGGATGTTTAGAGGAATGACAAATAAAAAGATCCTAGATCCTCATTGATATCATTAAACTGCCAAAGCAACCCTGAAACCATCTGACTCCAGGCTTTATTTTATTAGAAAATGAATTTTCCTCATTATTTAACTGGGTGTTTTGCAAGGGGAGCATTGGGACCAGTGTGCCTGGCGTACAGGCTGTGAGGGAGTGTGTGATTTGCATAGAAGTCTATCTGCTTTTTATTATCATAATGCACCAGTAATTCTAAACCACATCAGTGATAAAATACTCCCCCTTGTCCAGGTCTACCACTCCCATCACTCCACAATCTTGGTGCCCAACTATTATTTTGTAACTCGCAGCCAAGAGCTACCTAACTGGTACACATGTCCCGACATCCATCACTGGGTCTTTTTATAAAGTCTCAACTTTATAAACATTTTGGTGAAATGTTGAAGAACCCATTATCCACACATATATGCACACAAGGACACATATGAACAACCCATGCAGTAGTGAGTCATGTTATAATTGCATTCTACTGGCTTAAGAAAATAAAGAGGATTCTTGGTTTCTGCCACTTGACATTTCTTAAACCCACAGTGGAATCCTGAGGCCTCCACCCTATTGTGACCTCACATAGCTTTACAGTTGCTTCCCAAAGCGTAGCTATGTTTTTTAGGACTGTCCTGGAAAAGGGTGCTGTAGGTTGAAGTAAATGATAGAAGAATCAAAATAAATGTAAAACAATTCACTTGAATGAATTAATGCACCATGTCCCCAAATAAGAAAATTAGCCCATCCTAGAAAAATATAGGCAAATCACCTAGGATCAGAAACATATGAACTGGTGGTATGCCACGATTTCTGGAAGGTCCTACATGGAGCACCTCCTTCCAGCTCACTCTGCTCCAGGACCCTGAACCATGTAATCAGTACTATGACTGAACATGTCCTAGAGTCATTTTTTAAAAATGTGCACACAGAATTTAAATATCAAGCTTTAATGTTACCAAAGGTCTTCCTTTGCTGCATCTCACTATGCTATAAAATCACACACACATACACATTCATACATATGCAGTACCTGAACACAAAAACACATACATCGACAAGTAAGCACATGGCTTCACACGCATGCACACAAATGATCATATGTGTGCAAACATGCAGCACACATAAACATACACACCTGGGCAAAAACACTTGCATACATGAGCAATGCGCATACACAATTATACGTGAATACAAAGACACAAGCATGCACAGATACACGAAACAAATACATACTTATTCTCATATCCCTCACCACCTGGACATTAGATTTTTTCGTTTAACTTAATGTAGTAGAATTATTAAGGCTCAAAACTCATACCAAAGTGGTTTGAAATCTGGCCCCAACTCTTTCTAGCTATGTGATCTTGGACAAGTTATTTAACTTCTCTGAACCAACCTTAGTTCTCTAATATTAAGTGAGAATAACAGAAGTCCATCTCTGATAGAATTGTAAGAATTAAATGATAATTTTAAATGTTCAGCACGATTCCTGTCACTTATGTATTGAATATATGTTGTTGTTGTTATTGTTATTAGTATCATCATCATCATCATCATCATCATCGTCGTCATCTTCTACTCTGAATCACATTTGGTAACCACATACAATAATGAGAACCCAGACTTGAGACCATGCATGTGGCTACCTGGTTCATAAGGTAAAGAGAACCGAAAGGTTTATGTGGCTCCATCTACTAGAAGTAGGTAACGGCACACTAGCCCACCAGTAGACTAGAAACCCAGCCCCTGCCTGCCCTGCCTCCTACCTGCTCAGACACAAGTACCAGCAGAGGCGCTACTCTGGTTGGGCCTGGGGTCTGGACGGTATGGCTCCTGTCCCCAGGCCCATCTCCCTGCACATGGTGTCTGTTAATGAGCATTCCCAGGAATCAGAGCGAGCAATTTTCACTTTAGAAAGTGAACATTGCTAGACATCGAAGTCTTTGGAGCTCCAGCAGGAGTGGCCAGACAAGAGGGGATGTGAGGGACCCTGAGGCCTGACATTTAGAGGAAGATGTAGATGCCAGCAGGAAAAGTATGCCCCAGACTCGAGCAGGGTTCACACCAGGGAAAGGAATCAAGAGAATGAGAGAGGAAATGGTCAAAGTCAAGACAGGCAGTGATGATGGGAAAGCGGAACAAGGACATTTCATGGCAACATCTTAAAGCTTGCCCGTAACTCACAGCCACGTATCTCTACCTTCAAAAAAGCTCCCCCCACCCTCTTTCTCTCCCTCTCTCCCCCAAGAGCGCATTTAAAAAGTTCTATATCTTCCTGTTACTTCCTGAACTAAAATTAAAAATAGGTTAAAGAATGGTTTATTATTAACCGAGCCCAAACATCTGCACTTTAAGCTGAGATCTACAATAAACAGTCTAATGTTATCTTTCCCTAAAGGACTGCTGTTTTGTCTAAAAGTGCAGAAACACACACCAAAAGTAATAAATAAATAAAATAAACAACAAAATGAAGTTCAGTGAGACAAACTCCAGAACCGATCTGCTCCATTTGGCCTCCTGAGGGGCACTAAGCATTGTTGTCATTTAAAAATTGCCTTAATGCTTTCACTTTATCCCAAACTTGCTGGCTTTCCCGTTTAACAAGTATAGATAAAATGTTGAAACACAAAAGCAAAGCAGTTTTAAATGGAGATAATGGATGTAGGTACTTAAGCGAGGGCACAGCTTCGTTGGGCCCTCCTGGGAAAAGAGAGGGGGAAGTTTGAGTGAGAACAAGCCCACGAGAGAGGCTGGGTTTGGTGCCCAGGAAATGATGGATGCCTCCAAACACAGGCAAATTGGAGAGAATCTTTACTATAGTAGTTTTATACTTTAAAAGAACAAGCAGACATGGAATTTGGAGGCCATCTATAAAAAATATGGCTGTGGACACATTTATATTTCCTCCTATGGTTTGGCCTTTATAAGCTCAGTTTCGCCTACCTCAATCAACAAGACTTTTGTAATAACTATGTGCAGTGCCAGGTGGGTACTTGAAATATCAGGGGATCACTGTGTAAAGGATATGACTGTCTAACCACTATGCTGTACATTTGAAGTTAATACAAAATAGTGTTGAATGTAAACTGATTAAAAAATAAAAAATAAAAAGATTAGTATTTCCTCATGGCATCTACAAGGAGAGGGGCTGGAGGCTGAGTTAGTAATCAGTCATGTTTACATGATAAAGCCTCCATGAAACATCCCTCAACTTCAAGGTCAGAGAGCTCCTAGCTTGGTGAACACGTGGACACATGGACATGCAGGTAGGGTGACACACCTGAGGAAGACGCAGAGCTCCATGCCCCTTCCCCAGACCTTGCCCTATGTACTGTCTCACCTGGCTGTTCATCTGCATCCTTTAGAACATCTTTTCTAGTCAATGTAAATCAATGTTCCCCTATGTTTTGTGAGCCGTTCTAGCAAATGATCAAACCTGAGGAGAGGATCCTTGGAACCCAACTTGGAACCAGTGGTCAGAAGAAGAAGTGACCACCTGGGACATACAGTTGGCATCTGAAGTGGGGGCAGTCTTGGGGGACTGGGCCCTTAGCCTGCATGCTTAACTCCAGACAGTTAGTGTCAGAGCTAAGTTAAACTGTACCTAGTCGGTGTCTACAGAGAACTGGAGAATTGCTTATTGTGGAAAAAGTAAAAGAAAGTATTTTTGTCTTTTATTCCTGAAATATGCCAACCTCTCCCATCCTAAGGAAGACTTTTAGCAGAAAGTGAGGGAGAAAGAAAAAAGGGAGAGAGAGAGATAGAGGGGGAGACAGAATTGGGGTAACAATGTGTACATACAACCACCACTTCTTAAATTCTGGTTGTTTTGTCCATCATTTCATGTGTTACAACTAACTGCTACCAATTTTCAGCTGGACTATAAAAATGCATATATCTAGCTAAAACTGACATTTTTAAAGTAAGGAAACTGCCACCCTCTGGTTATAGTTAAAAGCTCATTCTAACATTTCTAAAAGGCCTCGCCAGAGCCCTTAAGGCCCTGGTTTGAGGTCTGTGTGGCTTTATAAAAACAGGTCTCGCTGAGACCTAGCTCAGGTGACAGGGTTGAGAGCCTCCCTCAGATGAAGGCCACAGTGTGAGCAAAGTGACTGGTAAGGAGGAGGCTTTCACAAAGGCTTTAGAATTTGAAAGAAGAAACAAAGAAAGAGAGAGAGAGAGAGACAGAGAGAGAGAGAGAGAGAGAGAGAGAGAGAGAAAGTTTTCAATCTCTCACAACTTTGTCTAGTTTGACATAATGTTTTCCCCTTCATTTAATTCCTTATTTTATTTCAAAGGAAACTTTATTTAAACAATGTGTTATTGTAATTAAATAAAGGACTCAGTGATACAAACACCAACATTCTTTTTTGAAAGTAAACCTTTCCTGGCTTCCAGGACTGCCAGGGAATTTTTAAAAGAACTGTGGCAGCTTGGAGCTGAGAGCCCGAGTGAGACAATTAACCAGGAATTCATCATCTGAGCATGTTGTGCGGAGCCTGAGGTGGAGGAAACACTCTCCTTATCCTCCGACATTCTAGCTACATGTGTGGAGGAAGCAGCCACATCACTGAGAAAACTCCGGAGCCTCAGCAATCCTTCACCCACGGCGAGTCCACTGCACATCGCACCACGTTTACTGAAGAGCAGCACACGTCCTGTAAATCCCAGCGCGCAGTAAATGCCACATGAAAAATTTTCTGGGAGCTCAGCTGTGTTCGTTTATCACCAGCGATGCTTCATCCCAGCCTCTGACAACCAAAACGATTGGTTGAGGGCTAGTCTCCTGGAAAAAAAATGTGAAGTTGTAAATGGAAGCACAGAACAGAATGAGGATGCTTGAAGATAATTGAAAAAACAATGAAGACCATCTCGCCAGCAGAAGGCTGACTAGCTGCCTGGGAGAAGACCAGATAAATGCCTCTCCAGGACACCAGGAAATGCTGATCATTTCTGGATTATAGCAACGCCGCATGAATACGGGGTCATTGTTGTAGGTTCAACCAAGGGCCGAGAATCCACACTTGCAGTCTGGTTCCAATTATGTGTATGAATCTAATGGGTCGGCCCCAGACAAGGCCACCACCCGAACACTGTCAGCAGTGAGGCAGAAGGAGACTTGGGGAGAGAGAAGGGTGCTAAGACCAGAAGGGGCTGTGCTGAGAAACAAACCTAGTTCCATTTCCTACTGGGATGGCTGGGTGTCCTCTTCTGGAAGGGCCATGTTATTTCCCCACACATGGTGCCAGCACCCTTCTATTTCCACTCTCTACGAAAATCTTAGGGATTGATGAAAGCCCACGTATAGGGCAGAGGACAAGTGTCTTCCACCATCACTCCTCACTAGTCAGGGGGAGTGTGGAAGTGCAGTGCCTCCTACCTGTGATATAAAAAGCCATATCCCAGGAAGGCCATTCAAGGTCACGGGCAAGAAAACCAGGTAAGCAAAGTCATCAGTCAAGACAGGATGTGGAACTGAAATGAGGGTAGGTTAACTAGTTTTGAGGAGAGAGAAGTGGGCATGTCAATAGGACCTGAGTAGAATCTGAGTGTTGATCGCCAAAACATGGGTTTTAGTGGATGAAAGGGGTTCAATTAAAGGGGCTGTGCAGGCGCAAGGATTCTCATATATTCAACAACAACAAAAATAATTGGTAACATTTATTAAGCACTGACTATGTGCCAGGCACTTTTCTAGGGCTTTATGAGTATTATCCCATTTAATCCTCACAACACAGCTCCCTAAAGTAGGTATAATAATCATCATCCCCCTTTTACAGGTGAGAAAATCATGATACAGACAGTTGAATAATTTGCTAAGTCACCCTGCTAGCAAGTAGAAAGAGCTAAGATTCAAACCCAGGAAGTTTGAGAACCGCTGCTGTAGAGCCTAAGACCATCGGAAAACACAGATATTTACATTATGATTCATTAACAGTAGCAAAATTACAGTTATGAAGTAGCAGCGAAAATAATAATGGTTGGGGGTCACCACAACATGAGGAACTGTATTAAAGGGTTGCAGCATTAAAAAGGTTGAGAACCACTGCTCTATAGACCATTAACTTAATTAACAAGCTGGTGGGCTCTTTAGGATCTACTGCCCAGCAAGAATCTTTGTCTTTGTATCACTCACAAGATATTCTAATGCTCAGACAACACTTCCACACTGTGACAGGATTACATTAATGGTGGGGTAGCAACCAATCTTGAGCACTCACCCACTCTTCCCAGCATGGCAGATCCCAGAACCTAAGTGACAACCCAGGCCCAGGAGCAGGGGCACCAGAAAGTTTCCATTCTAGAAGAAGAGAAAGCTATAACCATGGGTGGAAAAAGCCCCATGTTCCTTCTTGGACCCTGAAGACCCATGAGACAATTTCCTCATATTTTACGCTATTCAGTGAATCCCAATTTTAGTATGAACCAGCAATTGTTCAGAAGAAAGTCAAATGGAAGAGTTATTTAAGGTATTAACTAAAAGATAAGTGAAAAAGTTGAGCATGAAAGTAAAGCTATCTCATACAGTGCTTAATTAGAAAAGTATTTTAAACATTGTAAATATTCACACTTGGAACATCCCAAATATTTGCATAACTTTATTCCAAGAGGAGTCTTCACAAACTTTCAAAGGTTATAAAAAGACTTGGGTGTTGTTTTCCATGTGCTTGTTTTTTTTAGCAGAGTTCAGGAATTGTCTGGCAAACCCAAAATGAGCCGTATTTTCCTTCGATGAGTGTACCAGGATTTGCCCTCATTTCTGATCTAACTCCCCACTCTGCCTACTTGGCACACTCGGTACCTCCTCTCCATCCAATTATGTACTGAGCCCCAACTGGGCACTGTATTAAGGGTCAAGGCTACAGAAGGGCCACTAGCTTGAATTCTAGTGGGCAAGGCAGTCAGTAGACAAGTGAATGTTTATGGGTTGTGGTTAACAACATGAGAGAAATACACAGGAGTGCCTGTTAGATGATAACAGAAGGGAAGGCTGCTTCAGGATGGGAAGATGGAGGCTTGGAAAAGGAACACTGTAAATGATGGAATTATTTTTATTCAACTTTCATTGCTGATTTAGGCCAAGCACATACTTGTATTTACCTCTACTGCCTAGAGAGCCAAGGCTTAGATTTGTATGTGAAGATACAATCTTCAGCTTTCAGATCTTCAAATAAAATATGACTCTGACCTAAAGTGTAGACATCATCTATGAATATAAATAGGAGCAATTTCCTATGCTGAACATGGCTCAAAGGTCATTTGTTGTTTGGTCGTTGAATCGTATGTTCTTACATAGTTGCACTACAAAAATCAGCAGGACATTTGTTTTGAATTATCAGAGAATTCGAATCTTGGCAGCTTCCACCCCTATATGTAGAGTAAGGGTGTCTGAGACATAGGCAACTCTCTTAGACATTTCCTGAGGCTACGTTAACCACTTCAGGCAAGTTTCACAATGTGCAAGACCAATGGAGATGCTTCAGGAAGGAAAAGTGCACGGTGGTGGTACATCCAGAAGACTAAACCCACAGGAGCCTGCACATCTGAGGAGGGACAGACTGGTAGGTGCTGTTAACATGCAATAGTAATCCTGCCTTCACCATCAAAAACAAATCAACCATGAGGCAGCAGTACAATGTGAACGTTTCCTTATTGCAGTTCTAATGCACATGCTTAGGAATGTGGCATGTGTCAGTATGGTTTGCTGAGGACAAGTGTGAGAAAAAGTGGTGTTGCTTGTTGCAGTATAGTAGGGATTCACAAAATATCCTCCATGGAGCAGTCACATGGGATAATGAAGAGCCAGGGGTGCTGGAATCCTCCAAGAGATTCACCACGCATGTGCTCACATCCAAGCCCACTAGTAAAGAAACCTGTTATTTCCCTAAATTAATTGACTGTGGAACCTTTTCCTTTGTAACATCCTGTTGTCTTTTATCATTTGTTGGCTGCCAAGCATCTGAAGCCACTTCCTAAGTTTAGGGAATTCCCAGCTGTGTGAGTCTTCCGGGAGGCAAAGCCCAGCTCTCACCACAGAAGGTGAAGGCAGGTAGTCCCCTGGCCTCACTTCCTGGGAACCAGGGTACCACGTCAGGGCCAGTGGCCGCTCCTGGAACTCTGACTCTGAAGCAAGCAGCAGAGAAGCAGGAGCAGCAGAGATGCGTTCCAGTGGCATGACAGGCACGAGCAGTAGAGTGCAGAGCCATTGGTGGGCAAGAAAAGTGTTAAGTGACCACAAATGGTGGCAGTGGTCCCCACCGGGTTGCCCCCCCAGCATGGTTTTGGCTGGGTTAATGGCCTTTTCCCTTGGCTCCCGATCATTTTCTCAACCTGTCCTCCTCTTCCCATTATGACTGTAAGTTCAGGTACCCTTCTTTTCCTTTTTAAGTCACTCAGGGTCAGATTCTGCTGCCTGTAAATGAGAATTTTGCTATTACTTGTCCCTTAACATCAGGCAGGACTGCTGTTCAGCAGAACTACTTTTGGATGTGCTGCATGCTCAAGCTCCATGGCCCACCTAGTAAGCTGGACACTCTAATGATAATATAGTGAATTTTCTGTCTTCACTACCTTGGTGCCCAGACATTAATACAGCTTCCGGAAGAGATTTACTACAAAGTATGCAGTTGATGAAAAAAATTTCTCAGAAAGAATTGCATCTCTGGTATCACCTCTATATCATTTCATAGGTCTCTTGTAGTTTCCATCTCACTTCATCTGATTTGAACATAAACCCTCCTCCCTGATCCTCCCCCACACCACAGTCATTTAGTATTAACCATTTTTTGTCCTTAAATTTAATCTACCACCTCTCTTAGGGCTAGTGTGTGTTTTGTTGTGATTATGTGCGCTGCAAAACTGACAGGCACAAAATGATAATTGTGCAAGACAGGTGCTTCAGTCAACAGAAGATTTTAAGCTACTTTATTTTTTTAAATGCTTAAATTCAAAACAAAATATGTCAGACGAAGTTTTTAAGAATGAGACTCAAGTTCAAATGGACCACTTGAGTAGTAGCGGAGATGGAATCCTCCAACATCACTGACAAGGGGCTGAGGGATATGAGCATACAGGCAGCTATGAATGTCAGCACCTGAGATGCTATTTTCCTCCCTCCTTATTTGGTGAAAGCACTCTCATATATTCCCTAATAATATCATATCATGATGGTAAACTTGACATATTTCTCCCCAGTGTGGATGACTTCTGGACCTCTGTTTCAAATAACCCATCATCAAATCTGATAACTTTCGATATTGTTAATTTTATCATTTTGATCTGGCACTTCACATGTGATAATGGACAAAATGGGATTCTCTGCTTGTTACTAAAGAAAACCTTGATTTCTGAGCATAACTCATCAATACCTATTTGGTAATATCAGTTTATCCACCTGTCCTCTCAACCGGAAGAGATGAGGGGGTTAAGGGATGGGAAGAGATTAACCTAAGAGCTTGTATGCATAGCCCATGGACACAGACAATTGTATGATAGCCTGGGATGAGGTGGGGCTGGGTGGAAGGGGACAAAAGGGAGAAAAATGGGGGACATCTGTAATACTAGTAACAATTTTTAAAAATACTTGGTTAATAAAAAAGAAAACAGGGAGTTTACACTGTGCCTATTAAAAAATTTTAACTAAAACAAAAGAATTCTGGCAAGTTCTTAGTCTTTTTTACTTTGCATTCAAAATATATGTGACCGAAGAATTCATCCTATTTAAAGAGATAATACTTTAAGATATTAACTCGGATGTTCTTTCCCTTTAACACCCCTCCTTGGGCTGCAAACATATTCCTGACAGGGATGGTAGAAGAAGGGTTTAGAGGGTCAGAAAGAAAACAGAAGACATAATTCTTAAGAGTAAAGCTCAAAAGCTAGGAGTTCAGGTATTTTAAAAAGAGAATTAGAAAGTAGATCTATGAGTCAGAACTGAAGTCTTTTCCCTTTCAAACACCCACTACAGATCTGATAGGCACAAGGCTACAGCTCTGCAGGACACCAGAACGAAGTGGCTAATTCTAAGGGCCAGATAACATAATGCACATCTCCAGGGATATCAATAAGAACATCATCAGAGGACAAGGAACAGGCAAATCACATTGATGTAAACAGCCCCCTTCCTAACGCTTAACACCAACCTGAGGGGCAATGAAGTTTTTATAAAAGAGGGGGAAAGTCCCAAATATAGATAATGTGTCACCTGAAGTGATTGAGAAATGATGATAGTTGACTGAGTTTACCTAAAAGTAACAAGATCCTATTTTCTGTATTAAGACAAGTGGATGCTCAAAGCCAGAAATAAAATTTTCTTACCTAAACAAACTACTCTACACATCTGAACTTGAGAATTGTGAAGTTTGTACCCATTTTACTTACTAGTAGATTTATGGACAGGACTTAGGTCTGAGTGCAATCCAATTAGAACTAGCCTTTCTGATCCACCTAAACTTTTCAGTCTTCAGTCTTCAGAGATTGTGGAACTGGGAAAAGGAGAGGGATGGAGAAAGATGCTGTAGGACAAGGCAGCACCTGGAAAAGTTATGAGAAGTCCAAGTCGGAAATGAAGAAAGGAAATGGGAAGAGCACAAAGAAGAATGCGGCATCATCTGTCTTCTCTGAAGTCCCAATGGGGACCGATTCCCTTGCTCATCACTTATGCAGGCACTGGGGCAGTGCAAGAGAGAAAGGTCAGGAGGGAGGATGCGTGCGCAGAGATGGCTACAGATGGTTTGGGAGAGCTGGACTGGATGCAGGCTTTGCAGGAAGCCTCTAGCTTGGAAATAGTGACTGAGAAATTCACAAGTAAAACATTTTCATGTACCGTAGTATAAGAAATATACATGGTGAGTTGGGTGATGAAACTAGCCTCAATACATGCCTTGTATTGGAGTTGACAGAGAGATATTATCATCACCCTGGATCAAAAGTCTGATAACTCATTTCTGGTATTCTGGCCCAATTCCAGGTCCGGTAATTAATTCTACTTACCTAACTCCCCCAGGAATATCTATGAAGTATGTTTTTCATCCTTTCTGGCCCCTGGTTATTCCCTATTCTAAATCTCTGGTACCAGAGGGATGGTGAGACATGGTATGCTAGTATGTATCATCTACCTGAGATCTCTGAATGAGGAGTGCTATAGAAGTGCAAATTGATCTTAGCAAGAGCAGGCCAGCATTCCTTCAGTGTTAAACTGTCCCAATTGCTTCCCCTGATATAGGTCTCCCCTCCTTATTTGTAAGTACTTCACATTTATCTTGTTGTTTTCCCACTTGCCTTGCTGTAAGAACCTCAAATAAGGAGTATGTCTTCTCTTTCTTTGGTAGCTTTCATCAAATAATAAATATGCTACAGAGCTCAGTGATGGATTGCTTAGTCCCATGTTCACAAAGCCACAGCAGAGTCCTGCCTCCTAAGGGCTGTCATGATCTCATACCCCAGAACCCTCCTCACCAGTCCTTCTTGCCAATCTATCTAAATAAAATAGCTATTAAATTGTTTTCCTGTCTTTCTAACATGGACAAAATCTATAAAGAGGAAAATATGAAGGGGTGGGTGAACAGCATGAGCAAAATAAGGAAGGGAGTGCCCATAAAAGGGTGACACTTAGTGAGTAATTACAAGCATTTCTGAATGTGTGCTTACAGCCATGAATGAATGAAGTGATCAACTAACCGATGGAGGTGTACAAGTCAGGGCCCTTTGTGGCTGCAGTGACATAAATTCAGTTAGCTCTAGAGCCTAAAAGGAAATGTATTGAGCCTCAATTCAGAATCCGGGGAAAGCCGCACCCCAGCTGCACTCAGGGCAGGTGTTTGCAGCTGGGCCTCAGGAGCAGAGGGAAACAAGCACACTCCGACCATCGCCAAGCTCTATGTCTCTACACAGCAGCTTCATCGCCCCCGCCTTTTTTTGACTCTCTAGACAAGGTCTCCAACAGCTCTAAAATGTTATCCCTACAGTTTATTAATCACCTGGAGAGAGAGAAATCCTAAAATGAGCCCTAAGGCCACATGACCGAGTAAGGTCCTCCTTAGCCCAGCCAGAGTCGGGTATCCACCTCAGGACCATAGGACATTATTACCCGGAAAATGTGAAAGAGGAGACAGAGTGAGGTTGCTGGGTATACAGTCCCCATGGTCAACGATCGACTGGAGGAGGAAGCAGAAATCTAAGAATGGACTAAACAAAGGCCACAGACTACATAGGGTTGGGTGTGTTGTAGTCTACTATTCTGGTTATGTCAGTTGGAATGAAGGAATGTCAGTGGCTAGAATTTGTCTCTGTTGCCTCTATAAAGCCACCAGGTTGCTAAATGGGGAGCACTGAGACTCCCCCAATCCCCAGCCAAAGTGACTGACAGCCTCAGGGATGCTGGAGAACGCTCCAGCACTCGCATAAGGGGCCTTCCCAAATTTGGGGGGTTTCTACCCAGGCCCACAAAAGCCCCCCTGCCAGACCTCATGATCCTCAACTTGCAGAGATGTTGGGAAAAGAGATTGGTGGGTCAAAGAAAAAGGCAACCACAGATGCAGGGACCTGCATGGGGAGGCCAGCAGAGTCAGTGAGGTGTTGGCATGGAAGACAGAGAAAGTGGGCTGGCTGCTGGCCCAGAAACAGATCACCTCTTTAGGTTCACTCTAGCCCTGTGACTCCCAAACCTTTTCAGAACCTCCAAGCCCAGGCCCCAAGGCAGGCCACGTGGCTGTGAGCAGGTAGTGAGGTAACCAGGAAGGATCTGGCTTTTTGTCTAACGCTTGGCAAGTCACATCCACCCTTAGCTTCGACTTTGTAAAATTAAAGACTGTCCCATGTATTTGCCATGGTTTCTTCTGTCTCCATAGTTACAGCTTCTATCCCTGTGATAACAGCTAACCTTGGCAGGTGGCAGGAGTAATAGATTCACAGGTAACACTGCAGCAAGCGACCAGCAAGGTGGGAGGCAATCTTTTAAAAATCTTTAGCGGTGGCATTAAAATCTACTGCTCCTGCCTCTGACCAAATTTCCTCACCAGCCCATAACTGTGATTTTCTTACCTTGGTTAGAGTCAAGAATTTTGAGGCCTAATGCAAACACTGCAATGATTTGGGTTTCACGAGCTGAAGTATAAAAGGCCCTGGTCCCAGGGCGATGAACTGGGGTTTCACAGGCAGTGTTTCGAACCAGCGCTGTGCTGCGTGGATTCAGTTACTGCAGTTATGATTTCATTAGCTTCTCTGATAAATAATGCAACAACTTTAATGATGCATTTCCTCTTTTGAAAAAAAAACCCACAATGGAAACTCCATTTCATAAAGCAAGGAAGAACAATAACTTCTGTTTAATTTTTATTACTTTTAAATTAATCTGTAAGGTTTTAAGAAGCAAAAACCATCTTCTGGGGGGCAGAGGGAGTCAGAAAAAAGGATTAACCTGTTTAAAAGGTGCAATCACTTCTGGGTGCGTGCAGAATAGATATAGGTCAGGAAGCAGCATGAAAGCCCCACCTTCCTCAACTGAGCCCTTTCTAGATCACAAAAGGAAAGTGGTCCTGCCAAATTAAAACCCTCCATAACAATAAAACCTGATTTAATGCAGTCATTATTTTTCCATTAAATCTGAATATCATCTAATGCATGGATGTTATTTTAAACCTACCACACTAATGCAAATCCAGCATTACTTGTAAATCAGACCTAACTGTTCTATCAGTTGTCATTACTGCTGTTGACAATCACAATACTTCTTCCCCAAGGACACCATCGCCTCAACCCCCAACTCCAGAGATGGAGGCAAAGCATAGAGGAGATGTATTTTTCATTTCAAACAGAGAGCTGCTCACTGAAGTGTACAGGTTGGGTCAGTAACACTCTGGAGGTCTCGGCTTAATTTGATTCAACATGTAACCCTTGCTTCTCCAGGCCACACTAAGCTTCAAAATAATAATATTAATAATCCAAGGTGAGGGTTAGGAACAACCTGGAAAAGAGAAACCCCTCTATGTATTTGAACCAGAGGGGATTCAGTGCTGAGAATTGGTGACGCAGGGGATGGAAGTGGATGGAAATTCTAGAAGCCAATGGGAGACAGTGGTGCACCCAGAGATTGGCAACCACAGGCAGCTGTTGCCACACCTTGGCTGGAGAAGCAGAGGGAAGATGAAGGGGCACCAGGGCACATGGGGCAGGGATGCTGGGAGGGTTCTGGAACTACACCAGGCCTGGAGCCACACAGTGGGATTTGGAGCCAGGGACCCAGAGGAGACATTACCAGTGTTTGGTGACCACAGAGCCACAGCTCTTTTAATCAGCCTTAAGTGATGAGCCCTCCATAAGCCACAGAGTCTCCCTCAACCCAGAGTCTGTGGCATGGTGGGTATCAAGGTCGATTCCCCAGCACTTAGCCCACCCTCTGTGGAGAAACCATAGGGACTGGGAGGGATTGTCTCTACCCAGGCCTCAAGCTCAGGTTTCCATTGGTTCTGCCTAAGCCCCCTCTACCATGAAGGCTGGTTCAGGGATGGTCAGACAGGGCATGTATCACCCTCATCATAGTGACTGACTCAGGGAGACCTGGTGTTCTAAGAGGGCTATTCTGCCATTGTAGGAAAGAGAAGCTGTGGATGAAGAAACGTGGCCCTGGAACTGATGGCAGAGAACTTGGGCTGCCAGCCTGGGGGTGAAACAGCTACCTGAGGAGGGCAAAACTGAAAGAACCATGGAGAAACTGAGTCACAGCCTTGATGATGGCATAAGCCTTGAGAAAAAACCAACCCCTCCTCCCACTCTCACAATTTCAGTTACATGGGACAGCAAATTCCCTTGTGGTTTAAACCATTTGCGTTTTCTGTCGCTTGAACAAGAACCCTAACTGATAGAACCAGTTGCTTCTTCAAAGTTTTGGCACATGGTAGATGTTAATAAATAATTGCTTGCTATTGTTTTCTTATATAGCTATTGAGAAATATATACCAAGCTTTGAGGGAGCTGGAGTGGGGGTCCCTGGCTCTCCTAGCATGACGTTGTTTTATATTTGATTCCCAATATTTATAATCCACACTAACTGTCTCCAACATAAGTCATGCATATCTACCATTCCTCTCAACCTCAGTGTGACTTATATGCCATCAGTGTTTATGTTTTATTATCTTAGTCCACAGATCAGACATCATTATCAGTGTTTTACCCAATCATTATGTGTTTATGTTGACTTATATTTACCAGTTTATATGTTTTCCCTTCCTTCCTGCATCGCAGACCTTCCACCTGGGATCATTTTCATTTTCCATTATGGAAATATCCAAACTTCCTTTACAGATAAACACAGTGTTTATTTGCCTGAAAAATAGCTTTAACTTCAAAAGACAATTTTATTAAATATAAAATATAGTAAATACATATTCCCCAGATATAGACTTAACACAAGTATTATTTTACGATCTTTTGACTTCCATTGACACTATTATATGTGTAATTGTCATTCTTTTGTAAATGATTTGTCTCTTCTCTCTACCTTCTTTTCTCCTTCTCCTCCTCCTCCTCCTCCTCCTGTGTGTGTGTGTGTGTGTGTGTGTGTGTGTGTGTGTGTGTGTGTGTCCTACCATTCTACTATGTTGTTTCTAGATAAGTATTTTTCTTTATTTATTCCATTTGGGGTTTATAGGGCTTTCTGAAACTAAGAATTGGTGTTTTTAAATTCTTGAAATACTAAGCCATTTTTTACTTTGAATGTTGCTTCTCCCTCATTCACTCTCTATCCTTGAATTTCCATTAAACATATAGAGTGGAGCAAAACTAGGTTTATAGTTGTTCATATAGAAAATAATACAATAATTAATAAATAATAATATAAGAATAAACTGTTTCAGTACTCACAACTGTACACCTACTTTTGCTCCACCCTGTATGTTAAACCTGTTTCACATTTTCTATTCCTTTGTCTTTTCTTTTTTTTTTCTGTATTTCATAGAATTCCTTCACCTCTATTTCTCAGTTCACTTATTCTCTCTTCAGCTATGTCTTATCTGATATTTAGATCATCCAATGCATTTTTAATATCAACTGTAATGTTTTATTCAGTCTTGGAAGTTTTTAATATCTGCTTACTGATTTTAATAGTAGCTTTTTCCATACTCATAGTTCAATCCCCTTTTTTCATTTCTTTTTAATCTCTCTGACCTTATATTTACTTCCCCTACTTGACTCTTCCTCAGCCATCCTGATTTCCCTTCTATGCCAAGCATACTCCCACCTGTGCTCTGACTGACCTCCCTGTAGAATGTTTACAACTGACTCAAAGAAATGCACAACTTATTTCTTCACTTCCTTGAAGTTTTTGCTCAAATGTCACCTTCTCATACATATTCTTTATACCCACCCCAGCTTTCTTTATCCTTGCAGTACATTTTACCTTCAAAGACTATGTAGTTGATATATCTCATTTGAATATAAATGTTTAAAAGGCAGCACTATTTTCTCTTTGATTCTTTTCATTATTGTGTCTTCAGTGCCTACAATAGTTAGTATCTAACACTCAAAGAACACAGAATATATTTGTAAATATTAAATACACTTACTTTATCTGTTGTGTCCAATAATCTTGCTTACCACTTTTAATGCATACTGCTTTGTTTTCTTGGGCTCAAGTTCCTTGGATTTATATATGTGAATTCTTAGAGGTCCAGGATGAAGCTATGTTAGCCCAGAGATTGACATTTGCTTCTGCTAGGCATCTTTGATTATAATAAATTCATGGACTTGTTTAATATAAGTTATTTTTTGAAGTTTTTCAGACTGCATACAACATAGTTGCTAGATATATAAGTAAAAATTGATCAGAAATGCAAATCTTGTGATACTTTAATTCACCTCCATAAGGGCAAATCTTGAAGGCAAAAAAAATGAGTGAGAACAAAGAATAATTACTACATATATGTATAAAAACTTAGATCCCTGAATAGAAAAATAGGTTTCTTTGTATGTTCAAAATAAATCAAATATTTGGCCACAAGGAAAACCTTTATAAATTTTAAAAGGAGAGAGCTTTAGAGGTCACATGCTTATTCATAAGCTTAAAAATAATAACAATATCAACTACCTGTAAATTAAGGAACAACCCCATCCAATCCTTGTATCAAAGATGAATTAAAACTGAAATTTCAAATGATCTAGAAGGTCATTAAAATGAGACTACTTTATAACAAAATCTGTGGGACACAGCAAAAGCTGTACTTTAAAAAAATTATAGTTTTAAATGGCTTCAAAGGCCAAAATTAAAGATAATTAGGGTTCATCTTAATAAATTAGAAAAAGAAAAATTCAGTTTACTAGAGCTAGAAAGAAAGAGATAAAAAATATAAAAGAAAGGAGAAAAGATAAATAAAACCAAAGTCTCATTCTTTGAAAAGAGCAATAAAAAACATAAGCCCTTGTAAGCCTAATTAGGAAGAGTTGGGGGGGGGAACACATTTAAATCAGGAATGAGAAGTGAGACATAGCCACAATACTGAAAAGACTGAAATAATCATGAGAGAATGTTCTATGCAAATTGATGGCAATGAATTTCAAAATGTAGATAATGGATAATTTCCTGCAAATTTTCAATAGAAAACTTGATTAGGGCAGTTATAATAGAGGAACTGGGAATGTGATTTAAGGTCCTATTTCAGAATGCAACTTTCAACACAAACATAGCAACTTCTAGGGCCGTAAAATACACAGATGCTTCAGGGAAATTCCAAAGTAAACAGCCTTAGAAGAGCATGACCCCACACTCTTCCCTTGAACACTGTATAAAACTAATAGGGTAATCAGGCCCAGATTACACATCACATTGAATCTTACTGGGATCCCTGGATTCCAGAGCTCGCTTAGGGGCAGATTAATTGAAAGATGCTGAGAAGATAACAACCTATGAGAATGTTGAGTCTCTTTGGAATCAGTAAGCCAGAGAGGTCATATAAGCTTCAGGTAAATCCAAGAGACTGGGACCTCTTGGTTGCAATGCTTCACTTGGAAATCCCAACAGTTCCACAAAATGTGTCAATTGTTAAATCCAGCCTTGTCAAAATCTACATTTCTGAGCTATTGTTGGTATTGGCCACTTCTTGAGAAAGTGTCAACATCATGATCACATGATTACTGTTCAGATGGAAACATTTAAAAACTCGTGAAAAGGAGAAATTAATGATAATGCAGTCTCCAAGGTCAGAGTCATGCATTTCAATAAAAGTTTACCTCCTTCCAAAGCAAAAAGTGACATTGAAGTACAGTTTCTGGTGGTAGAGTGAAAGGAAAAAATTAACCAGCGTATTAATCAAGCTGGGCTGCAGAGATCATGCATTATAGGGGAACTCTTTTTCTTAACTGTAGCTCACCATTGAAGCATGGAAATTGTATTATTGTGTTTTGCACAGGGTGACGTCCTGAAACAGAGACTCTGGCTAAGCTGTGCCTTGAGTCCTGACCCACAAAAACTGTGAGATAATAAATATATGTGTCATTTTAAGCTGCTAAATTTGGGATTTATTTGACTATCTTATCCATCCCTCTCCTTGGCCTCCATAATGCCTGTAGGCACCTATTATTATACATATATATTACACATACATTTGAATCATCATCTGATATGTCTGCTTCTTTGACTGAATGGGTGCACCTTGGAAGAAAGGAACTATGTCTTAATCATATTTATATTTTCAGTGCTAAACGTGATACCTGATACACAGTAACCACTCAATAAATGTTTGTGTGGTGGGTATCCATATAAGTCCAAAAACGTGTCTTGAATAAATCAATATAATATCAAGTTTAAGCCCCAACCCCCTTCTCCAGGATGGCAGGAAATGTACTCTCAGTTCTTCCTTAGTTTTCCTTCCTCCTTCCTAAAGGTCATGCCAAAAAAAACAAAAAAACAATATCTTACACTCTGTCAAGGCATTAGGAATAGGGGGCTCCACCACCTGTCTGCACTGGTTGTTGCTAAGATATTCACTATCTCTCTTTACAGCCTCTTCTGGTACTTCTGCTCCAGGCATGGGACATAGGAATCAGATGTATCGCCTAACCATTTCACTCTGGATATGTATCACATCCTGGGAGATCTTACAGAGAGCAGGATCTGGATCCCCACTACTTCTGGGGCTCTCTCTTTCTCACCTCTTCCTCCCTCCCGCCAAGGGCCATCTGCCTTCTCTTCTGGGAGAGAGAGGGTTTCTCCAAGACATACTGTCTAACTCACCAAGTTCACCTTTTTGCCTCCTCTGCAAGCATTCTAACCTCTAACATCCCAAGGGCTCAGACTTTTAGGCAACAAAAGCCAGAAATCCTTGCTGCCTTCCACTGCTTTCAGCCCTAAGGTAAATCTTCTCTGAGACAATGAAGTATAGCTAGGACCTGCTCTGAAGGGAGAAAAGTTCTGCTCTGAAGAGGGAAATCCATGCCTTTGCATCTCAAATATTAACCAGTTTCATTTTGGGGATGAATGTGTTAATTGATTGATCAAATAAGAGAAGGAATAATAACAAAGCAAGGGTATCTAGGTAGAGGGAGTCTAAGTAACCAATAAAGAGTTAATCATCCATCTAACTGAATCATCAGTAGTAAACAGGTCAAGTCCTTGGACATAAGAGGAGGAGGAGGAAGAACACAGGCAAATAAGATCTACAGATAATTTTGGAACCATCAGTTTAGGTCATCAACTTTAAACTCCTAAATTCCAAATCTTTCTCTAAAGCTACTGCTGACTGATTTCAATTTCACCCTCCGTGAGACACTTTTTATATGCCTTCTTGATTTTAGCACACCTGTGGTGGATGTGATGCCATCTTTCCATTCCAAGAGTCGCATCTCAAGGGCCTCCTTCTCTTCTGCCAGCAGCCTCTCTTCTAGTCTTGGAGGACCACTCAGCCTACGCTCAGGCTTATCCCAGAAGCAGGGAGGAGTTACCATCCCAGGGCAACCCTCTGCCACTCAGTCACATGAGTTGGTGGGTAAATGTCTCAGGCCGCTGACATTCAGGACAATTCTGAGGTGCCTTCTACATAGTTCCTCAGAGGTCCCCAGGAACTGAGCATCAGTTGCCCACAATGGCACATTCTCTATTGGTTTTTTCTCCTCCCTTTTACTCCCCACTCCCACACTCCGGCTTCTTAGAATCACTTCCAAATAAACTACCTGACTGTGGTTCTTCTTTTAGGGGAAACTCACTAAGACAACCTTCTCCCCATAGCATTTTTGCAGGGCGGTGGGGGGGGGGTGCTAATGAGGAGTGACCAACCTAAGAAGTAAGTTCTAGACTGCACAAAGGCATGGGGAGGTGAAGTTGGAAGAGATCCCAAACTAAGAAAATTGGACAATCCACTACAGAGCCATTCCAGTGTTGTAAACTAGCCTGTAAAAGTTAATCTAGGCAATGTCTGGACCAAGTTCAAGAAAAGGGACACACAGCTTCCTGAATCAGGGTTTCGACAGATCGCTGACCGTGAGTGTGAGCTCAGGCTCTGACAGCACTGCTTGAGTAATGCAAACGCTGATGCACTGGCCACACTGTGACCTCACCCTCAGCCTCTCAAAGTGGAACAGCAAGAGGAGAGGAGTGCTTAGGCAGCTCTCTGGGAAGAGGAACAATGCCAGCATAAACTGAGAGGTGTAAGCAATGAGGCTGCTGGGAAAGATTAGAGCATCTAGAGCAAGTCAATGAGGTCACAGTCAAGGAAAGAAAGAGAAAGGGAGGAATGAGGTCAGGCACTTCCAGAGCCCTTCAAGGTGCTTGGCGCTGGGCTAGGAACTTGGCTTATATAACCTGGTCTTCCTCAGCCACAAAAGTCCAGGGTTGAATATGGGCACATATTGTTTCTAAATGTAGGTTTTATTATTATTCGGGTATTGTGAGGCCAACATATTAGGAGATGACCATCACTGAAAAGATAGCTATCTATTCATAGTTCCCAAGAGCAGGGGGCATGCCATACCACACAGGGCCACATGGGAAAATATTAGGATCCGTAGGAGGCAGAGCGAGTTTGAGTAGATGGCATGAGCCGCTAGTGTGGCTTCCATAGGCATGAAGGAGTGAAGAAGGGCAAGAATACTTTCAGTGAGCTCTGGGGTATAGGGAGTGTCCTGAGTTGCTGGTACCTGGCCCTGGAATAATTCGGGCAGGGGGATAGTTGATAGTTGAGAACCTGATAAAGAAGGTGATGGGGGTCTTGGGTTCAGATTGGTTAGACTGCATAGAAAAGGCACTCTCCCAGATGAGTTGTTTGCTATCTCTGGGAATTAGCTAACCCTTAGAGGGGCAATCTCTTTCAGTGTCAGCAAAGCCTCAAGATGTCAAAGCATCTGAGTAAAAATATATGCTCAACACACATATTAAAAGTAAGAATCTGCATTTAATCCACTCTTACCCTACCTGCTACTGCAGCAGCTCCAGCCCCTACAAAGGCTTTCCCATTATCTCTGGCATGCCTAGTGGGGTTAAACATGTGTTTGGCAACAAGTCTGGGCATTCACCACATAGCAATTGCCATTTTCTTCCTCTCTTGCTCTAATTATCCTATATAATAAAAGCCTAATATTAAGCTAAGTGTCTAGTCATTCAATCGATCATTCAACCAATCAAAGCGTAATATGCTAATGATATGTTAAGGCTGCTCAACCACTCACTATGATGTGCACTGAGCAGCAGGGGGCAGACAGTTGACTTGTTGACCAGTTGCTATGACGTGCACTGACCACCAGGGGGCAGATGCTCCAACTGGTAGGTTAGCTTGCTGCTGGGGTCCGGTGGATAGGGACTGAGCGAGATGGGTAGGACACGCCCTGGAGCCTTCCCACAGTCCTTCCCTGGCTGACCAACCTCCCGTGTCCCTCCCTGGCCCCGATTGTGCACCAGTGGGGTCCCTTGGCCTGGCCTGTGCCCTCTCACAATCTGGGACCCCTCGGGGGATGTCGGAGAGCCGGTTTCGGTCTATCCCACAGGCCAGGCCAAGGGACCCCACTGGTGTACGAATTCATGCACCAGGCCTCTAGTGTGACAATAAAAGCCTGTAAAGCTATGAGAAGACAAGGGCACCACACTTTCCCATTGCTTCTGGAGTCTACCATCAAGCTGCCTCCCACCAGGCATCATGGTTGGTTCTGCTAGGTATCAATACTTCTGCTGAGTGCAGCCATCTCTGGCACATCCACTAGGTTTCACTGTTTCTATCAGAGATTAACTACTTCTGCCCCTTCCTACCCATGGGAGGCACCATGGACACCTCTGCTGGAGATCAGCAACCCCAACATAGCAGCATTTCCACTGTCTCTGTGGTATATTATTATCCTTAAGTTTGATGGTATCCAGGTCAAAGGAGAAAGCATTCTTTCTCCATTTATTATTTGACATTTGGTTGAGGTATAATAAAAAGTATGGTGGCCAATATATATTAAGTTTTCAACTTAAGCCAAGGTGCTGGTCACATAATAATACCCTCCCCCAAAAAGCAGCCCCATCTTAATTCCCAGAACCTATGAATATGTTCCCTTACATGGCAAAAGGGACTTTGAAGATGTGATTAAATTAAGGATCCTGAAATGGGGAGATTATCCTCAATTATCTGGGTGGGCCCACTGTAATCAAAAGAGTCCTTATAAGTGATAAATGGAGTCAGGAGTGTCAGAATCATAGAGACATGCTGGCTTTGAAGATGGAGGGAGGGGCCACAAGCCAAGGCATGCAAGTGGCCTCTGGAATCTGCAAAAGACAAGGACATGAATTCTCTTCTAGAGCCTCCAGAAAAAAATGCAGTCCTCGTGGTACCTTGATTATAGATCAGTGAGACCCATTTCAGACTCCTGACCTTCAAAACTATAAGATAATAAATTTGTGTTATTTTAAGCCAAGTTTGTGGTGATCTGTTACAGCAGCCAAAGGAAAACTAATACAGTCAAGTTCTGGGCCATATCCTTTACATGCATTATCTCAATCCTCCTAGTGACATGATGAGTAGCACCACTTCATAAGTGAGAAAACTGAGTCATGGCAAGATTGTGCCAGCAGTCCCACACATATTCAGTAGAGGAACCAACTCCACACTCGGGCCACCTGAATTCAGAGTCAGTGGGCTTAACCACTACACAGCATGGCCTCCTGGCAAAGCATGGAGTTGTGCCTAGTATGTTGTAGTATTTTCAGTGAAATGGTAGCAGCTGGCATATGATAGTCCTGCACCTTTGTACCTTATGAAGCCAGAGAAAATATTCATATAATTCAGTCCTTCTCTGCTTCTCCTGGCCTGCAAAGTTCCCATCTCCAGCCCTGTCCAGCCAGAACTCTAAAGGTAATGGGATGTCATTGCTGTTCCTTCCCTCAGCTTCACCCATCTTATCTGGATCAATCATGTGCAAGCATCAGTGTTCTTTACTGAAGAATTTAGCAGATCTCCCAATATGAAGAACAAACATTGGAATTTTACTAAACTTGCTATTACTTTGGAACCCCCCAAGGGAAGACCTTCTAGCCTGATACCTTCTAAAGGAGGGTGCCCAAGGTTGGCACCCTCTTTCCTGACTTTTGGACAACCCCCCATTCCTCTTGAAGTCCTCTTTTAAGTCCCCTCCACATATAGGATCCACTATCTTGGAATTCTCTGCCCCTCCTCGGTCCTTCTTTCTACCATCTTGCAAACTGGGAACTGATGGGACCTTTCTCTGCTCTGTCACTGAATCTGGAGAGGACATCTGTGAGTTCAGGCCACAGGGTCAGGACAACAGTAGTGGTTGCTGCATTTCAGTTCCATCTCCCACCAACAAAGGCCATCTCTGATTTCCTCACTTGCTCAGCTCACCAAGGGGAGTATAATGGCTCTCAGATTCAGCACTGTCTAGCCTGATAAGAGGAGAGCTCATTGCCCTACAGCAGGGCTCTGACTACTTGTGAATAAACAACTCTTTCATACTTGGGCAGAAGACCAATTGGCACTGTCCCAGGTCACACTTAGAAGCACCACCAGACCAGCTGCAATGGATATCCCTTGACCCCTGGAGAAATGACCCTGACTTTGATTCTATAGGAGAGCAGCAGGCAGGGTGCCATTCATCCTAGCTCATCCTTCCTCCAGCTTCTACTTCTAGACTGGGCCAGGAGACAACTGGGCTTCAAACACCATGCTGCTCTTAGACTAGCCCCAAGTTCTGAGACAGTCTGCCTCATTCCTCCTGACTTTGGGCTGCTTTCTCTCCAGGGATGCAAACAGATGACCAGAGGCCTTGAGTCCATGAGTAAATGAGTAAATCTTTAAAGTTCCTTGCAAAGGTCTTTACTGCTACATTTCTTGGAAAGTAGAAAAGTGAAATTTTTATTGTGCTTATTACTGCTTTGGTGACTATTGTTTTTAACTATGCTGATGGCTATCTGGGACTCTATTCCCAGGAATATAGAAGTTCCTACACGAAGTAGTCCTGGGAGGGGTGTGGGGTGTGTGTGTGTGTGTGTGTGTGTGTGTGTGTGTGTGTGTGTGTGTATGAGAGTGTATGTGTAACCTGTTTCCAATGTCCCAAGAACTCTGTAAGTCAGTCTTAATATTGGCCATTTGTCTACCATTCATGTAGGAATCTGAAGCCCTATCAGGGCTTCTCACCTTCCCCACTTGCTCCTTCAGGCAGAAGAGCCAGTGTCCTAACCAAGGCTCCCTCGAGTTCTAGAAGAGAATTTGTTTCTCTGCCTGCAAATAATTTCCAGTGGCTGCCAGAAGTCTCTGAGTTCCTTGGCTCATGGTTCCTTCCTACATCTTCAAAGCCAGTAAGGTAGCATCTCCAACTCTCCTTCTGCTCCCATCATTATCACATTTCCTCTTCCTTTCTCTGTCAGACTAACAAGGACACGGTGATTGCATGTAGGGTCCACCCAAACAATCCAAGATAATCTCCCCATTAACATAATCATAGCTGTACAGACCATTTTTCCACATTAGGTAACATTCTCAGGATTCTAAGGATTAGGACCTGAAAGTCTTTGGGGACCATTATTCAGCCTGCTGCAGAGACATCCCTACCTCCCTCTAAGGTCTGGATAGGGGATCAAATTCTGGCTAATAAATGGAAGGATTTAAACCCAGGTGCTTAGCCTCTGAAGCCCAAGCTTTCTCTAAGCCATCATATTGCTTCTCATGAAGTAGTAGTGAGCTTCTGGATTTAGGGGGTTATGAATTTACCCAGGACCCCCAAGATAAAAATAGGTTTCTGAGCTTCAGAGCCAAGTACCTACTGCCTATACCAAAGGTGACAGGGACACCAGCAGTCCCTCCTTTGTCTGCAGCCCTCTGCCAGATCCCAGGAGTCAGGCTCTCATCCCAAACCTCTGATGGTCAGAGAAGGGAGTGAAGTCGGGCTGGCAGAGGGTTTGGGTGGTCAGCAGAGCTTCCTCGTGGCTTTATAAACACAACTGATGTCCGTTATCCTAGGAGGAGTAGGTCAGGAGTATAGTTTATGGAGGCAGAAGAGCACATCACTGCATTATAAAAATACCTGTGTTGGCCAAATGCTAAATCAAATAATACCACAGCCACAGCTCTGCTCTTTTTGTGTGACATCACATGTAAATCCGAATTTCATGAATTTCACATGCATTCAGTTTATCTTTTAAGCTTTTCCCAGAGATGCAATCTCTTGCCATCTGTGTGAGCAAAACAAATGCAAGCAGTGTCTACCGCACAATCACTTGAAATTCCCAGCAAATATAAATTCCCATGTATTTCAGGCACTTCTTCCTGCTGTTTTTGTTGTGCACAAAAACAACACGACTTGATTTATAAATACTATTACTTAAGATGACTCTCCAAGCAATGCAGAGAAATGTTGGCACTGATATTCCATTTTGAGGGCTGTTTGCCTTTTTCATCAGACAGGTGTACTTAGCTTTACAAAAGATGCATTCCTAAAGAGTTGTCTATACCGTAAATTTTGGACAGCAAATCTTGCTTTAACATTGATTTCCATTATGTTAGAGACGTTCTCCCTAATCTTTTGCTCCGACTTCTTAGTTGTGATGACTGTGCAGACCAGAAGAGAGGGATAGAGTGAGCTTCTTAAGGGCCAGCTACTGTGAACTTGATGGTGAGGCAAAGAGGGACAGAGACACGCCATGGAGAGATATCAAAGCAAGGCATGCTTTTGTTTCAGCAGAGGTTCAGGAGCTGGGGGTGGCTCAGCAGGGCATGGGGGCACCTGTGGCAATGACCTTGCTAGGTTAAGAAGGCAGAGGGGTGCAATAAAAGCACTTGGACTTTATTAATAGATAGTATGCAGGTTTCATTCAGGCCTGGCATTCTCACCCTCAGGCAAGTCAGATATGTTTTCTGAGTGTATTTCTCCATTTTTTAAAGAAGGGTAGGAATACCCTGCAGGTGGTTCTAAGGGTTAGACATAATCTAGAACAAAGGCAGGCAAACTTTTCTTTAAAGGGCCAGATCCTGAGCAGACTCCCCAGATCCTGAGCTTAAAGCCATGAGTGCTAGCTCATCCCAGTCTCTTTGAACCCCTGAGAAGTGACTGGACTTCAAGGTCATTTGAGTCCCTCATCAATGCTCTTTTTGATGTCACCACTATATGCTTTTCAACTTGTTTTAGGGGAACTGTGAATAGCTTTCCAGCAAGCAAGTGTGTGTGTCTTTACAGCCCATCCACATGAGCAGCAATAAAAGAAGCCAGGATAGCTGGTGGGAGGATCAATGGAGCAGGCCTAATTTCTGAGGATCTAACAATTCCCAGCTACATGATCAAGCTGCAATGAGATAAATGGAGGAGAAAACAGCTCTCTGATCTACCTGGGTTAGCACTTGAAACTGCTCAGCTAGAAGCATTTCCCAAGATATCAAAAGCCCGTGTTCCTAAGACCACTTTAAGTTGACGATGCACATCTGTGTCCCCAGGCTTGCTGTTTGCGCTTGTTTTTATAGCATAACAGCAGGGTTCCCACAGCGCTGGAGCCCGGAATCAGAGGGGACCCGCAGGCTTCCATGCTGCAGTGGCTTTTACACATTATGTGTTTCTCTGAGGCTTTCCCTAATGTAACCAACAACCTCCAGCTGCCATTTAGACTACATGGGGGTCCACAGATCTCAGCAGAGAGGGAGGAAAGCCCTGGAAACCCCAGCTTTGAAACAGCTCTCTTAGCCTAGCAGACCAATGACGCAGACACAGCCTTTGATGACTGAGCAGAGTGGGCTAGACAGAAGAAACAGGGTGCTACATAGGGTCCCCATTAATCTTGCAGGGGAGTTTTTGTATTTGTGGATGCATATCCCAGTGCATTGGCCAGAGCAAGGTCATTGAAGATCATGGTCCTAAATCAAGGGGGTTTTACCTCCAAATTCACTAGCCAGGCTTCACATTTGCAGCTACATGCCATCTCTTTGTTCAGATGTTCTCTCCTACTCAATAAATTATATTACCCAAATTTACTCTTCAGACACTAAACTAATGACTCTCTTTCTATGAATGGCTTCTTTTCTTTGTCATTAAGGGCTGGTTGAAAACTTGGAAACTTTGCTTGAATTACCATCAAACCAAGTCGGATAAAGACATAAGGATCTGACAGGTTTCCATTTATGGATTAGACACTCGGGATTTTTCTGGCTTTTAACAGTTTTTCAATCTAACTTGTCACTCCAATTTTCTCCCCATTCCAAGATGACAGCACAAATTGGACATCAACTGTGCACTTAGAGCTGCCCTTCCAGAAACCCGGAGTACCTAATGGTTTGTGAGATTATTGGCTTGTTGGTGTGTGTTTTTCTAGTAAATTCTTTTTAAAATTCCAGGAAATTGGTTAAGTTCATGACTTAAAGAGGAAAAAAAAGTCAATGTCCTTAATTGCTCTCTCATCTTTTAGGGTGTCCCCCTGAGGAAATGGGCATCATCAGACTTGGCCAAGGGTCCAACATCGTCTGCCTTCCTCAAATGTTTCAAATGTACTCACTTCCTTTGGTCAGCAGCCATATGGCACCTGCCTTTGAAAACTTCATTCAACAGGCAATGACCTAGGCCCACGATGCCACAGGCTGGGCCTTGTTCCACCCAAGATGCTTCCATGCACACTCATCATTCAGGTATAGGTTTTTCTCTTCTTAAAAAGTTGCCCTCCTCCCACCCTCAAAAAATAACAGTGGTCATCTCTAATTGGTAGGATTTGGGGAGATTTTAATTTTCTTCTCCCTCACTTATTTTTTTTCTCATTCTATCGTGTATTTCCCATGGAATAAAAGAACCACATATTATTCTTACCTTTGTGATAATCAACCCCCTGCATTTTATCCTACTTTTATCACCCACTTATACATCTCTAAACAACAAACTTTTTAGTTTTGCTTATTTTGAAATTTTGTAAAAAATAATCATCCATTTTTAAAAGTTTATTGAAAGACAAAAATGTGACGATGCGAAAGGAAGCTGTCTAAAGCTACACTATCCAATATAATAACCACATGTGGCTGTTGAGTACTTGAAATATGACCAGTCTGAACTGAGATGAGCTGGAAGTGCAAAATGCACACCAGATTTTGAAGACACACTTTAGTATGAGGGAAGGAATGTGAAATGTCTCATTAGTACTTTTATATTGATTACTTGTTGAAATATTAATGTTTTAGACACATTGTTTTAATATAATATGTTATCAAAATTTACTTCACCTATTTCTTTTTATTTTTTAAATGTGGCCACTAGAATATTTTAAGTTACACATGTGCCTTGCATTATATTTCTATAGGATGGTGCTGGTCTACCAGCTCTTTGAATCCCTTATACTCAAAAACTACAATTCCAATGGAAACTAAAGAGAAAATAAACAAGTGGAACTATATCAAAATAAAAAGCTTCTGCACAGCAAAAGAAACCATCAACAAAACAAAGAGAAAGCCTAATACATGGGAGAACATATTTGCCAATGTTATCACCAATAAGGGTTTAATCTCCAACATTTACAGGGAACTCATACAACTTTACAAAAGAAAGATAAACAACTCAATCAAAAAATAGGCAATGGACCTAAATAATACTTTTCGAAAGAGGACATGAGGAAGGCCACAAGACATATGAAAACATGCTCAAAGTCACTAGTCATCCGAGAGATGCAAATCAAAACGACAATGAGGTACCATCTCACACCTGTCAGAATGGCTATCAACAAATCAACAAATGACAAGTGCTGGTGAGGATTCGGAGGAAAAGGAACCCTGGTGCACTGCTGGTGGGAATGCAGACTGGTGCAGCCACTGTGGAGAACAGTATGGAGTTTCCTCAAAAAACTAAAAATGGAACTCCCATTTGACCCAGTAATCCCTCTTCTAGGAATATATCCCAAGAAACTGGAAACACCAATCAGAAAGGATATATGCACCCCTATGTTCATAGCAGCACAATTCACCATAGCTAAGATTTGGAAACAGCCTAAATGCCCATCAGCAGATGAGTGGATTAGAAAACTGTGGTACATCTACACAATGGAATACTACACCATGGTAAAAAAAAAAGAAGGAATTCTTACCATTTGCAACAGCATGGATGGAACTGGGGAGCATTATGCTAAGCGAAATAAGCCAATCAGAGAAAGATAAATATCACATGATCTCACTCATTTGTGGAATATAATGAACAACATAAACTGATGAACAAAAACAGACCCAGAGACAGAGAAGCATCAATCAGACCGTCAAATCTCAGAGGGAAGGTAGGGGATGGTCGTGGTAAGGGGGAGAGATCAACCAAAGGACTTGTATGCATGTATATAAGCCTAACCAATGAATACAGACAACAGGGGGGTGAGGGCATGAGTGGGGGGTGGGGGGACAATGGGGGGATAAGGACACATAGGTAATACCTTAATCAATAAAGAAAAAATAGAAATAAAAAAATAATAAAATAAAAATATATATTAAAAAAACTACAATTCCAAACATTTGTGATATTTGAATTTTGATTCCAGACTGTTCATTTTGCTGTTATTGTTTTGGTTTTTTTCTTGTTGACTTACCCTTAGTCTAACTCCTTATATTAATATTCCACCCATTTCTCTTCTACAACTCCCCTACCAGCAACCAAAATAAACATTGTGCCAATTTCTCAATGCTTTTGACAAATGGTCAGTCTCTTGTCCTCCAATTCCTTTGACCTTCCCTTCTTTCCCTCACATCCCCACTTCTCCTGCCCACACTGCTAGCACCCTGCTCCTACACTCTCACCCCATTCTTCATCCATGGCTTTGACTTACATATGACAGATCATGGCATCACTCACAGCCAAGAACTTTTACTCTCCATACAATAAAAAGCTTTACATCTTTTTTTAAAAAAAAAAAAAAAAAAAAAAAAAAAAAAAAAAAAAAGCTAATCATCATTTCTACTCTATAGGTGGTTCTTTAAGGAGACAGGGATCCATCTTGGTACCCCTAAAGTCATGATGTGATTGATATACAGAAAGAAGCACTGGATTTAGAACCCGAAGACTTCTCTCTGGTTATGCCTGTGGTTTGAAGCAACTTGCTTCTCCCAGCAGCAGATTTCTCATCTGTGAAGGAAAACTTTTGCACCTAATGGTTTCCAAGTTTCCCTCAATGATAACATTCTATCAGCAAGAAGCTGATTGCTTGGTGGCTTTTATCTAAGTCTCAATTTCCTCATCAGCAAACAAGAACAATAGCAGTACTTACCCTGTATATAATGCTAAGCATATCCTGGGATACCTTTTATTGCAGACAAGCACTGCTGGTTTGTGCCAAGACCAGTAACAGCGCCCTTGGGGACATATTGTGCTCATTCCAATGTATTCCTAAACACAATCATTATGACTTCAAAAAACTATGCTGAATTTATTTTTACTTCCTTGGTTCAGACTTTCCATTTCCTCTCATCCTGGCTGGTTTAGATCAGTTTCCACTGGCAACATGGATGGTGGAATCATGTCTATGCAGAAATCTTTGCAGCTCTCTTCCATCTCGCATTACTGCTTTGTCCAATATCCTTCCAGATGTTTTCTCATCACACCCAACTTAAGTGAAAACAGAATCTTAAATCATCTTCTTCTCACTTTGGGGACACTGCCTCAACTTCTTCATCCCTCAAGTGTGGAGTCCTCTCATTCCCTGGAATAGTTTTCCAGCCCAGCAGAAACCCTACAACTGTACTGTCAAATTTGGCAGCCACTAGCCTCATGTGGCTATTGAGTACTGTAAGTGTGGCTAGCCCAATCTGAAATGTGATGGAAGTGTAAAACACACCCAGGTTTCAAAGAATAAATGCAAAAATAAAAAAGAATGTAAATATCTTATTAAATTTTTTATATTAATTACATGTTGACTGATAATATTTTAGATATATTAGATGAGTAAAAAAAATTATTAAAATTTATTTCACCTGTTTATTTTCCTGTCTTAATGTGGCTACCAGAACATTTTAAATCACATACAGAGTTTGCATTATATTTCTACTAGGTAATGCTGCATTTACAGTGGACAGCTTTTGCTGCTTACTACTCTGGAGTAATATCAGAGCTTTCCTTTCTAACTACTGCAATCGGTAAATTGAACAAATAGGCATCTTGGGTGTAAGAATAAAGCAGCTTTAATTTCTGCTCCCATCATCCTCCAATTTGCTCAGGACGGCTAGCTTTTCCCCTGCCCCTGGCTAAAAACTTGACTTGGTTAGTACTTAGAATGTCAAACACACATACTAGTAAAATCTTCCATCTTCAAAGTTTCAGGCACTCGCCTTTGCTTAGGTAGATCTGTTGTTTAAAAAAAAAAAAAAAAAAAACAGCAGCAATCAGTGAAGGGGGCCGGGCTGTCACATTTCTCCTTCCCCAGTCCCTCTAGCCCTAACTTGCTAACCAGGTTTCTGATTCCTCCAGTGTTGGAGAGCAGGGAGGAGATGAGATGTGGTCCTGTTGAGAGCAGGCTGTGGGCTCTCTGGGGCCTGCTAGTGTTTCAAGCTGGCTCTTCCTCTCAGAGAGATTCCATGAATTCTTTTGAAACCTTCCCTGTTGCTGAGGGCCACTCACCCAATATTCCCTTTGTGTTCTCCTCCAACTCGTGGCGCACTCTATATGCAGCCCAGAAGAATCCAGCAACACTTTACTTCTCTCTGATGAGGCTTCTTCACTCATCCTAACAGCAGTGTTTATTATGATAGAACAATCACAAGTGCAGAAGTCATAAGCACATCTTGAAATGGCTCTGCGTACGCGTATGTGACCATCACCTGCATCAACAAACAGTCTGTTCACTTTTGGAATGGTCTTTCTTGACTGTCCTTTCCCTGGTGCAGCTGCATCTGGTCCAAGGGATGCTCATGAACCCTTTACCCTCACAAATGCTGAAAGGAGATGTCCAGGGCAGGAGCAGCCTCTGCTGCTTCATTCCCACCACCAGAGAAGAAAGCAAGCCTTGTGTTTCTTCAGGTACAAGTCAGACATTTCCTACCCAGCGGCTGGAGACTGAGCACAAGCTCACTGAGTGGACTCATCATCCTTCCACTTGTTTTAGGGTGAGGAAGAGGCATCTCGCACCCCTTTTTATTGGGGAATGGCACTGGGTCTCACAGCACAGCAATGATTCTTGCCAAAGAAATTCTCTTCAAACTTCCTTCATCACCACTCCATGTGGAGAATGGGGGGTTCTAACTGATTCTCAGCTACCTGCTTTGCATATGTTCAACTTGATCCCGTACCTCACTTGGTGTCTTATATTTATCATCTTAGGGCGTCATCAAAATATTCATTTTAATGTCCTGGCACCCTAGCATCTTCTCTTCTCCATTCTCCCCTCCAATTATTTAAAAAATGGGGGAGGTTGATCATTTCCGTCCAAGTACTATCTATAATTCAAGGCTATGGAAAGTTAGTTTCTACCTTCTTACCAAGTTCTGTTTGCTGTGGGAGATTCAAACGGTCTCATCCATGAGGTCAAGTCTCCCCCCATAGCTGCTCATAGTGCAGGACAGTAGCCCAATCAAGGTTGATGGAGAGCAGCTCTTTGGTTCAAATCCAACATCTGCCATTTATCCGCCTCTTGGAGCCTTGGTTTCCCCAACTGCCATGATACTTCTTGCTTTGCAGGGTGGGGAAAAGTGAGGCGAAGTCATGGTGGGTACTTAATGAATGGGTAACTTGTATAACTTTCCATGATTTTTTCTGGCTCACAACATAGTGTTGGTTTTCTTGTCTCTTCTTCCAAATCCCCCCTTAGAGTACTCATTTGTCACATAATTTTTCATAATTATCTCCCATTGAAAACCTTTTCCTGGATCTAAAGAGGGGAGAAGACTCTAAAGTAAGAAATAAGGAAAACTAGCCCAAAATGATATTCATTTTTGCATGCATCAAAGAGCTGAAAAGACCTTGAAATCTCTGCTCCTGACCATGATTATGATAGGTGTCAAGTTCCACCTTCTTTACTTGCTTTGTTTTATGTGAATGAATATTAGTGCTCCTAAATCTCAGATTACCTTTTTCTTCACCAAATATGCATTTGTTCCAAACAGATTCATTCAAAACTATACTGCCCCTCAAAAGACTGATACTTGGGTATAATTTATACAGCACTTTCAACTTGCAAGATTTCTTTTTAGTGCTGAATCCCCATCATTGTTGTTTGTCTGTTTCTTTGTTTCTTAAGGAAAAAAAAAAAAAGTCTCATGATCATTTGCCTCTACCATTGGCTTATATGTTTGTTTAAGGATCAGCAGCATTCTCTTCTTGGGACTGCTTCTCAGACAGGGCGATCTGCACACGCAGCAGAATAGCCGAACAGACAATGAACAGGCTGTTACAGGCGCAGACAGGATGCAATGCTCGGCATCTGGTACAGGACAGGGAATGTGTTATCAAGCTGCCCAGCCTACTCTAGAATCCCACACAAGTTTTCTGAAGCTTATGGTAGTTAATCCCATTGTAATAAGAGAAATGGTGGCTGTGCTTGGTCTATTCCAACAGCTCAGTGCCAATGTCTCCTGTGGAAAAATCTACACAGGGAACCTCTGTCCTCAGCCATGGACTCTGGCCAGAGATCATGCAGTGTGTGTGGTTAGTTAAAAATGATACCGGGACAAAAAGCCCTAAATGGTCACATGACCCATGCTCTCGGTTGGGAAAATAACTCAGTACCAGTTCTACTGACAGGGTGCTTCTAGGGAGAGTACCAGCCCACGCTGTGGGGAGGTGCCACTGGTCCTGCATGGGTCTTTTCAACCATGTTCACACACCTGGCTACTGGGTTTCATCAGATGCCCCACCAGGAATATGAAAAGCGAGGAATATAGTAAAAACCAGAGTTCCTGCATTAAGGAGGAGAATGATGTTGGAAAAGGAGTACAGAATTGCATCTGGTCCAGACCAGTGGCTTACAGTGTTGTCCAGAAAGGTAAACTGCCTGTTGCAATTTGTAAGACATAAAACAGGAGTAATAAAACCTGGAATCAGCACCAAAGGACCCATTGTTATAAAATACTACAAAACACTCCTGTTCCTTCTTGTAGTTCACAGATGCTCCCCGTGGGCACTACATTTGATTTCTGTTGTTTGAATGCAGAGTCTAGTGTCCTGCACATTGGTCGGAGGGGCAAGGAGAGGTCACCTTGCTGCATCCTTGTCCCTTGGAACCAGATGGAGAAACTGTGTTTCCCTTCACATGCCGAAAATACCTTTGGAAATTTCTTCTTCCCACTCTGACTTCACTGTCTAAACTAGTTTGTGTTACGTGAGGAGACACAGGTAATGGATTCTCTCACAAAATAGAAGACCCTTCCAAAAAATACACACACACACACACACACACACACACACACACACACACACACACACTAGCCTTGGTGTAAAACATGCAGGGCCATAGAGAACATTTCCAAGCCCAGCCCATCTGAGTAAAAGTAATTTTTTAATTAAAACAAACCCCATTTTATACTTTCCACAATGATGTAATGGCAGATCCTTGTGGAAACTGTGTGACACACAGCAACACATGTGAAATGGAGGTAAAAGGAAAGATTAAATGAAAATACAGATTTGAGCTGGTTATTAGGAACAATAACATTTCCAGAAATGGGTCACTTGGGGACACAGTTGATTTGGCTAGGGATCACAGAGCCTCTTAGGTGTACCCTGAGAAGATGCGATCAGAACCTAATTTTAAATCTGAGGATTGTAATAAGAACTTGGTTATTTAAAGTCACTGCCAGAGAGAAGGGAACACACATAAGCCAGCCCCCAGAGGATGAACTGTAAGATGCTTGTGTTACCCTACGGGTCAGAAGGAGGGGCAGAGACCATTTAAATATGCTAAAGCTAATTTCTGCTTGTCTTTTCTAAATGCACCAGCAATGGGAACCCTCTGCTGATACAGTCCTCTGCCAGAGAGGGTGCAACAATTAGTGTCCGAGATCAGCATTCATGGATGGGGCAGAAAGGAGAGAAAAGACTCATGCTCCAACTCCACAGAGTGTTCTCTGCCTGCTAAGGAGTTCTAGTGAGATGTTTGTAATTGACGCTTTTGGTCTTAACCTTCCCATTTATAGACTAATTTTATATTGCTGGACACTCATTGTTTTTTCCTAATAGTATTTTTGCAGAAGGATGACTACCCAATAAAAGACATGACAATTCTCTTTTTGCCCAAGCTGGAGTCTAATATTTGAAACAGCTGATGTGTCTTCCATCCTTAAAAAACGAAAACACAGCTTTGATACTTAAATTTGGTGTTTCACAAAAAGTGCACTCAAAGGGGTATATTTGAACTGCGCAAAGGGTAGGAATTGGATGGTCAGGCGGAGATTGGGTGGGTAATGAGCCGTTCCCTGGGACTGTGCAGGGGAGAACATGCAGGGCAGTGCAGCCTCCTATAAGTAGTGCTAGGAAATTAAGAATTTGGAGCTAACAGCCCTTTACATATTATCTTAAGATCAAGAGAAGGCTAATAAAATAATGATTTTACTCTTTATATCAGAATTATCTAGGGACTTCATTTTACATATTATCATAAAGTCTACAAATAAATAATGTCAGGTGTAGGCTTCCCATAGATTAAAACTGACTGTATTAACCTCCCTTTAAAGCATCATTATATTTCTCTGAACACAAAAGCAAATGCTACCAATCACAAAAGTATGAAATTTCAAGGTCAATTGATACTATGTCACTCAAGGCTTCCTACATACCAAATAAAAATTCCATTACTTTGTGTCTTACTATCTTGCTCCCCTTGCCTGACTACAGCTCAATGACCTTCAAACACAATCTATTGCTGCAGCTACTTTCATCTTTACCTGAGTGAAGCAGAATCAATGCACTTGACCAGCAATTCCAATTAGGCCACTACAGACAATCCTGCTGAATCTGCAAGATTTCGATTTATATTGAATTAATGAAAGCTGAAAGGGGTTCCCATATTACAGCCACACTTAATGCATCCTTGTCAAAACGAAATGTAATTACAATATTGCACATACACAGTAGGTTGATCAACTTACACAAGGTGACAACCATGAATTGATCATGTGGGAGTGTCAATAAAAATCTCAGTAGCTAATATAAAATGTGGCACTTTTAGGTTATTTAATTCCCCAGGGCCTGGATGGTTCAGATGATTGGGAAGAAATATGCATTTAAAGGCACTTATTTTCAGGTCAGTGGTTTAAATAGGCCAGTAGGTAATATCAAAGGCAACCGCTCTATATAAATTTTTATCATTCAGGCAAAACTCAGGTCTTACTCTAACAATTTACTTTCATGTGGGTAAATCCAAGAAAAAATATTTTAAATATGTTTTTATCAAGTTTTTTTAAGAGAGAGAGAGGGGAAGGGAGAGGTATAGAAACATCAATGAGAGAGAAACATCATCTATTGGCTGACTCCTGCATGCCCCCTACGGGGGGATCAAGCCCACAACCTGGGCATGTGCCCTGACTGGGAATCAAACTGTGACTTCTTGGTTCTTAGATCGACACTCAACCACTGAACCACACTAGCCAGGCAAGAAAAAATATTTTTTTAATATTTATAATTAATCTTTGGAGTAAAAGAAAAAATTTTCCTGAAAAAAAAAATAGCAAGGGAATTGACAGGATGGAGTAAACAAAGCAACATTTGCATCTACTATCTGGGGACTTTTCTGATTTAAGGATTAGACAGTCACACCTTAAAGCATTAGCTCTGCTCACCAACTGTAATATAGTTTTTGTCTTGCTACATTTAATTAGAAGGGATTTTTCTAAAACGGTAAAAGTAAAAAAAGGTGCTTCTGGTTACTTAAGGACTGTGATCAGTTAATCTATGTAATAATGTTGACATGATGGTTGGCAAACTCCAAAACTCAAAAAGAAAGAGTTGCATATGGCAAAGGGATCAATTCTCCAAGCAGACATCACAATCTTTAATGTGTACACATCTAACAACAGGGCAGCACAATACATGAGGCAAACACTGATGGAACTGCAAGGAGAAACAAACAAATCCACTTGGAGACTTCAACATCTCTTTTCAATAATCGATAGATGACGTAGGCAGAAAATCAGTAAGGATATAGTAGGCCTGAAGAGTACCATCAGTCAACTGGTTCTAATTGACATTATAAAATATTTCATCCAATAACAAAAGAATATACATTCTCAAGCTCTCATGGAACATCTGCCAAAATAGAGCACATTCTGGGTCATAAAAGACTCCTGAGCAAATATGAAAGAATAGAAATCATACAAAGTATGATTCAGACCATAACAAAATTAAACTAAAAATCAATAACAAAAGATAGCTGGAAATAATCTCTGGAGATTAAATATTTGGAAATTAATTAACACTACTAAATAACATGTGAATCAAAGAAGAAATCTCTGGTGATGGAAGGAGAATGGACTTGGGGTGGTAACCACACAATACAATATACAGATGATGTATTGAAGAATTGTGTACTTGAAACCTATATAATTTTATTAACCAACTAGAGGCCCGATGCACGAAATTCGTGCAAGGGGCTCGGCCCTCGCAGCCCCGGCTTCGTCCGGAAGGTCGTCTGGATGTTCTGCTGTTTGGTCTAATTAGCATATTAACTCTTTATTATATAGAATGTCATCCCAATAAATTCAATTTTTTAAAAAAAACAAGACTTTTATAAAAAAAATACTATGTCAAGAAGCACCAAGAATTAGCTGAATAATTTGTGACCTCTACCAAGTTGTGCATAAAATAACTAATTCATTTCAGAAGAAAAAAAGATCCAAATTCTAATTTTACTGCTTTTGTATATTATTCACATAACAATTTACAGTAAAGGACTTACTGATATATTTTATATGTATTCATTCCCACATACATATTAAAGTATATAAATATACAAATAGGTATTAATTTAAAGCCTTTAACTATAGTTTTAAAATATAAGTAATTTATTAATAAATAAAACAATGTATATGACAAAATAAATGCACCATCTGAATAAACTATAACTTTCCTAATAAAAAATAAGAAAAGGAGTAGAAATCTCAAGAGATATTTCAAACTAAATCCAAATAAATATTTTAAACTAAATGAAAATAAAAATACAGCTTACAAAGTTTGAGCTATGCAGCAAAAAAGGTGCTTACAGAGAAATTTATAGCATTAAGTGCATCTATTAAAAAAAGAAAGATCTAAAATCAAAAATCTAAGATTTCCCTTAATAAACTATCTTAATAAATTAGAGTAGAAATCGAAAACAGAAATCAATTGAGAAATCAGTAAAATCAAAAGCTGGTTTTTTGAAATGATCAATAATATCAATAAATCTCTCACCAGATTAACCATGTAAAAAGAGAGACAGAGAGAGGGAAAAATTACTAACTAATGCCAGAAATAAAAGAGAGGTCATCACTGCTGATATAAGGGCATTAAGAGAATATTATGAACAACCCTATGTTTGTTGATTTGATAACTTAGATGAAATGAACCAATTCCTTGAACAACACAAAGCAACAAAAATAATTTAGCAAATATATAATCATGGTGGACAATTTTAACATCTTCTAAAACAGAAACTAATAAATCAAGCAACCAAAGGTTAGTGAACAGATAGAAGATTTAAACAACCAAGGCAACAAGCCTTACCTAATGAATATATGTAACCCTGGGCTAGCAAAGACTATCCAATCTCTTCAAGTAAACCTGGAGTATTTGTAGAAACAGACCATGTACTAGGTCACAGAGAAGGCCTCAACAAGTCCAAAAATACTAGCTACCACATAGGCCATGTTCTAAGCAATTGAACAATAAATCAATTAAATTAGAGAGAAGTAAGATTTTTAAAAGAAGAATCACTACCTGAGTAGGAAGAACAAATGGGCCATGAACTCTGAGAGACATACATTTATCTCCCCGGTCCAACATCTGCATGCTGAGCAACCTTGGACAAAGCACTTAACCCCTCTGGGCCTTGGTTTCTTCACATATCCTATGAATATAGTTATGCCTATCTCACAAAATTCGCATGCAGATTAAATGAGGAAGTATTTTTGAAAGCACCTATCATGGTACCTTGCAAAAACTGAAATGCTAGTTTCACTCCTTTCACATAATATGTGTTCAATAGATCGATTGAATTGCATAAATGAATGCCAAGTAGAGATAAATATTTCTTGCAAATGGAATTTAGACTAGACTTTAATGAATCAACAAGTCCTATTTTAAACAGAGACAAGAAAAACATGGCACATTCCATGTTTTTAATTATCCTCTGATTTGAAAAGAAGGAAAAGATTTTGTCAGGGCCCCTGGAAAATCTGATGCCACATCCTGTTTGTCCCTCTCCTGCTAATTTTTATAATCGGTTCAGATCAAGAGGTCGCTTTGTCCAAATAAAAAATGTTTCACTTGTGTAAGATGAGAAGCTTGGCAGGCAATGTCTGGTGTCTATGGTCCGCAGTGCAGAGAAGAGCAAGCTGCAGGCAGCAGTTATCAGAGGGAACCCAACTAAATTAATGAGAGTTTCCTGACAATAAGAATTATATTGCCCACTCTATTACAACAGGCAGGGGGTATGTCTGCTCTCCTGCCAAGTCTAATATTTCCAGATATCCTGAAATTTAGTCTGTGCAGCAAGCTGAGATCCACCCAACCTGTTCTCCTTCCTAAAGGGTTTTCCACGTGTCTCTAGGCCCACTGTTCCTTTATTGCTTCATTTCTATGGGACTCAGAAGGAAGGTTTTCTTCTCCATTTTCTCACAGTATCAAGGGCTTGTCAATTTAATTGTTAGTTGGAGTATGATGTTCCTCAGGCCCATATCAAGGGTTTGGTCAAAGTAGAAAACTGTTCCAGATCTTGGAGAAGGTGGCACTGGTGACTGAGCTGACAGACAGGATGGACAATTCAGGAATTCAGCACCACTAGTGGGAAAACAGCATGTAGTTCAGGGGCTATTGGTGGTCCTTGACTTCATTTTTACCTGAAAAGTACATCTTGGTTTTTCTAAACCACTAAAAATACTAAATATTTCCAAAGCACCAGAAAATATGGATTTATTAGTGGAAAAATGATTGGACTAGCTAGATCAGTCCTTTATATCATATACCAAATAAATGTCAGGTAGATTAAAAGTTTTAAGTTAAAATTAATACAGGTAAATGCTTTTATAATCTTAATGTGGGAGTCTTCATAAGGTTGAGATCAAATGCAGAATTTAAAGGGAAAGGCTGATATATTCTAAATGTTTGTATGGTTAGAAAACTCATAAAGTCAAAGACAAATAAAAAAAATAGAAAAAACAGCTTTAACATCTATGGCAAAGTGATCGTGTCTTTAATATATAGAATGTACTTATAGCCAAAAGTAAAAGGAAAAAAGGAAAATGGGTGTGATCAGTCACTCCCCAAAGGAAGAAATACAAGTAACTAGTAAACAGACCTAAGACAAGTTTGACTTTAGTAAGAAACAAGGAAATTCAAATGAAAACAATGTTATTTCATTGATTTTTTTTAACATCACAATTAGCAAAAATTCAAGTGAAAGCACTCTTACTGAACCCATTGTTGACAAGTGTGTGGGCAAATAAACACTCTTACTAAGCTGATGAGAGTTTTTTAAAATACAATTTTTAAGAGAGTTGGAGGAGGTAAAGAGAGAAATGGAAATTGACATAATACAGTAAAATCCTAAAAAAACAGATCTACTCTTTGATTAAAGAATTTTATTTCTAGGAATTTATTCTAAGGAAATAATCAAACAGAAGTACATAGATGTGTCTTCAGTCATCTCAGGCTTGTTTATAATACCAATAAATCAAACAACATGAGTGTTATTCAATTGTGGAACTTTTAAGTAAATTGTAAAACATACAACAAAACACTTTGTAATGATTAAAAATGAAGATGTAGAACTAAATCTATTAACATGGGGAAATGACCATATTATATTAAGTGAAAAATGCAGGTAAACAGCATTTGTAGAGCCTGATCTATCTGGATATGTATATATGTATATGCCTATAAATGCATGGGGGGAGGGGGGAAGGAGGAGGGAAGGGAGCAATTTTCATTGATGTTTTCTCTCAGTGGCAGGGTTATAGGAAATTTTCACTTCCTTCTTCACTTTTTCTGATTATTTTGAATTTTTGTTTACAATGTACTTTTACTTTAAGGATCATTAAAATCATAAGGTAATTTATACTAAGGAGAGTGCAAAAAGAAGAAAGCTATAGTTTAACTAGGCAAAGAAATTCTAGATTTGGAAACATCTAGGTTTTGTCACAGAATTTATTCAACCCATGATTTTTCTTTAACATCTTCTTAGGATATCTCATGGTAGCTCAAGAACTATTTTCCCTTTTTCTTTCTGAGCAGCAACTCCGTGCAGACATCTCCTTCGATCCCATTAACAATTGGTGCTGTCAACACTCCCATTTCACCTGTAAGAAAGAGCTCTGGGGCTTGTACCCTGGGCAGGTGGGGAAAGAAGCCCAAAGATGCTTCAGCCCTTTGGCTACTTTCTCTGGGGAAGATACGGGCATGAAGTTTATCACAGACACTGAGGCCAGACTTCCGTGTTTCCAAACCCCAGCTCTGTCTCCATAGCTGTATCGCCTTAGGCAAATTACGTTGTCTCAAATATTTCCATTTCCTGATCTGTAAAGTAAAGGTGATGAAAATAGTTCCACCTTAGTAGCTTGTTGTCAGGGGTGAGTATATGTAAAGCTTTGGGAGTGCTCTACGGCTGTTATTATATTACTACGCTCCACGTGGCTCTCAGTCTCTCAGCTACCAAAAGCAAGGATTGCATCAGGGTCTAGCAACGACCACCTCCACCCATTAGCTTAGCATTCTTGAAAAGGCCTGCTCTAAGAGAAGTGCTGAAGGGAGTTGCTCACTGGTTCCTAGCTCTCCTCCTCTCAGCTGTTGGTGGGTTGTTAAATAACATGCAGGAGACAATGTTATTGGTGGAAGTGGAATTCTTGAGGGGCCTCAAGAAAAAGATCTTCCTGAGGCCCCCACAGGAGGATGGGGTTTTGTGGACAGCTTTATTGATTATGTAAAATTAAGGGGGTTTCCCTCCAAGGCCCCATCTCTGTCTGTCTTGCCATGGAAGAAGTCCAATCTTGTCTTCATTGGGGCCAGAACTAAGGCCACTGCCCAGAATTTCTGTTCCATATTAAAGTACAGTCCAGTCCAGCATCTGGCTAGCTTAGCTTGTGTTCCCAGCTGCAGTCCATTGTGTGTGGGGTTCTCACGGCCATGAGCCATGCAGCTGCTTAAGGCCACAGGCTATGGAGAGAGAATGAGCAAATGCACAGACGAGTGCAGGTCACGGAACAAGAGAGAGGGAATAAGAGCAAGAGCACGCGAGAGGGAACTCTTTGCCTGGGGACTTCAACTTTCCAATATTTTGCACCCTTGCAGTGGCTTCATCCTCCTAGCCAATCCATTGTTGACCAGGCTAGAACAACAGACAAGCACCTTCCCTACATCACCCCAACTTCCCTGCATATGCACCCTCTCACCCTTTTTTCTATCCCTTCTTCCAATGATTTGCAGAGAATGGACAGGTGGTTCCCTGAGAAGCGTGAAGCTGTAGCTTCCTGGTGAAGCTGCCCAGATGATCATGCTTACTTATAATGTCTGGATTCCCCTTCTCTCTCTTTCTACTATTAATATTAATAAACTAGCTAATCATGACAATAACAAGGTTGATGATCTGGTAGAGTCAGAACTCAAACCCACCTTCGATGTCTACTTGCCTCCCCTACACCCACCGTTTACTGTCTACTCTTTTTTTTTTAATTTATTTTATTTTATTTTTTTAATAAATCTTTATTCAGATTATTACAATTGATTCTCCTTTTCCCACCATAGCTCCCCTCCACCCGGTTCCCACCCCACCTTCTGCCCTTACCTCCCCCGCACTGTCCTCATCCATAGGTGTATGATTTTTGTCCAGTCTCTTCCTGAACCCTCCCATACCCCTTTCCCCCTGAGAATTATCAGTCCACTCCCTTTCTATGCCCCTGATTCTATTGTATTCACCAGATTATTCTGTTCCTCAGGTTTTTAATTCACTTGATTTTTAGGTTCACTTGTTGATAGATATGTATTTGTTGTTCATAATTTTTATCTTTACTTTTTTCTTCTTCCTCTTCTTTAAGAATACCTTTCAGCATTTCATATAATACTGGTTTGGTGGTGATGAACTCCTTTAGCTTTTTCTTATCTGTGAAGCTCTTTATCTGCCCTTCAATTCTGAATGATAGCTTTGCTGGGTAGAGTAATCTTGGTTGTAGGTTCTTGCTATTCATCACTTTGAAAATTTCTTGCCACTCCCGTCTGGCCTGCATAGTTTCTGTTGAGAAATCAGCTGACAGTCATATGGGTGCTCCCTTGTAGGTAATTAACTGTTTTTCTCTTGCTGCTTTTAATATTCTCTCTTTGTCTTTTGCTCTTGGCATTTTAATTATGATGTGTCTTGGTGTGGTCCTCTTTGGATTCCTTTTGTTTGGGGTTCTGTGGGCTTCCTGGACTTGTAAGTCTATTTCTTTCACCAGGTGGGGGATGTTTTCGGTCATTATTTCTTCAAATAGGTTTTCAGTATCTTGCTCTCTCTCTTCTTCTGGCACCCCCATAATTCTGATGTTGGTACGCTTGAAGTTGTCCCAGAGGCTTCTTACACTATCTTCAACTTTTTGGATTTTTTTTTCTTTTTGCTTTTTCGGTTGAGTGTTTTTTGCTTCTTTGTATTTCAATTCTTTGACTTGATTCTTGTGTTCCTCTAGTCTGCTGTTGGGTCTCTGTATAATATTTTTTATTTCAGTCAGTGTATGTTTAATTTCTAGTTGGTCCTTTTTCATATCTTCGAGGGTCTCGTTATATTTATCAGCCTTTTCTAGGATATTCTTGAAGAGCCTTGTAACCGTGGTTTTGAATTCTATATCCAGTCATTTGTTTCCTCCATTTCTTTCATTTGTGATCTGTTTCTTTGACGTTGCATTTTCACTGATTCCCTGAGTTGGTAGGGTAGATTTGTGTGCTAGGTTTCCTATATGGCACAGTGGGTCAGCCTCCCCAGTTAACCTGAGAGGTGGACACTCTTGGTGCACCCCTTTGTGGACTATGTGTACAGCCTTGTTGTAATTAAGTCTTGATTGTTGTTGGTATCACTGGGAGGAATTGACCTCCAGGCCAGTTGGCTGTAAGGATCAGCTCTGTCTACTCTGGGAGAAGTTCGGTGCTGGAGACAGCCTTATAGGATTAGACTTGCCAAATTGCAATAGCCTCTGTGCTCAGCTTGGATAGGGTGGAGTCTCAGTGCAGAGCAGACAGTCTTGGCTTCCCGTCAGCCTTGCCCTTGAGCGCACGCGCGCACCTTCAGACCTCTGCCTTCCCCGGCTCCCGAGTCTCCACCCGAGAGTCCAGATTCCCCCCACAAGAGCATGGGTCCCCAGGGGCTTGCCTGGAACTGGGGTTCAGTGCAGTCAGAACTGGGGCTCAGTGCGATCGGGGGCTTCCTTCCCCCTTCTGCCAGAGAAAGTCAGCCAGGCTCTCAGCCGCCCTTCCTCTCTGCGCGCACAAAGACTCTTTGCTGTACCTCCAATTCTCTGTGAGCTTTTCTCTTTCCTTCTAGTTGTAGAATTTTCACTCAGCCAGCTTTCCTGTGGTTCTGGATGGTGTCCGTTCTGTCTTTTAGTTGTAGTTTTGAAATTGTTGTGCGAGGCAGCAGTTTAGGTGCTTACCTATGCCGCCATCTTGGCTTCTCCATTACTGTCTACTCTTGATAACAGGTAAAGAGGTAAACATATTTATATTACTAGGCTTACTGGGTCAACAGAGATCAAAATGAATGTGTCCCATGACTTCTAGGATACATCTGGTCCTGTGATCATTTTTGGTTTTGTGCACCTTAATTTCTTATCTTGCAGAAGGCATACTTGTGGAATTGCCAGACAAAGATATTTGCCCTCCAAAAAGATGACAAAAGATGATAAGAAGTGAATCTGCAAAAAGGGCCAAATTTTCTCTTAAAAATGAAAGCTTCCCTGAACATGCTGCCTGAAGTTCCCAGAAACTTCAGGAACATGAAAGATATAACCACTTATCTTTTTTCAGCCATTGTCCATTTTTCCTCTCCAGGGAACATCTTCTGACACCCCTTAGGGTCCTATTTCAGAAACACTGACTCTAAATATTTTGCATATTGTGGCTTAGGCTTCAAAGGAGATTTTGATTCATGTTTCACTTTTTTTAAATTAGTACTATTTATTGATTACTGGGGTGAAATTCTAGTTTGCCTCAATTATACTGACACCCAACAGTGTTTATGGACACTTGTTCTATCATATAGTGACCAAAGCTTCTGAAACAAAAATCAGGACATGTGGTTGGATAATCGGGGGTATATTTAAGAGGGAAGAATAGTTAGAAAACCAGAAAATCCAGACCATACACATGCCATTAACTATATATAATGAATGATACATATGAATAATGTATGAATCTGTGGGATGGCTATCGTCTTTCAATTGGCCAATATGCACGAACAGTTTGGGAGAGGTCAACTAACTGAGAGCCATGGTTGATTCTGCTTTCTTTCCAATTGCTTATTTAACTGATGTCAACTGTCTTAATTAGGTCAGGTAATCTGACAAAATTACAGAGTGTCCTTATATTTACTCTTCTTTAAGACAAATGTATAATTATTTTTAAAAATTATTTAAATTTGCTGAAAGACTTATGAGAACTATTATATAAATAATCTATTAGTTGGATAATTAAGATTAAAAGAATATTGCATTAATTTGCTGATTGCTTATGGATAAAATCATGCTGACCTATAGGCATATTTTAAAATTATACACATATTTTAATGAAAAATAAATGTCATGGCTCATTTCTCTAAACAGGATTGCATATTTGCAACAAAGCAGGAGAGCCCTCTCTAGATGTGGCCTAGTGAACAATATCTTAAGTACCTACATCATAGGGCAGCTCTGAGAGTTCATTTAGTTTATATTTGTAATGTGCTTAAAACAGTGCCTGGCACCTGGTAAATGCTATATAAATACTGTTGAGTGTTGGCTTTAAGATAAAATTAACTTTTCTTTTCAAAAATCTTTTAAAGAGCCTGTCAGAGGTTTTAGCTAAAGTTGATTTTTGATATGAGTTATTTTTTTTTTTACTTTTTCAATGTAAAATCTGTGAATTAATCATCATGGATTAAAACTCACAACCTATTTGTACTTATTTATGGGATTGTTTTTCCTGCAACTGTGTGGGTGATGGCCTGGAACCAAACCTTTGCCTAAACATGATCTGCTGCTTCCTCTTATTCTGGCCAATATGACCCGTCAGGACACGACAAATATGCATACACAACTATATGATGTTCCTAAATATGGATTCTGAGCAAACATGACAACCATACAAAACCTTGAATACATAAGACATATCAAATAAGTTTGGTTAGTTACAATACAAACAGGCTCTCCACTGTGCTGAATGAGTAATTTATCCTCCTAGATGGTCTGAATAACGTTCAATGGAAATTAAGGGAAAACAAGGTATGTCCTTGGATATTCAGGGAAGAGAGGTGAATGGGGAGACAGGCAGGGTATAATCAGTACATCTCATGTTGGAGGAGAACTGTAGAGCCAGTTTGATAACCAGCCTGGTGTGGCCTTCTAGAAAGTCCATTTCATGAGGGCCTAAAACATTTTACAGGAAAGGACTCTTAATAAAGGGACATTGAGACAACCTTGAGCTGTCAGAAAAGCCTAGCATTGTGTTACAAAGATGTCTCCAAACTTTAATCTGTGTACAAATTTATGTGAGTGTGTGGGTGAGGAGGGAAAGTCAAAAAAAAAAATGTAAACACTGTAAATGCCATTCCACCAAACACTCTAAGATATGGAGACATGAGATGCACAACTTTGTACTCTTCTAACAAGTGTAACATAAGGAAGTTTGCTCCACAGAATACCATCCAGCTGGGAAGCTTGAGGTGTCTGTATCAGGAGGAGGGGTAGCTTTTGGCAGAAGCAGATAGGAATCCGGTGGCAGCCTATGATGTGCGGGGGCAGCAGGGTGAGCAGGACCAGGCAGAAGAGCCCAGATGAAGTGTCTGTGACCAGAAAAGGGACTTTGAGGAATGTAATCCATGAAGACACAAAAGTCACAGCCAGAAGTACTAGCAGGGGATGAAGATCCTGCTAGTAGGGGGTTTAACAGCAGACTTGAGCAGGCAGAAGAAAGAAGCAGCCAACCTGAAGAAAGGACAATTAAAATTATCAAGTCTGAAGAGCAGAAAGAAAAAAGGATGAAAAAAGTGAACATTCACATATAACACACAAAACATAATATAACCTGCTTCTACATTTAAAGATGTGCATACAAATATTTTATGCAATAGATGTTTCAAAAATAAATAGAATTTTCAAAAATGAAATCATCAGAGGAATCACTTTTTTACAGAACCTGTTGAATAATGAATAACATCCCACAAATATATTTGTCTAGTGCCTTCTATGTGTCAGATATTCAGTGTGCTTGGGATGCAAAGGTGAACACAACAGGAAGATCAAATTCTAGCAAGAGGAGTCACAGTGGTGCCATGAATGTACAACTTGGGCAGTTGCACACTGCACTCAATTTAATGCTCTACCGTCACTATCTAGAAATTCTTAATTTTTTAACAAAAGCCCTTTTCTCATTTTGCACTGGATCCTGCAGGTTATGTAGCCAATTCTGAGTACACATAGGTAAACAATAAAGAGTGATGTGCTAAGACAGACAGAAATACTCGGACTGAGCAGGGTGCCTGATCTGGCCTGAGGGACAGGACTGGGTGGTGAATAGAGTGGGACTAGATGTCAGGCATTATTTCCTAGAGCAAGTTACTGCTGAAGAGCAATAGGACTTACCTAGAACTCTGTTTCTCTTTATCTTGAAAATTCATACAATGAATTTTTTTAAAGTAAAATCCACATCTATGTACATATGCATATTATAGTTGAGAAAAATTATCCATACCTTGAAAAGAAGGTCTTGGGGTCTTCTAGAGACCCTAGAAGCATTTCTTAATAAGCTGATTTAAGGATTATTTGACTACATCTCTAAACCAGGGGTCAGAAAACTTTTTCTGTAAAGGGCCAAATAGTAAACATTTTTGGCTTTGTAGGCCACATGGTCTCTATTGCAACTACTCAGTGTGCCTCAGTAGTGTGAAAACAGCCACAGGTGATGCCAAATGAAAGGGCATGGCTGTGATCCCGGGCTACACAGAGCAACACTCAGGCAGTTTGCCAATCTTGGGCTAGGGAATGTATCTTTGACTCCCCATTTATTATGGAAAGTTTGATGTTAATTTGCAGATCGATAAACGACAGTTTCTGTCTGGTAGAGATCATAAGCTTATAATTTACAACTTATTACCTGCAGGAAATTCACCAGTTTTGTATTAACTTTCCATGATCCTATCCCAGTGATTTGCTTCCCCACTCACTACACATGTGTGTATTTATGTATGTTGTAGACATGGATATATAAATAGCTCTTGTTTCTGCTTTGTCATCCTACTGGTACCCTCATTAATTAATGAGTTAAATCTTTTACATTGCTTACTATTTATTTTTATGGATATTGTGTTTTTAACTTTTTAAATATTGTACTTTGTCAACAAACATGAAGGCAAGCTTAGACAGATGTAGAATGGATGAAGAGTTTTGACAGGCAACACTGCAAATATTAATCTTCCTAAAGTAACTGTAACGTGCCTCAATTAACCTGACTGAATCTTCTCCAGCACAGAAACATCACGAACTGCTTTATTTGTACATGCAAAGCAGCTACAGGAAAGTGATCTGAAAACAAAGCTTTTTAAAAAAATCAAATGTTGAGTAGTCATCATTAAAATACCAACCTGGAGGGCAACCTTCATGTGAGGAAGGGTCAGAACACTCAGCTTTCCCCAGTTTTGGCCCCCTCCCTGCAAAGTTCTGCCCCCTCCCCATTCATCCCAGCCTCCCTCCTCTGAGCCAGGAACCTGGTTGGCCAACATATCCTATCTCTTGCCCCAAATTTCTCCATGTTCTCCTGACTTATTCCACTAAGATGTAGTTAGAATTTTTTTCAGATCACTCTAAAACCAAAGGAAAACAGAAACATAAAAGGAGGTAACCTGCAGGGTGCGCAGTTGGGTGCTGCTAACCCAGCTCCTCAGACTGTGGATTACAGGGCTCAGAAATGGGTACCAAGTGCCAGAAGCAAAAGAAGATCCCAGTGGTGTCAGTGGCCATACTAGGTTGTCTACTAGCTCTGCTTCTAATGACTCTTTAGCATAGGAGAAAAGTGAAGTGTGTGGACTTTAAAATTAGTATTTAGTTAAGCTAGGGGTGTAAGCTACTTGGGCAATAGAGGCAGAGGCAGGAATGTAAAGGAGTTGGAAAGAGGACCTGTTACGGACAGCTTCCCAAACTCCTTCCTTTACTCTTCCATTAGCCACCAAAAATACACTCATTTGCATTTGAATTCTATCACAAAAGAGAAGTCTAATAGTAAATGAATTAGAAGAAATGAATCTAAACAATTTCTTGTAGCATATTTGCTAATTGCCTTCATTTTATATTCTCCATCTGACCTGATTGTTTATAACCAATAAGGAAACAAAAATAAATGAGAACAGAAAAGATTTTTTAAAAGGGACAGAGGCATATTTGTGTTTAACATCACACCGGTACTTCCTGTGCAGATCTGTGTAAATCAAAAAGTCATGATCACTGCTCTTTCCCTTTAAATCTCCCTCCCCCAAAGCCATCTCCTAACCATAAAGTAAGGCTGTCAGTTCTTCATTATTTTGTTCCAGATTTGTTACAACCCAGCTCACTTGCCCTACTTAAAATGCTTCTTGTGCGGTGTTTCTACAAGCTTATCTGCAAGCATTTCTCTTGAACTGACAGCACAGCAGTCAAGAATTTACCAGTAGGATTGGTGACAAAAGACAGTTAAAAATGCAAAACTGCAATATCCTGAGGCGGGTAAAGCTATACACACCTACCCTGATAACTTGTTAAAATGCTATGTGTCTTTGAAATAATGTGTATTGGGGAAAATTTTGTAATATGTGATACTTTAGAAAGGAATACATTTTGAAATATATTTATATATACATGTACATATACATATACTTATATTATATATCGTGTGTATATAAAATTCAGTCCACTACAATATACCATTCATTTATCACAATCTCAGTGCTGCCCGCTGCTCTCAGCCAATGAGCTAATGTGACACAGATCCTTCTGACACTCCTGGCCAATGATTCTTAGTGTCCCATCCTATGAGTTCTCTCAGCCAGAAAGCACACTCTCTTGCTATCCAGAGTAGTGTGTGTTTTATCATGTGTGTTGTTTACTTTCATATGTGTACCTTTATTCCACTTATTTGTATTCTGGTGAGTAATTTCTATCCACTCTGGCTGATAATAGTTGTGCAAGTCACGCAAGATGTGAAAATGCAAATTTTATGACAATTCTCAGTCTTCAAGAGATCATTAGCAAACAGGGTTCCAAGACCTATCAAGGTCTTATCAAGACTTCTCTTACCAAGCCAAAACATGTTTTAACATCTATTATAACAGCAAAGTCACAAAAGCCTAAAAGCAGATATGCATTCATTCCCAAGTCAGATCCTCTCAGTCCTGGATCAAAATAGGAGAAAGTTCTCCTAGCTCGGGAACTGCAAAGAACAGTAGCTGGGGGCAAAGAGAGAACAAGGTGGACTTGCCGCATCCCCAGCATTACAGGGCTATGCCAGGAGGCCCCCTTAGGTCTTGCCTCGCACTGGGGCAGTTGTCAGGACTAGACCACCAAGGAGAGCTGGGAACAAAAAAAATGAGCAGTAACAACAAAAAATTGGGAAAACTCAAATAGATGGAAATTAAACAACACATTCATGAACAACCATTGAATCAAAGAAGAAATGCAAAGAGACATTAGAAAATTTCTTAAGACAAATGAAAATGAAAACACAGCATATCCAAACTTATGGGATACAGCAAAAGCAGTACTAAAAGGAAAGGTTATAGTGATAAATGTCTTCATTAAAAAAAGAAGAAAAATCTCAAACAACCTAACTTCACACCTCAAGGAAGTGGCAAAAGAAAAACAAAATACTAGTAGGCCCAAAGTTATCAGAAGAAAAGATGATAAAGATTAGAGCAGTAATAAATAAATATAAATTAGAAAAAAAAAACAGAAAATTTTAATAAAACTGAGTTAATTTTTTGAAAACAAAATCAACAAACCCTTAGCTAGACTAAGAAAAAGAAAAGAGAGAAGACTCAAATAAAATTCAAAAGGAGAGGAGACATTATAACTTATGCCACAGAACTAAAAATGATTCTAAGGGACTACTATGAACAATTACACACAAATAATTAAACAACTTAGAAGAAGTGGATATATTCTTAGAAACATACAACTTACCAAGACTGATCAAGAAGAAATAGAATAGAGGAATCCACAGGCAGCAAAATCTCAGACATATGCCAAAAGAACTTTTTCACTGATACTGCCCCTAGGGCAATGGAAGCCAAAGAGAAAATAAACAAATGGGACTACATCAAAATAAAAAGCTTTTGCACAGCAAAAGAAACCATCAACAAAACAACAAGAAACCCCACTGTATGGGAGAACATATTTGCAAATGTTATCACTGATAAAGGTTTAATCTCCAACATCTACAGGCAGCTTATACAACTTAATAAAAGGAAGATAAATGATCCAATAAAAAAAATGGGCAACGGACCTAAATAGAATCTTTTCGAAAGAAGACAGAAGGAAGGCCAAGAGACACATGAAAACATGCTCAAAGTCACTAATTATCTGAGAGATGCAAATCAAAACGACAATGCGATACCATCTCACACCTGTCAGAATGGCTATCATCAACAAATCAACAAACAACAAGTGTTGGCGAGGATGCGGAGAAAAAGGAACCCTCGTGCACTGCTGGTGGGAATGCAGACTGGTGCAGCCACTGTGGAGAACAGTATGGAGTTTCCTCAAAAAACTGAAAATGGAACTCCCATTTGACCCAGTAATCCCACTCCTAGGAATATATCCTAAGAAACTAGAAACACCAATCAGAAAGGATATATGCACCCCTATGTTCATAGCAGCACAATTTACAATAGCTAAGATTTGGAAACAGCCTAAGTGCCCGTCAGCAGATGACTGGATCAGAAAACTATGGTACATCTACACAATGGAATACTATGCTGCCATAAAAAAGAAGGAATTACTACCATTTGTAGGCACCTGGATGGAACTAGAGAACATTATGCTAAGTGAAATAAGCCAGTCAATGAAAGAAAAATACCACATGATCTCACTCATTTGGGGATAATGAAAAACATTATAAACTGATGAACAAAAAGATAGATACAGAGGCAGTAAAGCATCAAACAGACTGTCAAATTACAGCGGGAAGGTTAGGGAGAGGTGGGGGAAATAAGAGATCAACTGAAGGACTTATATGCATGCATATAAGAGTAACCAACGGATCAAAACATTGGGGGGTGAGGGCATGTATGGGAGTGGGGTGGGGGGGGCAATGGTAAGATATGTACACATATAATACCTTAATAAAAAAAGAAAAAAAAAGAAGAACTAGAAAGCCTGAACAGATCAATAACAAATAAGATGAAAACAGTAATCAGAAACCTCCCAACAAAGTAGGACCTCGAACCAAATCACTTTTCCAATGAATTCTACCATACGTAAGTGCACTGGTTTCCTATTGGTGCTATAATAAATTACTACAGTCTTAGGGGCTTACAACTACACAAATTTAACAGTTTTAAAGGACAGAAGCCTATAGTGAGTCTTACGTGGTGTAATGGTTTGAATTGTGTCCCCATAAAAAGAAATGTTGAAGTCCCAACTCCCAGAACCTTAGAACATGACCATATTTGGAAATGGAGTCTTTACAGAGGTAATCAAGTTGAAATGAAGTCATTAGGGTAGACCTTAATCAATATGACTGTCCTCATAAAAAGGAGAAATTTAGATACAGATATACATGCACAGCAAACAGATCATATGATGACATATAAGAAGTAGGTGGCCATGTGACTGAAATAATACAAGTACAACCCAAAGAATGTCCAGAACTGCTGACAAACACCAGCAGCTAGAAGAAGCAAGGACAGATTCTCTCCTGAAGCTGTCAGTGAGAGCATGGCCTGACTTGTTTGACAAACAGGAGGTGATGGAAGTGATGTTCTGGGAACTCTGAGACTACATCATAAGAAGTTTTGCAATCTCCACCCAGATGTCTTGGAACAAACTCTCAGGAGCCCTATGCCACCATGCAAAAATGGCTGATTATCCTGAAATCGCCTTGCTGGGAAGACCACTGAACCCTGCTGTCTAGGCATACCTGCCAGAGTGGCTGACCTGTGAGTGAAGTTTTCTTGGAACCTCCAGACCAGCCAGTCATCAGCTGAATACCACCAGGTAACCTCATTAGATTGGAACATGGAGGTAAAGAACCACTCAGCCATACCCTGCCTTAATTCCTAACCCATAGAACTATGTAGTATGTGATAAAATAGTTGCCATTTAAGCTATTAAGTCTGGGGTGCTTCATTACATAGCAATAAATAACCAGAACAGCTATCTAACCAACTATAAATTTCTAAAAATTAGTGGATTTTATATTCTTTTATTTTATCTGAACTGTTATTTCCCTACACTTACCTTCATTCTTATCTACCGAATACCTTGCTGTTCATCAAAATAAACCTAACCAAGGATTTCTGTATTAAGTGTGTTTTAGTCTACCTCTTTCTGTCTTATTAAACATCTAGATAGAGCCCTCATTTTATAGTGGATAAATTCACTTCAATATCCAAAAAATCTGATTTAATTCACCAATTTTTTGTATATTTTACAGATGATTGGTGTATAAATTTTATGGGTTTAATATTTCCATTATCATCTTCACAGTGACTTACTACAAATAGAAAATGTGACTTCTATATTTGTTCCACTTCACTTACATTATTTGGGACCATTTGAAAGCCAAGTCTGATGGCTGACCACAATACAATAAAGTTAGAAATTAATAACCAAAGGATAGCAAATGTGGCCAAAGTAATATCTGCTTTGGGGAATTTAATAAGATTTCCCTTGGGCATAATATTTAGACCACTACTCAGCACACTGTAAGCACACAATAAATGTTAGCTACTATTGGTATTAAAGACATATATAATTTTCAAACCCAGTTTTAGCTCAGCAGAAAATAACTAATGCTACTCTGCTGAGTTCAAAATCTCAGAGCCAAAATGCCAAGAAATGTGATGTTTTGCTAGTCTGTGCACACTCATCAGAAAATGGGAAACATTTCTGCTAGACATTTTGAAATATTATTATAAACAGTATGAGTATATACTTGTAAGCCCCAACTGGGAATCCCTAATATAGACTCAGTTCTTTATTTACAAATGAGGAAAGAAAGCAAGTTCCAAAGAGGAGTTAGTGATTTGCCCTGGACCACACTGCCAAACCCAGAGGCCATCACTCTTTATTCTCTGTCCAGGACTCTGTCCATTCATGCTACCTCTCCTGAAACAAACCAGAATGAAGCTGTTGTTTAGAGAAAACAGAAAGAGAAGAGAGATGAGGTTCTCCTGAACTCTGCTGTTTTGTCTTAGAGATGATGGCAGATATCAAAACAGACTTTGTACTTGACTTTTACAATGGATCAGATCAAGAATTCAGGGTATATAATTTAGGAGCTATGGGAACCTTCTATAGGATTTCTTCCAGCTGTGTCCTTAGACATCCAGAAAACACTTGCAGCCTGAGTCTCCTATGAACACCATCTATTACAGGAAATGTTATTTATGAAAAGGAAACATTAACTTGCATCTCATACAGGTCATCTCTTAGGCCCCAGATTTAGGCACCAGAGCAGAATATTTCCATTCTCTAGCTACAGTGCGGTGCCCTAAAGCGCCAAGATTTACAATCATGTTCTTATAAACTCAAGTGATATATGCCCAAATATGAGGTGAGGTTTTTCTCCCTAAATTATCTCTCAGGTAAAAGAGACTATTATAGTTCTTTTATTCTTGTCCTTATAAATTCTTCCATATTAAAAGAAAAACTACTAATGAGACACCACACCACTGCATACATACTAGAAAGACTAATAGAAAAGTGATAATACCAATTGCTGGCGAGAATGTGGAGCAATTAGATCTCTCATACATTGTTGGTGGGAATGTAACATGGTATAACTAACTACATTTAGAAAACAATTTGGCATGTTCTTATGAAGTTAAACATGTCCCTACAATATGATCCAACAATGCCATTCTTAGTATTTACTCAAGAAAATGTTTTTAAATATATGTTGACACAAAGCTTGTATAGGATTGTCATAACCCCCCAAATTGGAAACAACCCAAATGTCCATCAAAAGTAAATAACAGATTTCAGTTAATCCATCCATACCATACATATTATTAAGGACTGATCCACATAGCATGTACTAGATTTCAAAATCATTGTATTGGGAGAAAGAAGCCAGACAGTAAGAAAACATACTATATGATTCCATTTGTGGTATTCTAGAAATGTAAAAGCTAATTTGTAGTGGCAGAAAGCAAACAGGGACCCAGGACAGATAGAATGGCCATAAAACGGACAGAGAAAACTTTTGGGATGGTAAAATTTTTCTATTTCTTGATTGTGTCAGTGGCTACATAGTGTATACATTTGTCAAAGCTCGCCAAATTGTACATTAAAAATGTTTGCATTTTGTTTTATAGAAATTATACCTAAATAAAGGTGATTTTAAAAATACTACAAGTGACCATATTGTAGTCACAAATACATACCATAAAACTTAATATAAGAAAAAAAGGTTTAATGTTATGAAAAAGTGCTTTTGGTTTAGTATAAAAATTACCTGTAGTAACATTATAGATGAATTCCAAAAGTTCTTTCACCAAATAACTTCAATAGAAATGAATATACTGTATTGTGAAAAACTGTTAGTGAACCCACAAAAATGGCTATGTTAAGAACAAAAGCATTGATGTAAAGACCTTGAATAAACATAAATTGGAAACATGTTTCTAAATTAATATGCAATTCTTAACATGTGTTGTGAAATTTTAATTGAATCAGTCAGAATCTAATCAGAAAACAGAAACACTTGAATATTTAAAACAGAGAATCTTTAATACTAGAATTTGTGGCCATGTTCATAGTATACCTCCAACTCTCCCTCCCCCCTCCAATCTACAGAAAGAGGAAGAATCCAAAGATAAAAGGTGGGGACTGCAGGTAGCCCAGGGCCAGAGTAGACAAGCAGGTATTAGCACCAGCAGAGCATGCAGGATTCAGATGAGCATGGTGACAGCTGTCCTCTATCCTCAGCCTCTCGCCTTAGCACTCCAGGCCCCAACTCTCCTGACTTCCAAAGACTGCATGGAGCTGAACTCCATGGATCTGAACTGTACATGAGTGCACACAGGCTGGCTGTCTCCAGAACTGGAGCCCAGGCATGTGTGGTTTAATTGGTCAATAACAATTGAAAAAGAGGGGATTTCATATAGAAATTCAGATTTCGAAATTTGTCCACCAACTCAGATCAGGAAAGACATTACCATTGTCTGCTGGGGCTGGGGAGCCACTGCCCCTTTTAGACAGGGAATGCCATCTCCATTTGCCTATTTCCCCATCACTCTCAATTGCTACCTTCTGCCTGTTTCATTCCTTTATAAGGCATTTGCCCCCTCCCCCAGCCCCTGGATTTTCCCTGATGCATGGCTTGGGACATCCTCTAGAAACTGAAATTTTATAGGAAGACAGATGAGGAATGTATGGATTGCTCTGCTACTAGTAGAATGAGCTTCTAGCAAACATCTAAATGGTTAATACCAGCCCCTCAATCCTTGCACCATCCCTTCTCACCAGTTAAGACTACTCACTTTCTAGCAAATAGCTAGTGAGGGGTAGAGCTGGTATCAAAACTCTGAAGTGATCTGACCATGAGTGGCTGCTCTGAGTTCATAATGGGAAGCCCAGCTGCGGCCTGACCAGGCTCCTCTTTGCCCGCTCTTTCTGTGCTTTCTGTGTGTGGCTTGAAAAGAGTGGAGCAGGGGGTGGACCTGACCAATTTCGTAATGTGCTGAGAAGGAAACTTAAGAAACATTTTATGAAATCTTCTAAATATATCTAGCACTGTAAAATAACTAAAAATGATTCCTAATACCAGCCTGTAAGGCCCATTGTGTGTGTGTGTGTGTGTGTGTGTGTGTGTGTGTGTGTGTGTGTGTGTGTATGCTGTTATTTATTTTTTGTTTGTTTGTTTGTTTTTGGGGGGTTGATATACATGCCTTTCTAAGATTAAGGAAACAAATGAGGGAAATGCCCTTGCTTCATTCTGCATCATTCTTAGCATTTCATGTCACTCTTATCATCAGAGTGGAAATGGGGATCTGAGTGGTTCTTATATACCTTCCACTGGGGTTGTGATGAGGTCACATAGATTCATACATGTCTGATAGATTTACATCAAACACCTCCTGTGGGAAAAATTACATTAACTAAAATCAGGTGAATTAGGTCCTGGTTTAAGCATTGCCTACTAAACAAAATCTATTACACTGTCAAGGACACTAAATTGTTTAATTCAACATTTTAAATGTGAGAAGTTAATGTTGGTGGAAGAGTTAAGCACATTGTCCATTTATCACCCTAAAGACAGAGATAGGAAAATGTCTAAACCATTAGCCACATAATAGCTTCAAATGTTTTATTCTGGTAACCTTAAATTGGTTAAATTATGAAACTACAATTAAGAATAATTATCCCTGTAGTTGTCAAGTAGATGCAGAAACCCTAAGAAGTAGAGTGCTTGGCTCAGTAATATATCAGCTTACAGCCGAGTCATTCCAAACAGTGATGGACTCACCCATTTTATGTCCCTCTAATAACGTTTCATAAAATATCAGGAAGAGCTTGAGGCAATGAGCCAAAAAAATTTTTTTCAAGACCCTAATCCAAACTTCTGCCCATCTAAAACAGTAAGTGAAGATACTCCAGAAATGATTTTTCTCTTGCTTAAATTACATGGATGACATTAAAGTCTTCCTTATTTTCTAAGTCATCCACTTACAAAAGTATTCTGTAAACCCTAGATTTTAAAAAGATCTTGCATCTGGAAATTCCAATAAATAAGCCAATATTTTAAGTTGATCAATACTACCTTGTTCCTAACATAAATTTCTTTAGATCATTACTTCCAAAGCTCCCCCTTCAAGGTCTATCATGTTTATCCTTCTTTTATTCCATAAACAACTACTCCAGGTCAAATAGTGACCATTCGATCAATATTCGCTGAGTGAATGAATCCATGAATGAACAAATGAATGAATGGCAGACCTCAAAGAGTTCTGAGCAAGATCCAGCAGTTTCACCAAGATCCAAGTCTTTCTCTGTTCACGTTTATCCTATAGACTTGCTGAGTTCATATTCTCCCAAACATCACTTTCCATGCATCAGCCTCTTGCCCCAAAACTACCAGCTCTAAGGTAATTGATTTAACAATGAGATTTTGACTCAGTCCCAGCTGGCTGGGCTCGGCCCTTTTCCTCACATTGGTCTCCTTCCTGGGAACAAGCTGTCTGCTAAGTTCTGAGAGATCCTGAGGCTTCCCAACATGTCAGAACACAAATTCAGTTTGGGCCACCCCCATGACACCAGCCACTCATTCCAAAGCCCAACAATGAGGTCATGAAACAGACAGACAGAAATATGCTGACATTTGACTAATGCAGAAGCATTGAAATGCTCTGGGGTTTTGTTAGTGACAAATATTATCCAAGTGCTTCTCAAGCTTTAATAAACACAAGAATCACCTGGAGGTCTGAGAGTCTGCATTTCTAACCAGCCCCCAGGCGACACTGAAACTGCTCTCCAGGGACCACACTTTGAGTACCAGGGTTCCAGAGCAAAGAGTTGTCAAACTTGGCTGCATGTTGGAATTATGTGGGGCATTTTACCGAAATGAGTCCCAAAGATTCCGATTTGATAGGTCCAGGGTGCAGCCCAGGCATCAAGATTTTTAAAGCTCCTCCAAAAATTGGAGTGTGTGATCAAAGTTGAGAATCGCTGCCTTAGACCAGTGTTTTTCAAGCATTTTTAAAAATTATTCCCCCCTTGAGGAAACTTTTGAGACATTTTCTCCTAAATACCCCACATGAAATTTAATTATCACAAATATACTAGGTATCACTTTATGTATTGTATGCATATCTATGCTTTATAAATAACTAGAGGATTCTTTGTTTCCTAAGAATCAATTGTCCCACCATTAGGGGTGGTATCACACCCCCTGAGAATGCATGCTTTAGACTCTGCCTAAAGACCTGGTTTTGTCCAAGTGTCCACATGTCAGTCTCCAGCACATATTCCTCAAGTAGAGGCTGTAAATCTCAGGTACAAAGGGCAGGCTGGACAGAGACGACAGGAAGGTGATCAGATCCATGAACCCCACCCCTGCATCCTAAACCATGGCTGGCTGCATGGCCTGCAATTCCTTTGTGCCTTCTGTCTCCTCCTTTTCCTAAAGCCACAAAGGACAGTGAATGCCCTGCCCAGTTCAGATAAGTAAGCTCTGGTGCTTGCCAGGAGGTGTGCCTCTGCTTGTGTTCACAAGCCCAGCTTCCTTCATGTTGCCTAAGAGCAACCAGCATCTGCCTGGAAACAACGGGCTCTGCATCACTGTGTTCAGCAAAATGCTTACAGGAGACGTTTTAATGTATGTGCTAATTCCTAGCGCTCACTCGGGTTGCACCGTAACTTGTACAAATTGTGTAGGAAGTGGGGCTCACAGCTACCAGGGAAAATAGCAGGGCATGCTAAAGATAGAGAAAGGTGGCCGCGAAGCCAGGTGTGAAGTCCTGGCTGTGGGACAGGCAGATGGAAAGGGGCTAACAGAAAAGAAAGGGATGGCTTAACAGAAAGGGAAGGAAAAAGACGCTGACATGATTGCATGTCAGGTGGCGTATGAACATCATTTCATTTACTGTTCCACCAGGAGCCCAAGAAGTGGGTGTTATTCTTTCACTGTACAGACCAGAGCCCAAAAATTCTGAAACTTCCCAAAGTCTAGTCCTATTAAGAGGGTGGGAAGGGGGAGCCTGTTTGTCTGGCTCCAACTCAGTGTTCTTTCTAGTTTATCCTGCTGCCCTCCCAGCCTCATGATAAAAACACAACAAATGACAATTGATTCTTAGGAAACAGTCACTGAGGATGGCCCTCCACATTTTAAACCAGGAATATCAGGGGGACTTTGCCAGGGGAAAGTCCCTCTGCAGAACTCGGGGTCTTGTAGCAGCTCCAGGATAGAAATCAGAGTCTGAAATGGATATTCAAAATCAGCACAGGGGCATCTGCCATCAGGACCTCCACAGGGCATGGATTCAAGTGTCTGAACCCTGTGGAGGGCGGGTGGCAGTGGAAGTCACAAGAACTAAGGCCCAGACAGCAGGGAGGAGCAGCGATGTAACAGGACTGGTCTCCATCGCACCTTAACTAGTAGGAATGGAGGGCCTGCATTTCCTGAGGACACAGATACCAGAAACTATGGGGAAGGACAGGTGAGGTGGTGATGGTGGTAAGAATTCCAAGAAGTGGGAAGAGGACTGGAACATGGATGGTCTGAGAAGAAAAGTAACTTGCTCACCTCCCAAAGGTAGGGTCCTGGACCAACAGCCCTCTGCTCTCCTGGGCCCCTCGGACTGCAATGCAGGAAACAGAGAAATCAAAGAACTGAGCAAATCCCTGGGAGTTCAGAAAATGAGGTTCACTTCTCAGAGAAAGAAGACATACCTTCCCCTTCTCCACCCAGACCTGCAGCCTGACCTCAGCAGAAAAGTGCCATTTCCCTTCTCTCTGGGCACCACTGAACAGGGAAGGAGGCCTTAGAACCTGAGAGCTCTCACATGCACAGGGACACAGAGCCCAAGGTGCAGCTGATCGTTACCATCTGCCTTTACCCAGGAGAGAATCCGTTTCCCTCCATTGGCTCTGCCTCTCTCTGTCCAAATTGTGCAGCCTGTAACCATCCACTGTCACTGTAGCCATGACAGTGACCCCTGGGTGAGTCCTAGGGCTGGCCCACAACACTCTCTCCAAAGGTGGATGCAAAGGAAATCCTCCAGGTAAGCCGTTTGTCTTACCACATCACCAACTGTGCTGCTAATACAGCCCTCCCTTCCCAGTGACACCAAGTACAAAGGCTCACGTGAAGAGACACTTCCTATGGAGCACACGACATCAAGTGACTTCTCAGAATAACACAACTGTGGGAAAAGGGGAGACCCAGGCACCCACATGGCACTTTAAACCACGACAATGTTTACATGCCTGAAAGGCTATGATGCCTCCAGGGCCCTTGCCATAGGAGGATAAAAAAAGAACCACCATGTAGAAGAGATCTCTGAAGAATTTGTTGGGATTATTGCCATGGTACTTTTTAATGGCTGCATGGACTAGGAGCAGATTTCTTTCCGATGCCACCCAGACTCAGGTGACTGGCACCTTCGGACCAGGTGGGACCAGCCTGATGACAGGAATGAGGTGAAAGCTTGTGCCCCTTCCTCACATTGCTGCACTGATCGTGTTCCTAAATGCATTTAACTCCACAAGCTAACCAGTTGATTTCCATTCAACATGCTTACTGAAATATCGAGTAGGGATTGGCAGTGCTGGGTAATGCTGGCTGGCAGAAGAATCCCCACATGGTGTTTTGACAAGAGCAATTCGAGGGCCCCCTCTGAACTGGCATCACTGAGGTTCGCATTCCCAGGAGTCGCGAAGCAGAAATAGTTTGATTATTTGCTGAGTATTTACCCAAGCACAATTACACTTGATAAGCAGATTCATTCCAAGAGGCAAACTTGCCTTTGGATCTCTCACTAAAGCTGACAGGAGCGGATCTGCACGCTTTGATGGGAGATGGTCTGTGGAAGAGACCTGTGTCTGTTTGGCATAAGGCGGATCGTGCAGTGAGACCAAATTTGGGGAATTGCTCAGTGAGAGCCTGTGTCTCGGCAACAAAGATCGAGATCAACAATGCTGGGCAGATCAAGATAGTAGCAAACATCCAGAGCATTTACCTAAAGAGATAGAGGGAAAAAGTAAAATAAATCAGAAAGAAGTCCAACACATTCTTACTAGTCTGAACCAGCGGACATTCCTCAGACTCACCACTAAGTTCACTGAGCAATTGTGCAAATTCCTTGGATAGCTTTCAGATATTCCTCATCTCCCCTCGCTCCCATCCCCCATGGAAAACCTCATTCAGTGAGAATTCAGTATGGAACACTACCGTTTTCTGGGCATAAATATTGTGGACTACTTGCTTGTGTTTCCATGGATACCCGTGTAACCAATCTGGAAGTACACACAAGTAACTGTAACAGTGGTTTCCCTTGGGATGAGATGCAGGGCAACTGGGTGTGGAGGTGGGAGTGAGACAGGGGTGCCTTGTATGCCTTTTGTTATTTAAAACGAGTGAACTTGTTGCCTATCTACAAAATGAAATGATGAAATAATGGGAATAGGAAAAAAATAAATTATTTAAATGGCAGCCGACAGAAGTCCCATGCTTACCTCAGACTGGGAAAGAAGGAGGGAGAAGGGAGACCCAACAGCATTCCTACCTTCCCTACACTCCCACCTCCTGCCTTCCCCTTCCCTTCCAATCATGCCTGGGGTTTGAGCCTGCAAGCTCTCAGGGCTCAGCAGGAGAGAATGGGATCACTGCCTGGTCCTTGAAGCAATAACAGGAAAGCCCCAAACCTGAAACCTAAAAACAAAGAAAATCTAAAAGCTTCAATCAAAGATTAGGACCAGAAGCACTTAGCAGGGAGATGAGCTGGAACATGTGTGAAATGCAGCAGTTAGGAGGGCCTGCTCTCCTTCAGAAACAAAGGCGATGCTTCTCCTTGAGCCTGGGTTTCCTCCTCTATGAAGCTGGTTGGTGAAGATCAGAGATGGGATGTGGAGAAGGTCTCTTGCACAGGGCCGGGAGGAGGGGTGGAGCTTGGACTGTCCACAGTCATTGATCAGCTTAACCACGCCCTGTGACCATGCTCAAAAATGCCTTGAATTCTGAGCAACACCAAGGTGTGGAGGGAAAGAATGATGGTCACAAGACTGAGACTTCCGAAAGCCCTGGACAATTTAAGATGATGAGTTTCTGCTCTTCAGAGGTAGAGAGTGGAAAAAACCTGGCTTTGAAACGAGAAAGACAGGTTTCACTCCCAACTGCTTTTATTGAGCCTTCAGACAAATTGCTTAATCTCCCCCTCCCAGTTTCTTCATCTGATAATTGGATGACCCCAGGATCTACCTCATGGATTGTAGTGCGTGATACAGCACCTAAGTGATACCCCCAAAAGGGAACTGTTCCTTGAAGTGGGAACCTAGAGGTGATGGTAACAGACCAGGATCCAAATGAAAAATGTCTTCCACCCAATATTTTGTTATTATCACTATTATTAATGTTGCATTTAGTTGTCTTAATTCAAAACCTATGAGTTGTTGTTGTTCCTTGTACTTTTTGCTATTTGTTTCTCTTAGGCATAATATTTGCAATAGTACTGGAAAGAATGCCACAGGGCCAATGTGGAATGCACCTCACTCACTTGGCCACAGTGAGATGAGGATTCACCATCAATATTTTTACTCCAAATCCTCAGGGATCTTGAGACATCCCTCACAGAGAACCTAGGACTTTGATACTTGGAGCAGATAATTTTTCAATTCCCCCTTCTCCATAGGATAAAATTAGTTTCACTTATATTCATGTGGTATGAGTAATAGCCACTATTTTTGATGCATTTGTTCTTTAGTTGTAAAGTGATTAAAATTTTTAGAAGAAGAAATTTCTATTTTAAGGCTGTTATTCAAAATTTAGTAGAATATCTCCTTTATGAAGTAATATTTGCACTTATCAAACACAAATGTTACATTTTGAAGTTCCTGTTTATATTTTAAGCACAAAATCTCCAGGTGGGCACAGAGGGTGATGGAATTTTAAAAACTCAGATTCCGCATCGTCGTCTTCATATTAACTAGGCTATCATTGTGTATTTCACATCTGCTATTTAAACACAGAATCAGCAGAATCATGAGGGTGGGAGACGCATGCTGTGCCCAAAGCGAGCTCGAAAAATTCCAGACCATTCTTTACACATTTACTCTCAAAACAAAGATGTGTCTGAGTCCACATACCTCCGAGTCCAGTATCTAACAAGTTTTCCATTAACTGCCATGTGGAATGCAGTCTTTATTAAAGAATCCTAATATATAAAGATCCAGGGTCTGTCATAACCTAAATATCCAGACGGATGACTGAACACCAGGCTAGAGTCCCGGCCGGTGCAGTGGGAGTCAGTCCTGGGTCCCGGCTGCCTGCGGCATGGCGGTGGGAGGGAGCTGTGGGAACGGAGCCATGCTGCCAGGCTTCGGGAATCAGACCTATACTGTGATTGGACTGGCCTCCCCCCACCTGCAGGATCCAGGGAATCGGAGCCATGCTGCGATGGGACTGGACCCTACCTGAGGGGTCCTGGATTGTGATAGCATGCAGGCTGGGCTGAGAGACCACCCCAAGTGCACAAATTTTTGTGCACCGAGCCTCTAGTAAGGAATAAAACTATGCTAATTTAAGATGACATGCACATTAGTAAACTTCAAATGTAATTTTAATAATTATTTAGAATATAGCCAACAAAAATATTTTTTTGGATAGGAGTAATTTATCACTGACATGGTTTAGAACTGCCCACCCATGGTGATAATATAAAGTGCATCAACTTTTAGTTGATTTTATTGTTTTTAAATTCTTTATGGACATTGCCTATACCAGGAACAGACCATTCTCACCAACACCCTTGCACCTGGGCCCCTCACTCACCTATCAGTCCAGCTGACATGGTTCCCAACTCCCAACCTGAGCACATTTAAAGTAGGAATTCGTGCTACTCAAAACAGTACCTGGTGATAAAGCAATTCCTGTCATCCTCTTTTTGTATGTTGGGCCACTTGGTTGAGGATTGATTTAAATGCAATCTAAGACATTTATGTTGATATTTGAAACAAAGGATGTTGCCAGGGGAAAGCTAGCTAGTTGGCTGGCAGCAGAGGGCTCCCTTGGCATGGTTGATGAGTTTATTATGGCTGAAGTTTGTTCCATAGCCTGGAAGGTCTAGAAACTGACTTTTCCACTGCACCCAAAGGAAGTCAAATGTTCTCATGTCAAAACCAATGAATAATACAGAATGGTATATTCATTACAATGGGGAATGTGGCATTCCCATGACCGGAATGCTGATTCCCTTGTCTGGCTCTTCCCTTGTGCCGGACCTTTGTATGCTTTCTATATTTGGGGACTTCGTCCTTCATGAGTGGCATCTGCCAGGGTAGCATCAGAAAGTCTACTTTCCCAGACTTCCTTGCAGCTAAGGTGAAGCCATGTGACCAAGACTTGGCCAATCAAACACACCCTCATGAGATTTTGACCTAGAGTTGTGCAGAATCTGATTTGTTTGAGGAGGGCATAGAAGGTGCTTTTAAGGCAGCAGTGAACAATGGTTGGGTTCTGCTTTCCAACACCGGTAGTGCATTCTATCACAGCTTGACTGGTGGGATCATCCCTGAAGCCATCCACCATGAGTACTGCTTTAGGCTGCAGAGCACTGACCCCCTGCCCCAGACAGTATGTGAGCTATCCAAGATCGTATGATACATTTCATTTCTGCTTACTGGAATGGGTTTGTTATTTCCATTATCCCAGGAAGCCGGGTTAGTAATTAGAAGTTTGGATGTAGAGCATACAATATAGGTAAGTAGTACTAAGGGATATTCACAGAGTTTGCTTCTCTTGAATCCACTTTTTATGCTGCAATAAATATGTTCTTTCTTATACTATATTAATATCACTGGTTAGATTACAAGTCAAAGAGCCGTTCCCATGGACTGACACCTCCTACTTAATTTTATTTAAATAGTCTAATTTGTTTCTACTCAATTCAACAACCTTATTTCTAGACTCCCAGGAGCCAACACGTCCCATTTAATTTTATCTAATTAGTCTAATTTAGTACTATTTAATTAATCCACCGTATTTCTAGGTTATTGATAGAGATCTCACATATATCACCTACAGTTGGCATAAGTTTTTGGAGTCTTTTTTTTTTTTAAAGATTTCTAATAATAAGATGGAATCATTGCCATATGAACTTAGGACCCCACTCAAAGCAATCAAGTTTCCCTATTCTCATTCTCTACTAAACTTTACTACAAGCTGTTTAATATTGTAGGAAATTTCTCTATTTGAACACTTTAAAGGCTGCCATTTTGTTTCAAAATAGCAAAGTAAACTGCAGACCAACTATAAGGCTTTATGGCATTGGGTAAAAATTACTCATCCATTTCCAAAGTTGTGACATAGTCCTAAACATAAACTGATGAGAGGTTCTGCTGAGAAAAAGAGCTCGCAGCTGGTCAATCAACTCCTAAAACTCTTGGGTGATTTTCAGGCAGCCCTGGCAAAGGCTGAGGGATGAACGAGGTGAGGTGCCCCTTGAATTCCACGGATTCCAAAATTCTCAAATTCTATAACATAACTCTTATGGGATCTCTAGAAGCTTGGATGTTTTAAAATTATTTTGCTACCTTATTAAAGTTATTGTCAGGCGGTGTAACAGTTGGCTGTGTAGAATATTAATTTTCTAATACAGCTTTTCTGCCAACATTGTTTTGTTTGTTATGTTTGTCCTTTTTCCTCTTTTAGCTTCACAAGGTGAATGAAAATTTACATAGAAAAATGCTTTTGAGAAGTTCACTGTATTCAGAAGATTTGTCAGCTGTCAAAAGTTTTCCCTGAGCTTTCAAACTTCCTGCTATATTTTTGACAGGAAAATGTTCACTAAGCCATGTAAATCATATAGTAGGAATAAGCCAGAAGTTTTAAAGGGAATATGCTATACCTGGCCAGGATGGAACTTTATTTCAAAAGATAAAAATAATATACTAGTACATAGGCTAGAAAAGAATTGTTCTTATAGTTGCTCCTAAGAAGAAAATGTTGAATGAAAATTAAATGTTCATTCTATTTTGATGTAGCAAAATGTTAAAAAATAAAGTTTTCTAGCCATTATTTTTTCCTAATCTAGATTTAGAGACAGATTGACATAAAATTCTAAACTCAAAACTGTAAGCTAACAGTCCCAGGACCTTGAAGAAGACTGTGGTGACAATCAGTCGGTATCATCACAGAAGCATGTTGTAGCCAAAATGTCCCTATGGCCATTATCTGGTCCAGTGTCAACCAGACTTCAGTTATTCATCTACCACTTCGGAATTTTTGTCATAATTACTTTTTCTTTTATAATACCTTTCTTTATGCAACACATTTTTTATACTTATATAAACTTGACTTTGCCTTATCATTGATATCCATGAAGTCAAGGATTTGATAAAGACTAGACTCACCAATTTAATTTCTTCTTTTTTTAATTTCCTCTTTTTGGTGACACAGGAAGCTACCCTTCTCAACCTCGCTGCATTAGGCTGGCCCCATGTGACTGGATTCTGGCCAATGCAACCTGGGCAAAAGTGATACACTTACAAGACTCATCCCTCAAACATCCTGCACGTTTTCCCTTGTTCTCATTCTGTCGTCTATGTGAATGTCAGCTGCCATTCTATCAACTGTGTGACTAGAAACCATGAACTCCAAAATGGCAACACCCAATTCCCTATCTGTTCAGAGGAGTGTTGGCCCAGTGTCCAGCTCTGATTAAACTTTACCTGAACAGCAAAAGATAATTTATTGTGTTAAGCTGTTGAGATTTTGTGGCTATGTTTGTGGATCCCCAAGATCACCCTCAGATTTAGTGATTCAATTGAAGGCCTCACAGAACTTAGATAGCTATATACTACTCACAATTATAGTTTATTACAGTGAACAGATTAAATTAGCCAAGCTGAAGGTACATAGGACAGGGTCCAGGAGAAGCCAGGCACAAGCCTCCATTTGTTCTCTCCCAGTTGAGTCCCGTGAACAGTGCTTAATTCTCCTAGCAATGATTTGTAATATCATGGATGAAGTAATGCCAACCAGGGAAATTCACCCAAGGCTTGGTATCCAGGGTTTTTACTGGGGGTCAATCACATAGGCATGGCTGATCGCCTATATTGCTGAACTTAGTTCCATCCCCTCCAAAGGTCAAGCTAATACTGTTTGGACCAAGACTCCAGCCATATTAACATAAAGTATCTGACACAGCCCAAGACCTCAAGTAAGCAAAGCCATTCTTAACAGCAGATGTTCCAAGGGTTTAGAGATTATCTCCCAGGAGCAGGACAAGGGCCAAACTTTTTTGTGGAATAGTTAGGGTTTGGACCACCAAGATCTGCTGAGTTAATTCATTACCATATAATAACCTATTTGTTACACAGCATGTCTTACCTACCCTGACTAATATAATGTATAAATTATAGATTTGTCTATTACACATAAAAATACCCAAATGATAAAAGAAATGTATATTATGTACTTCCTAAAAGTATCTTGTGTACATACCAGGTTTTAGGAAACGTTAATCTGCTCCAACCACTCATTTTAAAATCTGTGAAAGGTAATGAGCCCCACTCCACTGTTGAGCTTTCTCCACTGGCTAAGAAGGATGCATTGTTGGAGAGAATGGGGTCTGAAGCAACAACTGCATAGGTAAGTTCTTCAGTAGCTTCTGTAGGCAGGATGTCCAAGGACTATGACAGGACATTCCCAAGAGCTTTCAATCTTGGCTCCCACCAATCCATGGTCTCTGAATCATTTTGATAAATTTTGTAAACGCTGCCCTAAGGAAGATTTATTACAAGGGTTGTGATGGTTAATTTTATGCATCAACTTGACAAAGAGCCCAGATATTTGGTCAAAAATTATTTCCAGATATATCTAGGTGGGTGTTTCTGGGTGAGATTAACATTTGAATAGGTAGGCTGTGTAAACCAGGTTGCCCTCCCCAGTGTGGAGGAGTGTGACCCAATCTGTTGAAGACCTGAGTAGAATAAAGGGCTAAGTAAGAAGGAATTCTTTCTCACTGTCTGACTCTGTCTTTGAACTGAGACATCTGTCTTCTTTTGCCTTTGGACTCAAACTCCATCTGCAACTTATGCCATCGGCTTTCCTGGTCTCGGGCCTGCAGATTCAGACTAAAACTCCACCACCAGCCCTCTGAGTCTCCAGCTTACTGACTGCAGAGCTTGGAATTCTCAGTCTCCACAATCACATGAACCAAATCTTTAATATATATCTTTCCATACCTACTTTCTCTCTCTCTCTCTCTCTCTCTCTCTCTCTCTCTCTCTCTCTCTCTCTCTCTCTCTCTCTCTCCATGTTTCTGGAATTTGCTACATTAAAATCTCTTTTATGTGGATAAGTTTCTTGCTTTCTATTCCTTTACAACATGCCAGGGTAATGGGGCATGCAAGGACATGACCTTACAAACCAGAGTCCTTAACTACGTGATTTACTCAGTTTCTGTGTCATATAATTAAAATAAGAGAGAGAAATGAGATTGGCCCAGCTTGGTCTTACTGGGTCTGGCTACAGGGTGGCAGAAAGGTGGTCAAATGACACCAACAGTGGGTGAGGTTTGGCAGAAGGGAGGAAGTGTGGGTAAATGATAGAACAAGGCTAAAAACCCAGCCTCCAAGTAAACTACAGATATTCTAGGATGAGAATCTGGCCCTTCACTTGAAAATTTCATTTTATCTGACCTAACCTTATCTTCAAAGGGTCAACCCAATTACTTAGAACAAATATCAGTGGCTCTCTGGTATGCCCATCAGTCCTCAGCGGATATATCTGAAAAGGGGGGTGAGGCGGGATGAGAAAAGAGAAGCAGAGTATCCATTTCATGGGAGGTCCAAATGACTGTTTCACGTGCCTTGCAGTTTAGAATTACAGTTCAATGAGCCCTGGATGAGATTAGTTCAAGAAGACTAAGGGAGATGCCTGGTCTTTCCACTTCTCTATATTCAGGAGGCCTGTGAAGGACCATTAGGCTTCTACTACCAATTTGTTCTTAAAACCATTTTCATTTTTAAAACGCCAAATGTATGTCAATTTGGCCAATGAGCAACAGCATCAGGCAATTGTTTTTGTTTTTTTAACTCTAGCTTTCTCCATTTAGGAGTTCCCTGAGGAAGAGGATAAATGTACACACTCTCTCCTGGGAGCAAGTATAATACAGGTCCACAATTTCTCATCCAAAATTATAAAAGCCAAAAGCTCTGGAAATCAAAAATTTCATAAAATAGGTGCAAAACCATTTGGCAAACAAAAAAATGAGGCTATTTGTATTTTTTATTTATCCTATTTACTTTCAATGTTGATGTTTAACTGCTAAAATATTAATGGGTTTGATTACATGGTGCTGCCCCAGACCCCACTGGGAATATTAAGTAATATGTGGGATATGTGTCCCTATTCTATACCCTACTGAATTTCATAATACATCTGGCTTTAAAACTTTGGATATGGAATCAGGGACTTGTTTAACAGAAAAAAAAAAAAAAAAAAAAAAAGACTTTCGGTTCAGACAAACAGACCTGAAATTTGAATCCCCTCTCTAGTAGCATAGCCAATGGCTTAACAACTCGGAACATCAGTTTCCTCCTCTGTAGAGAAGAGGTAACCATCGTCATTACCTCATGGGGGGTACTTGGGATCAAATGAGACAAGTCACATAAGGAATTTGATGCCCTCCCTGGTACTGCTCCTTGCACAATTAAGGGTCTTTTTCTTTCTCTCCCTTCCATAGGACCCAGGCACTGTACTATGAAAATCAAAACACAGAAAGTAGAGAAAATAAAAAATTCATTCCCAACAAAACGAGACCATGAAAGCAGAGACCAAGAGGGTACTTTATCAGAAATGACATCCCACTGTCATTGAGTATGTTCAAATGTGGCTGCAAATGAAGACCAATAATAACAAAGATCAACTCCCATGCATATCTCCTTATGCTTCTCTTGGATTGATTTTTTTTATGGCCTATTAACCGATTCTAGCAATTGGTACAATTATGTGGGTGGGTAGGTAATTTCCTTTCTCCATTGGTCCTGTCATCCTGGTAAGTGATTGGTTGTAAACAACACCAGTATTATTGACCACTTCAACTTCCAGAATCCCACACTTTGCTTTATTATTTGCTCCCCTTTTGAGATGGAGTCTTTACTTAAAGGCTTCACCACACTCCAGTCAACTGCAAAGGCCATAAAGCATTGAGATATTTTTTCTTAATGTAAAATCTATGCACATGGAAAGCACAAAAACATATGTATGGGTTTAATTAATTTTGCTTAAACCTTAAAAGAAATTCATGAAGCAGTTGTATACAGAATTGTGACTTCTATTTTAACAATTGTGACTTCTATTTTAACAATTGTGACTTCTATTTTAACAATATTTTTAATACCTTGAAGTTTCAAGAAAGAGTATTTATGCTTTTATTTTTCTCAAATACAAAATATGATTGCCAACTTATATTAATAGTTCAAAAACCATATGAGGCATCCTCTGCAATACTCAGAAAGAATGCTAAAATCCATTAGCCATGCCTTCTATCAGCACAGAATTGGGAAATGGCAGCCTATATACTTTAATTTTACATATTCCACTTCATATTTTCCAAAGGTTCTCTCCAGTCATCTACTCATCCATCCATGCATCCATCCATCCATCCATCCATCTATCCATTCATTCATGGAAAGCCTTTTCTCTGTCAAGCAGTGAACTAACTTTGGAGTTTAAGGGCGGGGTTTGAGCTTCAGTGATGGTGAGGACTACCATACAAACACCACAAATTGAGTGGCTTAAGCCATGGAAATGTATTCTCTCAGTCTGGAGGCCATAAGTCTGAAACCAAGGTGGAGACAGAGCCACACTCCTCCTGAAGCTTCTAGAAATAATCCATCCATGCCTCTTCTTAGCGTATAGTGGAGACTGGAAATCCTTGACTTTCTGGGCTTGCAGCTGCATTCCTCCAATCTCTACCTCTGTTGTCACATGGTCCTCTTCCCTCTTTTCACAGGGACACCAGTCACTAAATTAGAGTCCACATTGATCCAGTATAATCCTTAATCTGATGGTATCTGAAAATACCCCATTTCCAAATAAGGTCACCTTCACAGGTACCAAGGGTTAGGATTTGAACATAACTTTTGAGGAGACACCAGTTAACCTACACTTGCCATTGGTCCATTGAAGTTCTACAGTCACCGCAAGGTTTCAGGACTGCTATTTCTCCCCAGCTTCAGCCTCTTCACCCCTTCAAAGCAAAACCACCACCTCCCACTCCAAGGACACATCTCCTTAATGGAACTCTTTTAGACACACACAGTTTGGTAAGAACTTCATCAATCTCTCTGCCACTGTCTCTGCTCTATTCAAACCCTCCCCTGCATCATTAATGTGTGGATTCACACATGTACCACCTGATTCCTGACCACAGAGAATGGTGTTAAGAGCCACACACAGGGGATTGATTTTCTCCTCTCTTGGCTCTTAATTAGTGCCCATAATGGCTTTTGTCCTGATGGCTTCCTTTACTTAGCTTTCTTTGGAAAGAGATTTGTTAGCAGAGGATCCCAGCTCTTTTCATTGGTGCTCATGAAATCCAGCAGAGCTCTCTGGAACCCCAGCTCATCATATATATATTTTTTAGGAATATCAATCTAGAAGGTACTTCATGTATCCAGAGTTGTGCTATGTAGACCTCTTCTTAACAGCCCTCTTCAATTTCAATAAAGAGTTGGGTATTTGGAAGTTCTCCATCCTACAGGTCTGACTTGAGAGACAAATGAAGCTACAAACCCAGGTTGTGGGAGCTCCTGTGTTAATAAACATGAGACCCTCTACATTGTGAGAAACTAGTATTTAAAGACCACATTCTGACTCTTTTCTCCACCTGTCCCTTGTCCTATTCTGCTCTGAGACATGGGTAAGATAAAAAATCATCTACAGGTTAACTTGTTCACAATCATGATCAAACCATATGACCCCACAAGAAGGGACTCAGCAATTCTTTTTTTTTTAATCTTCATCTGAGGATATGTTTTCATTGATTTTGAGAGAAAAAGAGAGAGAGAGAGAGAGAGAGAGAGAGAGAGAGAGAGAGAGATCAATTGGTTGCCCCCAGTACACTTCCCAACCAGGGACTGAACCTGCAACCCTTTGGCATACAAGACAACACTCCAACCAACTGAACCACCCAGCCAGTGCTCAGCAATTCTTTTTAATAAGCCCTCATGATACAGAGAAAGAATGTGTGTATAGGTGTGTGTTTATATTCATGCACACGTTGACTGATATCCTGAAATAAATTCATTACAGCACAGTTTTATTGCTAAAAACAGGCACTATTAGTTTAAGTAGGATTCCTTGACTTAATTTTATATATCAATACCAAAAAAAAACTCTGACCTGAAAGCAAACTGTATACCTGTAGAACTTATTTTATTTTTGCTCATAGGCAAAATGATTTATTACAGGTTGATGTTTAAAAGATGGCCTTGTCAACCATAATCCTAATTAAATTGCTCAGCATACTTTCTTGGTACAGAGTCCAGGGTCTGTCTTAAGCCATGAAATTCAGCTTTTCATGGATGCTAAACGATTTCTGAGTCTATAGAGCCAGATGCTGCCTGATGAATCCACTTCTTCTCCAGAAATACGGGGGAGGAAAAGCTAACAGGTGTTTGTGCAAATCAAATCATCTCTTCAAAACATAATTATGAGGCAGGAATTTCCTCCCCATTTTAGAAACAAAAAAATTGAGCTTTTGAGAGATGAAGTAAGTTACCCAAGACCACATGGCTGGTGCATATATGGCAGAGCCGGGACATAAAATCTAGAGGTTGACCTGCCTCTAGAGCTCATGCGTTGTCACCTCATCTAACCAGCTTCGTAAGGGTTTGTATGACACAGCACCAGGGTGTTCAAGCACCAGAGGTTATTTTTCCTCAGAGACAACTACATGTTTCCTCCTGCCAACTTTCAACCCCTACATCTCTCTCCCAGGAAAAATAGTTATGAAGAGACAATACCCAGTATTGAGTTCATGTGGAATACTCGTAATCAACAATGAACATTTTAGGTACATCTCACAAAAACATAGATTCCCAGGACTGTCCCAGGCAACGCAACCTTTACAAGAGTGTCCCAGACACACTATTGTACTTCACAGTATGCACCACTCTGTGTTGCATCCTGAGCCACCCTGGTCCAGATTTGCATTTCAAGAAAATAAATCCTAATTTCACTAGCTGTGACATACATGCCACATCATGTGGCCCAAGGCCTCCTATATCATTTGCCTACTCAAGTTCACTCACTTTGTCAAGTCATTCCTTTGAAAGAAACTGCAATAATTTTTTAAAAAAAAAATAATAATGGGGAACCATTTTTTTTTTCATGACTCCTTATCCAACCAGGGAAGTCTATTTTAAACAGCCACTCAAGCGATATTAATAATAAAGGTCAATGAATGTGCTTTCTCTGACTTTATGATCTGAAAAGCTCCCAGTTAATGGCAGTCGCCAATTTTCAGCCTTCCTTTCTGATAGACAGTGAAACTGACCATAAAGGGCTAAGCCTGGCCTGTCTGATTTATTGTTACCATTGTATACTGTCAATTACTCATAGGCACTGCAAATGCTGAAACATTACATGAATGGAGCACTATACTAAATTATAGATGGCCAGTAAAGAGAAGCGTAATATATGAGGTCCCATCAGCACTATGTAGAGAGCAGCCCTTCAAATAAAAGTCTCTGTTTTAATGAGCACCAAAGGCCCATCCACATTAAGCATATGAACTCAAGAAAAATAAATCAGAGAACTACAATTTATGATCTAAAAAGGGTGCATCAAGTTTGGGAAGAGACTAATTGCTGAGTTAAGGAGGCAAAGCAGTTCAGCATGTTAATAGCACAAAATACCACATAGGACCTATCCAAGCATCCTCAAGTCTTTATATTCATCTAAAAAGCCCAATATCAATAGAGTATAAATATATATATATGGAACCAGTAAGCTAAAGAGTAATGTCTTGGGTGGATTCCCTAAGGCACAAGACTAAATTATCTCTAACCTGGAATGGAATGAGAGAGGGGTGAGGGTGGGACAATCAGGAAGGCAATTCTGGGACCTCTTTGCACTGTGTGTATAAATCATTAAAGAGCAGACAAATGATTTAACACAAATACAAGCAAGAATTCCCAGAGAATTAAATTTCCCTTCCCACAAATGAGTCAGAATGAAAGTGAGTTGGCCACACCATCATTTCATCAAATGCCAGGAAATATAATGTCAGTACAAAATACACCACGTAGGAATGGATATGACTGTGTTTAAAACCACTCATGCCTCATAAAGTTCCTCCATCCATGCAGGATCTTTCCCAAACATTCATGCAGTCAGTTCTTCTCTAATTCACACATGGGCTCCCCAAAAGCTAGCCCCATGACCTGGGCTCACCCTGAGGCAGTTTAAACCATATTAGAGCAAGCCTGGCCGGCATGGCTAAGTGGTTGAGTATCAACCTATGAACCAGGAGGTTATGGTTTGATTCCTGGTCAGGGCATGCCTGGGTTGGGGGCTCAATCTCCAGTGGTGGGGCATGTAGAGGGCAGCTGATCAATGATTCTCTCTCATCATTGATGTTTCTATCTCTATTCCCCTTCCTCTCTGAAATCAATAAAAAATATATTTTTTAAAAGGATGCTCTGTTAGCAAATAGGAAAGCAAAAGTTGCCCAATTCACAAATAACAATTGATTTTTCACTCTATATCAGAAAGCTCTTCACTTGACTCTAGATTTTTTAATGTATACAAACTATTTTTAATTGATTTTAGAGAGAGGAAGGGGGAGAGAGAGAGAAAAACATTGATGTGAGAAACATCAATACGTTGCCTCCCACTTGGGGTCAAACAGCAACTTGGGTATGTGCCCTGACCAGGAATCAAACCTGCCACCTTTCAGTGTACAGGACGACATTCCAACCAACCAAGCCACACTGACCAGAGCCAAACCATTTTTCAGTGTTTCCCTGTGTCTTGCATCCCTCACAGCTAGCACTGCGATGGCACGTAACAGAGGCCCCCAAAACATCTGTTGGATATTTAGTTGCACACGTGTGCATAAATAAAAGGCTGCCATGTTGCCAAAACCGGTTTGGCTCAGTGGATAGAGCGTCAGCCTGCGGACTGAAAGGTCCCAGGTTCGATTCCGGTCAAGGGCATGTACCTTGGTTGCAGGCAAATCCCCAGAGGGGGTTGTGCAGGAGGCAGCTGATCGATGTTTCTCTCTCATCGATGTTTCCAACTCTCTGTCCCTCTCCCTTCCTCTCTGTAAAATATCAATAAAATATATTTTTTTTAAAAAGGCTGCCATGCAACCTGCCATCTTTGCAATACTTATTCCTTATGGAAAGACTCAGCTGATTTCCAGGGTGACTCCCTAGGTTTAGGAGGGTGGGAGATAGAGGGTGGGGGATGCCAGCCTCTCTGTGATCCCAGCAATCCCAATGGCAATGCACCTGAATATTGGGAACCTACAAAAAGCTCAATATACCATCTCACTGATGAGCATGTTTGTATGCAACAGGTTCCTTTAAGAGACATTTACGTAAGCAATGGAACCAATTGTAGCAGCAGAACAGGCTGACCTTAGGACAGTGGGTACTGGGCAGCGTGCAGCAATCTGCTGCTTCACGGCACCACCCAGGAAAAGCAGCAAATGGTCCTTCAAAGCTACCAGGACTGTTCTGCCCTGGGGCTGTGACAGGAAACTGTGACAAGGAAGGAGGGGCATGAAGTCACCTCCTTAATGTCAAGCATGCCACTGGGTGTTTTGCATGCATCATCTCATTAGAAACTGGTGTTGTTATCCCCATGTTAGAAGTGAGAAAATGGAGGCTTTGAAAGGGCAGGTAGTTGATTCAAGTTTATTCAACTCAAAAGGAGCAAAACCCGTGTTCTCTGCACATTCCACTCGAAAGGGCCACCAGAGTCCGTATGCAGTTCTGTTCTTGCTCTTTGAGGGCAGCATTTGCTCCCGTTCCAATGACACCCTGTTGATCATTGAGTGTCTAGTAAAATAGTTTCCATGGAAGGCACCAGAGATCATGGGTGTGGCACTCCCTTCAATGTGCACATTTGCTCCATCACCTTCTTCCTTCCTTAATCTCTTTGTTTTTCCTCTAACTTTTGGCCCCTTTTTCCTGTATCTTGGGCTTGCAATGACAGTCCTGTGACCCTCAAAGCTACACCAGGTGCCAAGCCCTGGCACTAAACAGTTTAATTTAATTAGGTCCTAGGGAGGCCAAGTTCACTGCTGACATCATTTCTCAGAATCTGGCTATGATGCCTCAGGACATGGTATGAGGGTCCAGATCCAGGAACCGATGAGCCCACTAATTAGCCAGGCTTGGAGGGTAGTGGGGGCAGGACCCCCAATGCTGGAAGTCTTTCTGGAGAGCCGTGTGTGCTGTCTGCGGACAGAGCAGTAGAAATGTGATAGAGCAGGCAGCACGGGCAGTTCTATGGAAGAGAAAAGGTGTCCTAATGATGCAAATAGGGGACAATATTGGATAGCAGACAGTGCTTAGAGACCAACCAGGAGGCAGGCTCAGGAATGTTTGTCATCAGGCAACAGGGACCCGGCCATTGGCCTGATGGTGAAAGCCAAGGCCTCAGGTGCTAGAGGGCTTGGCAGAAGCAAGCAGAAAAGCCCAGGTGTGAAAGGGCTGGAAGCTGGACTTGGATGAGAGGTGCAGGTAGTAAAACCAGGTGCAGGATAGAGATCACATCTAGGGACAGAGGCTGTGAGGTTTTTCCCTCACATCAGTTGATTCTCCATTTCTCCAATACCAACTGGGGATCCTAGGATTCAACTCAATTCTGACACTACCTAGAGTCAGTGTCAGATTCCACAAGGTAAGGGCTCAGTCCCACAAGACTGCACTCGCTTCAGAAACCAGCTGCAATTATCAGGTCCCTGGTCACTCACACTTCTGTCCCATGTGACTTCAAAGTCAAGGGCTCCCCACTCCCATCCCCCTCAGACTTGATAATTGGCTAGAATGACTCACAGAACTCAGGGAAATGCTGTACTCACTATTATAGTTGAGAAAGAAAGAAAGAAAGAAAGAAAGAAAGAAAGAAAGAAAGAAAGAAAGAAAGAAAGAAAGAAAGAAAGAAAGAAAGAAAGAAAGAAAGAAAGAAAGAAAGGAAGAAAGAGAAAGAAAGAAAGAGAGAGAGAGAAAGAAAGAAAGAAAGAAAGAAAGAAAGAAAGAAAGGAAGGAAGGAAGGAAGAAAGAGAAAGAAAGAAAGAGAGAGAGAGAAAGAAAGAAAGAAAGAAAGAAAGAAAGAAAGAAAGAAAGAAAGGAAGGAAGGAAGGAAGGAAGGAAGGAAGGAAGGAAGGAAGGAAGGAAGAGGCCAAAGTGGAGTCACTTTTGCTAATCCATTTCACCAAACCCAAAGTTGATAACGAACCTATTGGAGTTTCAGCCTCTCCCAGGAGTGGAATTTTAAACCAACTAATCTGAAATTTTCTGATCAATACTAAAGAAGTAATCTGCATGATAAAACTCCTGCCATTTCCTTCTCTCCAAAATCACCTGGCCTTAAAATAATCTTTTATTTTCTTTTACTAATATCTCCTCTGCCACACCTTTCTGCCTATAAAAAACTTTCGTTTTGGACAACAACACTTCCAGATGCTAGATGGAATGTTTCTGATGAATTGCTTAATAAAGACAATTCACCTTCAAATTGACTCAGTTGAATTTTGTTATTTAACACAGTTTATTATAAAAGACTAGTGTCCCGGTGCACAAAATTTGTGCACATTAAAAGGGGATTAGAGGAAATAATTTAATATTGCTATTTGCCCTTTCTCTATATTAGAAGTGTCAGAGATGAAAGAAAATTAGTAAAATGTATATGAAAACCTTTCTCCTGTCAGAGTCTGGGGCACACCTCAGGACCCAGAGTCAAGTCCCCACCCACCCACATGTGCCTCAAAATCACGTGAGACCCAGACCCGGCCGCCCCCCCCCCCCCCATTGGGCTAGATCCAGACCCGGCCAGTCCCACCCTTGTTAAGCCCCACCAGGCAGGGGGCGTAGCCTCAGGTCCCCTGGCCCGGTGCCAGGACCAGGGGGCATGGCCTGAGGTCCCCCAGCTCAGACCAGGGTGGGGGGGCATGCCTTGAGGTCCCCCATCAAGCCCCGCCAGGTGGGGGACATGGACTGAGATCCCCTGTCAAGCCCCACTGGGTGGGGGGCATGGGCTGAGGTCCCCTGTCAAGCCCCACCAGGCAGGGGTGTGCAGCCTCAGGTCCCCTGGCCCGGCACCAGGAGGGGGGCATGGCCTGAAGTCCTCTGTCAAGCCGCACCTGGTGGGGGGAGCAGCCTGAGGTCCCCTGGCCTGGCATGGGGGGAGGGGGTGAGGCCTGAGGTCCCCCAGCCCAGACCAGGGCGGGGTGGCATAGCCTGAGGTCCCCCATCAAGCCCTTCCAGGTGGGGGGGTACAGCCTCAGGTCCCCCATCAAACCCCACCAGCAAGGGGGCACAGCCTCAGGTCCCCATCAAGCCCCGCTGGGTGGGGGGCACGGCCTGAGTTCCCCCTACCCAGCACTGGGCGTGCACCTTGAGGTCCCCTGTCAAGCCCAGCCAGGCAGGGGGGCGCAGCCTCAGGTCCCTGCTGATTGCTCATTAAGGCTCCTTATGGGAACTTGGCCTCAACTGTGGTTGCAGCCATCTTTGTGACAGAGCCATGGTCAATTAGCATATTCCCTCTTTATTAGATAGGATACAGCCCTGGCCTTGTGGCTCAATTGGTTGAGCGTTGTCATGCACATAAAGGTCACCAGTTTGATTCCTGGTCAGGGCACATACCCAGGTTGTGGGTTCAATCCCCAGTCGGGGTGTGTATGGGAGGGAACCCATCAATGTTTCTCTCTCACACTGATATTTCTCTCCCCACCCCTCTTCCTCCATCTCTAAAATAAATAGAAACATTGAAAAAAAAAGATACAAATGAACAGCCAAATGGAGAGGTACATAGAGCAAGGTCCAGTAGAGTCTGGACCCCACGAGCCTCTGCCCGGGCGGAGTTGGAGTGGCCACCCTCCCAGCACATGAATACATTTGCCAACTTGGAAGCTCCCAAAACCTCTTCATTTAGCCTTTTTTTTAGAGGTTTCATTGCATTGGCATGATTACAGAGGTTAGGAGGTGGGGCTGAAAGTTCCAGACTTCTAACCAGGCTGGCATCTCTGGCAACCAGCCCCCATCCTGAGGCTAGCAGCACCTTGATGTAGAGCCACATGGTTAGCACACCAAAGACACTCTTATCACTCAAGAGATTCCCCAGGTATTAGGTGCTGTGTGTCAGCAACTGGGGACCAAGACCAAATGTTTCTTATTCTACCACAAAAGCAAGTGACCAGCTATCAGAATTCAGGTCAGAGGCACACGGGTGCCAAGGATGACCTGCAGCTGTATCCTCCACATGGGAAAAGGCCTCAGAAACCCCTCCAGCTGAGAGTCAGGACCAGCTCTAGAGACAGGGACAGAGGTAAGCCTATAAATGTGAGACCAGAGGATGTGGAAAGATGCAGGCACTTGAGCAGTGATGAGAAACCAAGAAGGGGTGCCTGAAAGAGCCCTCGGCTGCTCATATTGCTTCTGAGCTCCTGCAAAATCTTGAAGATCACCACGGCTTCTCTGCTTCCCCCCAGAAATTTCTTAAAAATCAACTTAAAGAAAAAGTTTAGCCCAGCCAGCCTGTGTGGCTCAGAGATTGAGCATCGACCCAGGACTCAAGAGGTCACCAGTTGGATTCCCAGTCAGGGCACGTGCCTGAGTTGTGGGCTTGATCCCCAGTAGTGGGTGTGCATGGGTCAGTGATCAATGATGTTTTTCTCATCGATGTTTCTATCTCTCTATCCTTCTCTCTTCCTTTCTCTCAAAAAAAAATCAATAAAACATTTTTTTTAAAGTTTAACTGATAGAAACAATGTAGAATGATGGTTGCCAGTGGCTGGGGGTTTGGGGAAACGGGGAGAGGTTGATAAAATAGTGCAAACTTTCAGCTATAAGAGGCATAAGTCTGACTAATGTGTAACATGGGACTACAGTCTTTCAAAGGAGTATACAGTCGAAGTTTAAAGTAACTGTAGATATATATATTCCATCTCTCACATCTCTCTCTGTGTTAGGACTCCCATTGAGAAGTTTTGTGTGGAGGTCCAAGGGGCAGAAAGCCATTCCCTGCTGGGGGTGGAGGCGAACAAGTCAGAAAACTGTGAGAACTTGGCCTTTGGCCTTTGAGTGGCTGAAAAAAATAAAAACAGCACTCAGGCTCCATATGTTAAAAACTACAGAGTCTTATTTCTTTATTAACATTTCTCTGTGTCTCATAATATCAAAGTGACTAATACAAATTACATGGACATGAAAGGGGAGAACCTTTCCACTTTGGTAGTGTTTCTGCTGTAGGAAAGGTTACAGTTTTCCTCCTTGAGGTTGGATTCAGTTTACCAAGCACTCAGCATTATGCACGGTCAGCCCTTTGCATCCTGAACATTTTTTTCACTTGTTACAGAAAACCAGAGCTTGCTGGACCACTGCTGTGGTGAGAACGCCCTGAGAACTTCCTGGCAATGGCATCAGCACTCATAGATAAACAAGTCCATCACTTGTGCATATGTTGATTCTCATTTTTCAAAAAGTCAATTGAAAAAATGGTTTTAAAAACAGAAAGACATGTCCTTGAGGTTTTGTTTTCCTTCTCACAAAAGACTCCCTGGGATTTTCAAGAGGCTATTATTACTATACTAGAGGCCAGTGCATGAATTTATGCACAGGTGGAGTCCCTGCCGGCCAGTCGGGCTATCTGGCCCAGTCCCAATCAAGCAGGCCCGGAAGAAGGACTAGGGGAGGTTGGCTGGGAGGTTGGCTGTGGGAACACACTGACCACCAGGGGGAAGCTCCTGCATTGAGGTGCCCCTGGTGGTCAGTGCGTGTCATAGCTACCAGCCAGTCATCTGGTCATCTGGTCACAATGGTCATTTAGCCTTTTATATATACAGATTGTTAGTCAAGTCTCCAGAGATCCACCACTTACTCAGGTCATGTGATTTTCCATAATTAATCCCAATTCTGAGGTTGTTTAAAGATAGAATACGAGGCTTTGGTGATCATTATTGTGAATATTTGACCAAGGTGACTTTTTTGAATTTTTAGTGGATGGATTGCCCAGGAAAGGATATATTTAAGACACTGAAAACAAAATTTGTTCTTTATTCAAGTGTTGCCTTTGACCATTCAAAGACAGATGTTCTTTCTACCAGAGCGAAGACAAAATGTGACTGGGAGGAACTGAGTCTTGAATACTACAACAGTGCTACAGAGTGTCCATCCAAAAATTATAACGGGTCTGGGACAAGAAATTCAGAAACAGTGACTAAAAACTTTGATCACAATTTGATGTTGACACAACATGCAAGCATGTGATCAGCAACTTGTCTTGTTGAACAAGGCTGAGGCCAGCTTGCATGTCATCTCTCTCATGGGAAGGGTCACATGGTATAAGGCACACAGTGGCATGACATCTATTATGAATTGGAAATTTTAAAAATAATTATAATAAAATTTTAAAAAAAAACACAGCCTTTCACCACAGATGAGCAGCTCTGGCCTACAAAGTTGTTGGTTAGATGTCTACACTCTCATTTAGTCCGGGGCTTCCAGACTTTCAAAATACCTGAGTCAAGCTTTCAGAGAAGTTCAAAAGCAAAAAAACGATTTGGTGAAACATTTATTTCCAGGGAAACTGAGAAGGTGAAAATTTTAAAACCAAAATAGTAAAAAGTGTTGCCCCAGTGTTCTCTTTATTTATGTAATTGTTTAGGAAACCTAGACACACTGTGTGTATTTTTGTATACTCTCTATGTAAAATAAGGTAAAATAAAGTAAGTGCAGGACAAAACAATGCATTCCCAAAGGAACTCTTGGCAGCCTTGGTTATAATAGTGCAAGACTGGAAAGAACCTAAATGTCATCAATAAGGGCTGGTTAAATCAACTATGACAATGTCATGTAACTATGACACATCCAGAAATGGCAAGATTTCCAAGGCATGTTATTAAGTTTTTTTAAAAAATCAGAATGAAAACCAGCATATATGGTATGATACTTTCTGTGTACAGGTGAGAACAAACACATATGGCCATGATTAAATGCATGGGTAACATTGTGAAGGAGAGAGTAGCCTCCAGGGAGGTGAACTGGGTCCCTGGTGGATAAGGAGAGGAAAACTGTCTTACTTTTTATCTTTGCCCTTTTGTATCTTTTGAATTTTGTACTATGTGGAAGTGATACCTACTCCCAACATCATATTAAAAATAATAATTAAAAATATCAAAAACAAAAATGAGAAATAAATTATTCATAGTCAGCCATGCCCATAAACTGAAATGACATCTGCCCTTAAGTCTCCATCCCAGGGTCTGGCACGGTGCCCTCCATTCAATATTTGTTAAATTGTTGAACTAAAAGTAATAGCTCATACAGAATTTAACAACAGACACAAAAAGGATCATTCAATATTTAACACTTAAAGTTGATATGTTTTCAAAGAACTAAATCATTTTAGTCAAAATGAACAAACTGCATTATGGAAGCAGTTTAAACCTCTAAAGCCGCTGAGACACTCTGGCATCCACTTTACAATCAAAAGCTGCCTACAATGGCATAAGTTACCCTGATAGATTTAATCAATAAATTAAGAAAATCATGCATTTATAATTACTTTGTAATTTGACTAGCAAACATTGGAATTTAATGTTATCCATGGACTTCTCTTCAATCTTTCATTAATTTGATATAATTCCACAGACTCAGCGAGGCTGTGCCATGTTTGTTCAGATTGAATCTGGGAAAATAACATTGTTTTGGATGAAAATGAAGATAAGAGTAATAAATAAAGAAAATAGTAGGAAGTCAGTATTAGCAGCTCCCTGCGGGAAGTTCAGGAATATGGTTTTTAGAATCTAAGACCAAAAAAATTAACATTGAAACTATTACAGGTAACAAAATAAATATTAGCCTGGGCTTATTTCTCTATGTTTTTTCTCCAGGTACATAGCTTTGCACATTTAGTTACACAATAATCAATCACGATCGTATGATATTTGTTTGTTCTCTGTTAATTCTATGCCATCTTTTCACACCCCTCAAACAAATTTGCATCCTCATTAGAGAGTCTCAAAATTATCCAAAGATGTTCAATTTTTCTCCCAACATATTTTCTTATTTATCCATCCATTCCATTTAGGGAAAGAAAGTGTTCAGCAAGTCTTTGTGCAATTCCCCAACCCCCTGACACAATTCACATGTGTTGCTACAAGTCATTCTATTCCTTTAATGAGAAAATAATATTAGGTCCCTCTGAAAAGAATGAAGTGAGAGATTATTTGAATTAAAAATTGCTCCCCATCATATAAAGGTGCAGAGTGATTGGCTGGAGGTATAGGAAGGACAACTTCCTGTTACATCAAGACTGGTAACTAGAGTCCAGAAGCAAGGTCTTTCCTCCCAGCAGTTGGGGAGAGATGCTCACTCTCAGTCTAGGAAGTAATGAGCCAAATAGAGAGGAAAGATACACCCCAAAGGAGGAGAGCCAGGTGGCCAGATGGTCAAGCTGGGAAGAGAGCGAGGCGTTCTGTATAATGTGGTAAACTTCAAAGTCCTTCTCATCCACGGCCAAGGAAACCTGTCAAGTCTCCCTGGCTGAGGGGGTCTGCGTGAATTGATTAAAAGCTTTACCACTTGAAGTTGTACCAGGAAGGGAACAGAGAAGTTATGAGTCAGAGTCCCAAGGGCAGGAGAACTTTTCCCTGGTGATGATCAGAGCAGGAAGAAGAGCATCTGAAGCAAACAAAAGACATCAAGGCACAATGGCAGACACATCCTGGCCAGGAGAAGTAACAACAGCACAGTGGAGGGGAGGGATGAGATGAGGTGGCCAAGAGGAGTGTGTGTGTGAGCACACAGGAGATGCCCCTGTAGGTTCCCTGTGCATAATAATGAGATTCTTAAATATCCAAATTGCTGTGAACTCAGACTTTTATAAAGACACTAGAGGCCCGATGCACAAAATTTGTGCAAGAGTAGGCCTTCCTTCCCCTGGCTGCTGGTACCAGCTTTCCTCTGGCACCCAGGACCCGGGCTTCCCTCACAGCCCTGGCTTCCCTTGCAGCCCTGGCTTCGTCCAGAGGATGTCCAGAAAGACATCCGGTCTAATTAGCATATTACACTTTTATTATTATAGATACTATAAAAACAAATTATCCAAAAAATAACACTAAAAAATGCACAAACACAAGACCAACAATTTTATCACTAGGTTCAACAGATATAAAATTGCTCTGTCAAATTATCAAAGTTTCTAAACACTCGCCATTTCAGTGCTTATGTCATAGGCACTGGTAACAAACAACTAGCCAACTGGCACATATCCGTGGGCTACACTCAGGGTAATGCCAAACTAGACAGTTGTCAGCTTTTGTTTGATAATATAAAAACAATAACTACCAGCTTTGGAAACATCTACTGTGTTCCAAGCTCTGCAGTCAGTACTTCACATTTGTTATCTTTATTCTTTCAAAGTTATTACTCCCATTTTAAAGATAAGGGAACGAAAACCAGTGAAGCTAGAGACTTGCTCTAGAGTCCATAGCTGGAGTCAGTGATGAGGGGGGCTCTCCTTTTGTTGATGGCCTGCTCCACAGGGCATGGATCAAGATGGGTATGAATTGAAACACATACAATACACTACACTAAGACTCAAATAAGGGTAGGAGGTGCCCAGGAAAACCTTTGAAGTACCTGAGTATAGTTTGCCTTTGACATTAACTCATTTTTGTAGCTGCCATTTCTTCCTCCCTAAATGCAAAGACTGAGAGTTTTGCCAGATTCATTACAGTAATCATCTCAGGAGCCCATTCTGCTCTTAATCTTCACTTTAGGTTTTGCCTCACAAATGCAGGCGAAGGTCTTATGGATGGAATTGGATTGTGACCTTTGAACCAGGTGGGATTCGACACAAACCATCATATTAGGCTTTCCTCACAGCTACAACAGTCTCCTGACATTGTTGTTTTAAGTTTAGTGGAGGTATTCTTGTCGTGTTTTGTTGTGTTTGTTTTAATTTGTCTACTCAGCTGAACAAGAGTGAGTTGGGTCTGATCGATTCAGCTCATCCTGTCTACAGACTCAAGCTCCAGGAGGCAGGGCCTGGGATGTCTGGACCTTGGACTTCCCCAAGCAGAGCCATGAGTAGCAGAGCCCTCCCCTTCAGCCTGGCCACTAGGTTAACGATAGCAGAGGCATTCTTAGCACCAAGCCACAGGGAGAGTTTCGAGGGCTACAGCCTAACACAGGTTGGAACGACAGGTGGATTGAGATAGACAAGAGAGGAGATGGTGTCATATCCTCTCTGAGGCTTTTCATGAGCCCCCATGCCAAGTGGACCCTCCCCCCTTGTGTTACTACCACAGCCTTAGTGAACCACTCTGTAGTTCTTCTCATAGTGTAGGGCAATTGTGTATTTATATATTCAACTCCTGCACAAGCCTTTTATGGCCAGGATTTCTCACTCATTTGTGTTCCCAATACTGTGCCTGGCCAACTATAGTCACTAAAAAAGTGGGCTCAAGTGAACCCGTGCCAGCTGAGTCTTCTGAACACTAACCAAGGAGACCCTCTCCTGGGCAAAACAAGTGAGAGTACTGTGGAAATCTACATTCCATTAAAAGACCAAAAGTAGAACTCAAGAGTTTAGAAAGCCTCTCTACATGTCAAAGCAATCTTGTCCCAGGAATTCTTTTATGAACTCAGCAAAATAATCTACATGACTAGGAAGGATCCTCAGTAAGTCCCTTTTTCTGTTTGCATTGATTTGAAGTGGGTCTCTGTTACTTTCAACCAAAGGGAATGTGAGCAAGTCAGGCGTTCATCAACAAATCCGTGGGTGTGTTCAAGGAGCAACATCAAAATAGTCTCTTGATTCGTGGGAGTGTGTTCAGACTGTTTTAGAGAAGGAAGAGATCCCAATATCCTGAATTTTCACCAGTCTTATTTCTGCATTATCCCAAAAGGACTGAGTTAATAGCACTGCAAAGACAACTTCCTCCAAAATCTCTTGAGTAACATCAGTAATAAGCCTAGAAAATTATGTATATGTTTAAATGTAAGTTTTACTCAAATATATCTGAAGTATCCAAAGTAGATACAAGATTTTTTTTTCTTAACCTAATACTAAAATCATATGAGTAATAAATCGTATTGCTTGGGATTTTTTTTCATAACTATTATTTCCAGACAGGCTCTTTTATTGTGATGGAGACAACTTCACACTTACCTGTGATTCTAGTTTATCTCATGTCAAATGAGAAAAAGGCCGGTATAAGTTGAGCAATAGTCTAGCATGTATTGGTATTTCACTATACCTGGGCAAGAGGTAGATCTTTATTTTTTTCAACTGAGAAAAAATTAGCATATAACATTATATTATTTTCATATTTACAACATAATGATTCCATATTTGTATATATTATGAAATAATAACCACAGTAAGTCTAGTTAACATCTGTTCCCATACAGTTACGAATACATTTTCTTGTGATAAGAACTTCCAAGATCAACTCTCTTATCAACTTTCAAATCTGGAATACAGTATTATTAACTATAGATAGGTCTTGATGGCATCCATTTATCTGGTTGATAATATAACTGGAAATTTATATCTTAGCACTTAAAAATGCTAAGTGCCTTTTTAGATCTCAATCTGCTTTTGATTTTCATTCTTGTTTTCTTTCCAGGACATTGGTGTTTCAGCTGGGATAGATTTGATTAGATGCTTCCTCCCATCTTTTGCTCATATGCTTTCCTTTAAGTGATGGCCATCCTGACCTCTTTAAAAGTCAAGATGAGCTCAGTCTTCTAAGGGGCCTTAGCTAAAAGTAGAGATCTCTTAAGTCAGCAAAAAATTCATTCTCCCCCAAACTCCATATGGCTCTGCCCCATTAAGCCATTACTAGACCATCTCTAGAGGTTGAATCCTTAACATCCTTAAGTAGAATATACACATGAAAAGTAAGAAGAGGGAATTGATATTGATTCTTCCTATTCTATTTTATAATAGACTCCTGAGTTTGCAAAGACCCAGGTAAAGACTGGCTTCTATCTTGAAGATCACCAAATATACTCAGTCCTGAAAAGTAATATTACATCCTAAGTGTTGTCTTTGTGTAGAACAGCTATGACCGGTTCTGTTAAGTGCAAAGTACAAAAAGTGCCACTGTAGGCAGACTCTGCCCTCAGGTGCTGAGCCTGGCAAGTGGCCCAGGGGCTGGATTCCAACCTCCACTCACCTTCTCAGCTACTTCATGAAGTGGACAGACAGCACAGCCATAGGCCGTGACCCACCTTCTTGGCTGAGAAGTTCTCTACCTATTTTTTTCAACTATGCATTTAAAAGAGGTGGTGTAATAAAGGTGTAGAATTGCTGCTAACCTGTGAACTTTGGGAAACAAAAAAATTATCGACTTTAGAGATCATCTACTTTAAAGTTCTTTTCCAGTAGGCACCTGGACATAAGCAGAGAAGAGAAATAAGCAAGGAGCTGTATTATTAGCTGCTCTCTTTTGGAGGCAGGTTTATAAACACAGTAAAATGCACAAAGTGTACTAAACCTAAATTGACACCTGGATGATTTTTTTACATGTGCATATACTCAATAACAACAGCTCAGTTCACACTACAGAACATTTCTAGTCCCCACAAGGTTTCCTCTTGCCACTGCCCAGGAAATCACCCCTGACTTCCATCACCTTCAGTTCATTGTGTCTGTTCTTGGACTTGATATAAATGAAATCATACAGTGTGTACGCTTTTGTGTCTGGCTTTTTCTACTCAGCACAGTGTCTGTGGGAAGTCCTTCCATGTTGTAGTATATATCAGTAGTTTGATCTTTTTGTTGATGTATAAAATTCCATCACATGATGATACCACAATTTGTTAACTCCCCTCTTAATGGATATTTGGACTGTTTCTATTTTGGAGCTACTATGAGTAAAAATTCAGTAGTCCCTTGAATCCAAGGAATAGAAAATCATATTTTTCTTCTCTGGCTCCCAGCTGCCAGCCCTTCATTTGCTACAGATCCCCACACTTAGAAAATCATATTTGGCCCTAACTGGTTTGGCTCAGTGGATAGAGCATCGGCCTATGGACTCAAGGGTCCCATGCTCAATTCTAGTCAAAGGCATGTACCTTGGTTGTGGGCACATACTCAGTAGGGAGCGTGCAGGAGGCAGCTGATCAATGTTTCTCTCTCGTCGATGTTTCTAACTCTCTATCCCTCTCCCTTCCTCTCAGTAACAAATCAATAAAATATATATTTTTTTAAAAAAGAAAAGAAAATCATGTTTGTACTCAATGTTATTCCACAAAAAGTTTACACAATAAAGTAGAGAAACACAGAAAATTAAAATACAGATAAAATATCAATACCTGGGCAGAGAAGCACGGTATGTAATCTGCCAGGTCTTTATAGTTGCAATAATTGGGTTATAAGTTCAACTCTGAGCTTCCTAGAAACCAAAATGAAAAGGGAAATATGGTGAGTTACATAATTTTTGTAATAGAGAAAAAAACAGTTAGTTGGGGAAAGCAAAACTCTATAACCACTAAATTCCAAAAAAAAATCCCTCATAGGGAGCATCATGGTAGGAATTATTGAATGATGTAATGAGTAATGTCCTCAAGGCAACTCTACAAGATATACATGAACAGATTTTTAGATCACTATTTCTTATAGTGCCCCCAAGACGTGACCTCAACCCAGCAGGTTATGAAATAGCATCATATTTTATGTACATTGCATGTGGGTGTATATTTTTCAAGAAGAAAAAATATATTAGAATGGCATATATCCTAAGTCATGGGTCAGCAAACTATAGCCCTACTGACCAAATGTGGCCTGCAACCTGTTTTTCTAAATAGCTTTATTGGAACAGCCACTCCCACTTATTTACATGATATCTATGGCAACTTTCTTTTGACAACAGCAGAGTTGAATGAATGGTTGTGACAAAGACCATCTGGCCCACAAAACCTAAAATATCTGGCCCTTTTCAGAAAGATTTTGCCAACTTTTGCTGTGAATTAGCAGTTAAATGGAATTTGAGATAGTATATTCCTCTTAGTAATTGTTCATGCCTTTGTTCATGTCCACTCCTTCAGTACAGGTAGGACCAATTACTTGCTTCTAGTCAATAGAATATGACAAAAGTGAAGGAATTTTGCAGATATAATTAAAGTGCCAAATCGGTTGATTTTTATTTAATCAAAAGAGAGATAATCCTAAAAAAGAAAATAAAACTCATAGATACAGACAACAGTATGGTGATTACCAGAGGGAAAGGGGTCCTGACTTAATAAGTGAAAGCCATTAAAAGAGGCCTGGGCCCTCACTGCCATTGGAGACTTCTCTCCCTTCATGATTTGAAGAAGCCCATTGCATGCTGTGAGAGGGCCATGTGGCAGGTAGCTGTGTGCAGCCTCTAGGGGGCTGAGAGCCTCAGGTCCAAAACCACAAGGAACTGAATTTGCCAACAAACAAGTGAGTTTAAAAGAGGACCCTGAGCATAGGGTCAGACCACAGCCCCAGCCTACACCTTGCTTATAGTCTGGTAAAACCGTAACTCAGAGAATCCCTCTAATTCGAAGCCATGCCTGCACTCCTGACTCATGGAAATAGTGAGATAACAAATATATGTTGTTTTAACCCACTAAGGTTTAGTAGGTTGCTACATAGCAAGTTAGAATGCTAGTACAGTTTGTTGTCCTAATTTTCTCTACAATACACATATGGTTCAAATATGAGAGACAACCACGATTTTTATAAAGAATTATTATCTTTTAGAAGTAAACCCTGAATTATCTAAGGATAAAATGTAATTTGCTTCAAACAATGGGGAGGAGACATTGGACTGCTATAAATGAGATGATACTGGCCATGTGCTGATAATTCTTAAAGCTAATTGATGGATTCATGGGGGTTTATGACACTACTCCTTCCACATTTGTATATGTTAGAAATTTTCCATAATAAACTGTTTTGTTAATTAAACTTATACATACAGAATTAACTAAAAGGGTGTTTATACTTTCTGACACAGGAAAACTAAACTATTTCAATGTCTATAAAGGCAAACTAGTTAAATTCATCATAATAGAGGTTTATATGTATCTTCAAAACTAATTGCATAGAATAATGATGTTAACATTTTTCTATGGTCTTAAATTTGATGTAAAATCAAATATTTATAAGCAAAAAACAAAAAACCACAAAGCTTATGTATTGTTAAGAAGCTCATCTAAGTAAATTCTATTCTGTCAGACAGTGACTGAATCTAGCTTAAGTCCCTGGTGGTTCCTCTTGGTGGAAGAAGCATAGTGGGATATCCGAAGGAGAGGAAAGCCTGGGAACCACCCAGTGACTCCCCTATCCATCACTGATCCCTCAGTCGCCTGCTGGATAACTTTCTGGGGGCCACATTGTATTGAGTCTCCAGTCCTGCTATGAACATACAGAGGTGGGGCAGGTAGAGAATCACAGAAGAAATTCAAAGACTTAGTGAACCCTGAATAAACATAATCGTGATTTTCAATAAAGATTTGGGCTATGACTTCCTTTAATGACTTGAAATCTTTACTTCAGCCCATATGGCCTCAGATTCATAGAACCACTGGAGAGACTTTCATTCTCCTAAAAACCAGAAGTTCCTCAGTCCTGCCAGCTCCTTTATCACCCAGGTCCCTTTGTCAATAAGATTAAAGGACAAGCTTTACCACACCAAAACAACTCTTAGACCCTTTTTTTATGATCACTATTCCAGATCACTTTAGGGCGGACTGTTCAAGTCAGTGAGGATATGGTAAACATTCTGCTCAAGCATGGGGAATCATAAAGTGCCAGGGTTGAAAGTGCTCTTATAAATCATTTAATTATTTTTATTTTACCAACCAGAATGAGAGAGAGAGAGAGAGAGAGAGAGAGAGAGAGAGAGAGAGAGAGAGAGAGAGAGAGAGAGAACGAACCAGAGACATAAAACTATGAGCAAGGTCACAAGGACAGGCAGAGGATCTGAGAGTAGAACCCAAATATGCTAACTCTCAGGCTTTCCCTCCAGTGCAGAGTTGCCCTCTCTGGCTCGGTTCTTTTCAATCTTAATGAATAGCCTAAGTTCAATCTAATATGTAGACTTACAGAGCAGTAACACAAGCCTGAAATATGGGTGACCAATGATTTAGGAAGAAAGGAGACAGGGATGAACAGAGAGAAGAAAAAAAAAAGGAAGAGAGAAAATCCAGATGGCCAATAAACAAACTAAACAGTATTCACGCTCATTGGTCATCAGGGAACCAAATCAAAATCACAAAAACACCATTCCCCACCCATCAGGACAGCTAAAATGTGA